>NC_090272.1:101534798-101847298 GCF_040414725.1 Anabrus simplex | reverse complement strand
CCAGTGACGAACATCATCAACTGCGAGAATTACTTTCTTTACAATTTACTTTACGTCACATCGACACAGATAGGTTTTATGGCGACGACAGGATAGGAAAAGGCTATGAGTAGAAAAAAAGCGACCGTGGCCTTAATTAAGGTACAGTCTGAGGATTAAATTTGCGTGGTGTCAAAATGCGAAATCACTGACAGCCATCTTCAGGGCTGCCGGCGGTAGGATTCGAACCTACTATCTCCGTCTATTGAAATCTACCATCCCCAGAAATGACCGAAACAAGTAAATACGACAGAGCTGAAATATCAGCTCCGGGAGTGTTCTAGCCATCACTTCTCCCGTCGATATATTGACCAGCAAGTGCAAGAGGGGTGAACGGGCATCGCAAGTATCCATTGTTGCATTGAACATGTTTCCTAGCACGTACTGTCCTTTGTAACTCTTCTGATGAATAACGTGAGTGTAATTTAATAGCAACTAAAGCGGATACAGTGATCCGCTACTCAGTGCTTTGTTCCACAGATAATCTTGCTGTCAGCTGGAAATGTTGGGGTCGTATCTGTAAGGGCGATCCTGGTTGTGGAGGGAGGAATCATTAATCGTATTATATAGCGTGTGAGTGAATGAACCAGACTTGTACTATTCGTATTATTGGCTTACGCTTGTCAGATACACCTCAGAGGCGACGGACTGATAGTACATATATCTTTGTCGCGGTAATCCACATTAATTTGAATGTCCCTCACGTTCCTACTCCAACTGTAGCGGATTCCGGACCTTTCCGTTTGAATTCAGTCTGATATACGGTTGTGTGTAACTGAGCTAATTAAATGAGGTGCACGGCAGACAGTGACGCTGTTAGGAATTATTGAGTTGTACATGATTGTGGATATTTTCAGCTATAGAGAAAATCAATCAGGAATTATCGTTCTAGGTCTTTGAGATGTGGTCTTACATTAAACCCAGAAAAACCGCAAGCCATCATCGTTGGATACCCGAAATTACTCGCGAAGCCACCACCTCCATGAGATAGATTCCATAAATAATGTTACGTAATACTAACATACCATTCGTGTCAACAGTAAAGTTCTAATAATGCTATTTGCTTTACGTCCCACCAACTAATTTTACGGTTTACGGAGACGCTAAGGTGCCGGAATTTAGTCCCGCAGGAGTTCTTTTACGTTCAAGTAAATTTACCGACACGAGGCTGATGTATTTTAGCACCTTCAGAAACCAACGGACTGAGCCAGGATCGAATCTGCCAAGTTGGGGTCAGAAGGCCAGCGCCCCACTAGAAGTTCTAGGCGTTACTTTCGATGATGACATGTCATGGAAAACGCATATTATGAACAGAACCCAGAAAGAATTATGTGCACTGCACATGCTGCGCGGGTATATACTTACTTCCTGAAAAACTAAAAAAAAAAAAAAAAAAATTGCTGGTATAGAAGCTCTGGTTTTCTCTCATTCCGACTATTGTGACGCGACCTATAGAGACGGCGGGCGCAAGCTATTGAGCAGATTACGACGTGGTCAAAATGCATGTGTGAGATACGTCTGTAACCTACGGTACAATGACCATGTAACTCCTTCATGTAACCACCTATCTTGGCCCGACTAGAAATCCGTCGCACTGTGCATACCCTATGCCGTAAAATCCTTCATTCTTCACAGCCGTTTCACCTTACTTCATATTACAAATATCTCTCATCTTATCACAGTCTTAACACTGGATCTGATCCTTGCTTTAGAACTGCGATTTGCAATAATTCATTCACAGTAATTGCCTGCCGTAAGTGGAGCCTCCTTCCCGAAAGTACCAGAGGGTTAAGCGCTATTAGCACCTTCAGAGAAGCACTTTGGTGACATTTTATGCACCAATAAGGAACATTTATGTAAACATGATGCAGATACTCACAACGATTCTATTGTCAAGGATGCCCTGGTAAAAATGAGTTAAATATCCTTAATCGTTTTATTTTTCAAAAATTATTACATTTTATCCACTATATCTTATTTCTTCTTCTTCTTCTTCTTCTTCCTTTTTTCTACTGCTATTCTCACACTTATAGGGTCGCTGGTGCGAGCCGTGTCGCACAAGTGGATTTTGCCCAGTTTTACATCCGGATGCCCTTCCTGACGCTGATCCTATGTGGAGAGATCTAATCACTATTGCGTGCTTCTATGGTGGTTGGTGGTGTGGTATGTTGTGTGAATATGAAGAGGGGAGTGCTGCGACAGACACAAACACCCAGTCACCGAGCCAGAAGAATTAATCAAAGGCGACTGAAATCCCCTATCCAGCCGGGAATCGAACTCGAGACCCTCTGAACCGAAGGCCTCAACGCTGACCATTCAGCCAAGGAGTCGATGCACTACCTCTTCCTTTACAACTAGGATATTAGTTTTAAAATATTTTTATTATATTTTATTTAAAGTTAATTTTAACTCATCATTTTTGTATTATTATTAATTTTATTCAGTCTAATTATTATTATAATGTAATATAAGCATACTTCAGTGCCTGTTTAAATGAAAGAGGAGGCCTGAAGGCCTTAACCTTGTTAGGTAAAATAAAACATACTAAAATTACCCATGTTCAAACTGTCGGTGGCCATCCAGAAATAAAGTCTCCCTATTAAAAAAAAAATATATATATATAACAAAGTTACATGAAAAACTTTATTGGCACTGAATGTAGCAATGTTGGAGCTATTTTTCGACATGATCACCACCAGAACTGAGACCCGTGTCATATCATGGGATCAACTTTTTTATGCCTGTGTCGTAGAAGTCTGTCGCGTAAAGGAACCAGGGTGCGGAATTCCTCTTCGCTCGTGTGAAAATGCTGACAGAAGGACAGAAATTTCTTGAGGTGCAAGAAAAGATGAAAATCACTGGGAGCAAGAACAGGACTGTACGGTGGATGATCAAATACCTGCCAGCCCAACTCCTGCAGAACAGTTGCTGAGCGCCGAGCCGTATGTGGGCGACCATTGCCATGGATCAGCAATAGGCTTACATCTGCACTGAGCATTTCACACCTCTCGTTTTGAATGGCCCATTGCGATTTCCTCGCAGACCGTGGGGAAAAGAATACGAGCTGCCATTTCTAGCCACTGCTGCTGCGCTACTGACACCAGGCGGGATTTCTCCGACCGGTATTTGATTGCTACGTCATAAATCTGTCGCCCAAGCTCATATTTCCCAGCTAAATACATTTACTTTACAAGAAAATAATTAGAGAAACTTGACTGGTGGATGGCCTACGTAAAAAATGAAATGGCGTATGGCTTTTGGTGTCGGGAGTGTCCGAGGACATGTTCGTCTCGCCAGATGCAGGTCTTTTCATTTGACGCCCGTACGCGACCTGCCCGTCGTGATGAGGATGAAATGATGACGAAGACGATACATACACCCAGCCTCTGTGCCAGCGAAATTAACCAATTATGGTTAAAATTCCCGACCCTGCATGGAATCGAACCCGGGACCCCTGTGACCAAAGGCCAGCACGCTAACCATTTAGCCACGGAGCCGGTCATGGCCTACGTAGTTAAGTACTTTTACTAATGAATAATAATAATGTTAATTATTATTATTAACATTTCTTTTTCAGTAGTAGGCCTACCCCATTCCTATGTTGTCTAATAGTTCCTTCGACCAATCCAACGCTGATACGCAATTCTTAGAATGACTTATCTTGCTCCGTTTTTTTTATAAATCAGTACATAACTATTCGTTTAACACTATCTGCACGCATACTCATCACTTCGCTCAAAATTTTAACCCCGCTGTTTGCAGTACAGCTTGGCAATCCCATAATTATTTTAATAATAATGTTATTTGTTTTACGTTCCACTAAATACTTTTACAGTTTCCGGGGACGCCGAGGTGCCTGAATTTTGTGCCTAGGGAGTTCTTTTACGTGCCAGTAAATATACTAACACGAGGCTGACAAATATGAGCACCTTAAAATACCACCGAACTGAGCCAGGATGATTGAACCTGCCAAGTTGGGGTCAGAAGGCCAGCGCCTCAACCGGCTAACCCACTCAAGCCGGCAATAATTATTTTAGCAAATTTACATGCAACTATATCCAATGCTACAATTCTATCCCCTACATCACAAAAAGAAATACGCAAATTTGATTATTTAAAAAATACAGGTAATTACTTTTATAGCGATCCTGACTCTCATCATGAAGCCCTGAGTTCAATTCCAGACCAGGTGAGGGATGTTTAGGGATAGTTCGATGTGGAATCAGCTTATGTGATTACAACTAAGGCGCCACCTGACGCTTAGGTAGTTCCCAGATTTAGAAAGGCAAAGGAAAAGGCCGAGAGAATTCGTCGCAGTGACCATGCGTCACCTCGTAATATGCAGGTTTTCAGACTGAGTAGTGGTCATTTGGTAGGCCAAGGGCTGTATTCATATGCTCGGTCCCCCGAATGTAGGTTATCCTAGAATGTTGATGACATGCCATATTTTAATTGGTTCACAACAGATATTGCTAACTTGTACATAAATCCTGATCACAGTTTCTACATTGTACAAATGCTAATTTATTAGATCATTCTTTGTCTTCTTTTGCCAATTTCAATGTTTAGTTATTTTTATAAAATTATACGTCATTGTTTGTTCATTTTATGGAATTTATTAAAGAATTTTTTTTTTTACTTTTTTGAGACATTTTCTTACATGTTTGAGGATTTTAAAGCATTTACGCGTGTGGTATTGGATATTATTGAGGATGAATACGGAGACTTGAAAATGCTTCACAATTCTTTGTCAATCTGGTGACTAAAGAAACTTTGCTCATCACTTCTTGGAAACATCCACATTCCATGAGAAACACCTTCAAATAGAGAAGTCCCCTTCGTGAAAAGTCGAGATTTTCTTCTGAAGACGCGGAGCCAAGTTCACTGCGAAACGTAAAAGAGTTTCACCTTGTTTTCTTGACGTGGCAAAAGCCCAGAAGCGTATTATAATGTCTAAAGCCCGGATTTTTTTGCAGTAACAGGTTAGATTGCAAACTAATTTGGTTAGTAGGAAGTGTTGGTCACCCGCTCTTCCATAATGTAGCAAGAGTAACATAAATTATAGGAGTACTGATGGCCGTACCCCTAATGTTTATGCAAACTTCATAGCATAATCGTTGTGAAGGTAGACTATACTTGCTACTCGCTTCAGTAAGTTTGCATTCTAACCTATTAATGCATAACAATCCGGGCGCTAATAATGTCTATACCATAAATATAGGCTGTACCCACTCGATTAGTCGATTGTAATATATCATTCAAAATTTGTCATTTTTAAAAGTTTTCGGATCATTTTACTGGATTTTTTGCGTCATTTATACAACATTTTTAAAACATTTTAGGTCGTCACAATCCTGGTGCTGGTTATCACTATGGCGAAGGCGTGTCTGTCTTCCACTAGCATAAACAATTCCTTGTCCACCTGCTGCGTTGCCTTTCAGTACTAGATGAAAGGGCTGAAATTGTTGGTCTCTAAGTACATGTTCTACATTTAATGGAAGACAGGTGCCGACGTTCACTATTTTCTTTTCTTGGGATATTTCTGTTCGTCACTTCATCACTCCAGGAATCATTATTTCAAATGCTTCTAGTTTTCTCACGGTACTAACTTTCCATGTCCCAGTCTCTACACCATGTAAGAAAGCTCACCCGATGGAAGTTCAAGCCATCCTGAAGCGTAGTTTCAGGTTCAAGCTGTCACTGTTGAAGAAGAATGACATGTTTCTATATATGATATGCTTACACTCAATGTTATTTATAAAGTTTGGATATTAAGGAAAGTCATATTTTTCCCTGAGCTTCCCGTATAAAGCAATTTTATGTTGCATATAAATGCATATTTCAGTCATTTTTATTGCTTTGGCCATACATTGATCATTTTACTAATATAAGGTCACATTTGGTAATATTCAGAATATTTTTTGTTAAATTGAGGAGTAGTTTTTAACAAGGTACATGTTGTCTGTGTCCATTTCAAACACAGAATTTCAACATACTATAGTAGAAGTATTTTTCTTTCTTTCCCCGAAACAGATAGGTAGTAGGTTTAAAATACGTGATTCCAAGAACGTGACGCTGTACGAAAGTACGCCAGCTACCAAAAGGCAAGCTAATACTTCATCTCCTTGGTCCTTCTTTAGGAAAACAGAGTGAGGACTGCGCTCAGGGTTATTCTACCGAATGAATGCATGAAGCTTTAACGTGCCTACTGTAGCTCTGTCAGTTTGTTTGATTAAATGTGTCTGCCATATTATCACTAGTAACTTTCTGGCGTGTTCAAAATAATACTCTAATATTTGCTACGTATCCCTAAAATGCTTAAGACATATTTTAATTTTTTACGTCATATTTTGCTAGTTTTTAGGGCATATATGCTTGCATACTTTATATTTCTTTATGTCATAAACTTTCCGAATCCTAATTATTTATATGCGTCTTCGACTTATTTCAAAGTCGGGGTCTAAGCAGTCAGTGATTACGCTCCCGAGATATTAAAAATGGCGAACACATTTGACTGGAAGACCTCTGATACTAGAGTAGACTGGTCATGATTTTAACAACTGAATATGCTAAATTTGGTCTTAACTACATCAATATTGAATCCAATTTTTCAGATGTTTAGATAATGGTTGATGCCCCTCAATTCTGTTACCATGGTTAAGGTTTTAAAAACATAAACATTATTCCATGGATGGTAATAATTGTATGTTAAGCATGCAAACGTATTTTGAAGTCAGATCTGTATTTGCTGAAAAAAATCGACATTGAAGGTAGCGAAATAAGTATAGTCCCTCAAAAAAACAATGAGCACCTCGTGCTGTGTGGTTCCTTGTAGGTACAATTTTCTCAGAAACAAGTGAACCTATAGATTAATGTTGTTGTAGGCATCCACGCTATGTGTTAATTACATCTTGATAATAATTAAAATAATTCTGATAAAATTAGGATTACGATTAAATGTTAGGAACATTTTTTCTTTTTAGCGACTATACACTCCACTCGAAACGTTACTAACCTGTAAAAACAGCCTGGATGTAGCGTATTGCTCTTCGCAGGTATTCAGGCACCAAAGGCATGAAAACAGATGGTCAGATATTGCCATTTATAAAAGGTGCGTAGGGAAGGAACATTTGAAGACAGTGCTCTCATTTGCGGTTTTGAAACATTTCAGTAATTACGGGTACGGTAATTTGCCGGCACACCGCAGGAACTCGGTGATCACATATCAAGTTTCTTGGCTGCGATGGTGACAAGGGAGTGGACCTACATTTGGAGGCGCGCCAGAATGATCGCAAATCTCTCCAGACCTTGCTTGCTAGTTCGCTTGCTAGGAAACTGAAACGACAGCGCTTTCCCACGACGATTACAAATGGAGATAAAAAATATCCTCATACGCGAAATGAAAAACACTCTTGGGCCACAAATTCAGAGAACTGAAAATATTATCCGCATCAAATGAAGTACTGTTTGATTCATTACTACAGATGGTCTCTGAAATAAATCTGCTGTATATAGTGGCAGGCAACCTCTATTACATAGTTCACAGTAAGAATATCTGTGAAAATCATTCATCAAATTTCACGAGTCTAAAACTTTATCACAATCTGATTTGTTGAATTTAACTCATTGGATGGTTGCCATGAGGCAAAGTATAACAAACGCTACTGATAAATAAAAACAGTATATATGTATTGACGATCAACAACAAAACAACATATACGGAACTGAATATCACTGTTGTTTCTTATACTTAATATTAGGTTGTTATTTTTTATTGATATAGGGTAAATTTACATAATATTTAGCTTTTAGCTTATGTACATAGTTCAAGTATGGTAATAAAAGTTATGTCATTATGTATTGTGTTCTGTTTAGGCATTGGCTTATATTTTTCCGTTTATATTTACTTGTTTTTTTTTTTTGCAAGTTGCTTTACGTCGCACGGACACTGAAAGGTCTTATGGCGACAATATTTACTTGTTTTTCATCATGATATTTCTTTTCCATTTTACTTTTATGCTGAGGATTTCCTTCCTTTTTTTTTCTTAAGCTTTAATTTCTTTCTTTGTTATATGATCTCCAAATCACTTATTTATTTAGCTTAGTTACTTTATAATAGAATAGTATCTTTTAGAGTTGTATTATCCTGTAATTTACGTCGTTAACTCTAAGGGAGGGCCACGAGCCTTAACTTCGCCACTACTAAAGTAGAAAATAAATAAATAAATAAATAAATAAATAAATAAATAAATAAATAAATAAATAAATAAATAAATATGAGGCAGAGAGTCTAATGTATGTAACGAATCCACAGCAAACACTAGGTCTCGCTAGCGAAGGCGCCAACTCTACTTAGAGGTTCGTATTCACTATTGAAGGTGCTCAAATACGACAGCCCCGTGTCGGTAGATTTACTGGCACGTTAAAGAACTCCTGCGGGACTAAATTCCGGCACCTCGGCGTCTTCGAAGACCTTAAAAAGTAGTTAGTGGGACGTAAAGCAAATAACATTATTATTATTATTATTATTATTATTATTATTATTATTATTATTATTATTATTATTATTCACTATTGCGTATTTCTGTCGTGTTTATTACTGAGACGTGTTGTATGTAAATGACAAGTGGTGTAATAAGACAAACAAAATTCCGCAGTCCCCGAGCCATACGAATTAATCATACGGATTAAAATTCTTACCCACGGTCGGGAATCGAACTTCAGACCCTCTGAATCGAATGCAAGTACGCTGAACATTCAGCCAAGTAGCCATAGTCCTCAATTAGGTAATATTAATTTAAACAACAATCACCGAAAGTCCAACTCTAAACATTATTGTATCCAGTATTCGGGAGATAGTGGGTTATAACCCCACTGTCGGTAACCCTGAAGATAGTTTTCCCGTGGTTTCCCATTATCTTATTTTTTCTTTTTTTTTGCTAGTTGCTTTACGTCGCACCCACACAGACAGGTCTTATGGCGACGATGGGACAGGGAAGGGCTAGGAGTGGGAAGGAAGCTGCCGTGGCCTTAATTACGGTACAGCCGCAGCATTTGCCTGGTGTGAAAATGGGAAACCACGGAAAACCATTTACAGGGCTGCCGACAGTGTGATTCGAACCCACTATCTCCCGAATACTGGATACTCGCCGCACTTAAGCGACTGCAGCTATCGAGCTCGGTTTTCCCATTATCAGGTCAGGCAAATGCTGTGGCTGTACCTTAATTAAGGCCACGGTTCCATCCTTCCCACTACTAGCCCTTTCCTGTCCCATCGTCGCCATAAGATCTATATGTGTCAGTGCGATGTAGAGCAACTTGTAATGAAAAACCCATTATTGTAACACGAAGACATCAGCACATCAATCTATCTGCATTTTAACCGCCAATGACGTATAGCATGAAAGGACAATCAACACTTTCCATTAAACAGTAGACAATTTTAATGAGTTAACAGAAGGATAATTAACGTCCAACGCGAAAAGAGAGAAGAGATTAATGAATGATTCAAGGAAAACAAATGTTACGTTAAGAATTGGCTTACAAACTTACGAGAACAAAGTTTCGTGCGGCGACAAACCAAAGAAGGCGCTGTCTCATCAGTTTCAGAAAACAAGTGGAGTTGAACTTTCGAATGGCATAGATCACAGGCATCTTAACTTAATACAAGTTTAAAAGTGAGGCTAACATCCAGAGCAAAAATCTAAATCAATAATTCACCAGTAACTTGTAAGATGAAGAGACATACATTAGTTAGCACATGATTTTAAGCTGGAACTAAGTTTCCTCACAGTCATGTTTGTACTTTAGAGGTTCCTAGCTACATTACCTGGCGCTGTCCGGGCACTTTATTCTTTGTTTACTTTTAGGTATTTTATAACCTGTTAATTATGTGTAAAGCGAATTTTTCTAGATTTCATTACTGTGACGTTAACTGATACTTCACCACCTTTCCACCCCGCCCAGAAGGGTGCACACACACATAAATCCATAATCTGGGCCATTTTAGACTTTCTTTCACCCCTTCTCACCCCACCCCCCTTCCCAATAAGGGCTGAACTTGGACTTAAACGACATGCAGAGTGTCACCGTTCATCACAGCGCCCCCGAAACCTAAGGATTCGACACAATTTTCGATTACTTTTATATGCCACCCCCTCCCCACCTCCGCTCCTAGGTGTGGCTTACATTTACGCACATGCCTACTTCGAAAACAAGGCCTGTATTCTACTTCAGCTAAGGTTGCCATGCTTACGGCTCGTCATTTCTTCATCCGATTCCTAGAAAGGGGTAGTGTGATGCCATTATTTCCATAAAGTTTGGTTTTAGGCCCTTAATACGTGGTTTTCGGGGAGCATAGTGTTTTACCGAGATTTGTTCTTCGCGTCGTGAAGCTGAAATTGAGCTTTGTCTCGTCCTTGTACGGCAAATTTGATACTTCGTCTGTTAGAATTTCTTGTGTAGATGGGGTTACTCGTAGGGTCCTAAAAGGTAAGTATACAAAATTCGGTTCATATTGGTCGAACGGTATGGATTTGTACAAGGAAAAGACAGACAGACAGACAGACAGACAGACAGACAGACAGACAGACAGACAGACAGACAGACAGACAGACAGACAGACAGACAGACAGACAGACAGACAGACAGACAGACAGACAGACAGACAGACAGACAGACAGACAGACAGACAGACAGACAGACAGACAGACAGACAGACAGACAGACAGACAGACAGACAGACAGACAGACAGACAGACAGACAGACAGACAGACAGACAGACAGACAGACATTCTGCTTTATATACACAGATATACAGAAGAGAACTGTATAAGGTAAACTGTATTATATTGTGTAAACAGGTATACCATAACGTTGTGAGAATAATTCATGTATTGCAAAACAGCCGAGCCAATTATTCCCTTTTTTTTTTGCTAGGGGATTTACGTCGCATCGACACAGATAGGTCTTATGGCGACGATGGGATAGGAAAGACCTAGGAGTTGGAAGGAAGCGGCCGTGGTCTGAATTAAGGTACAGCCCCAGCATTTGCCTGGTGTGAAAATGGGAAACCACGGAAAACCATCTTCAAGGCTGCCGATAGTGGGATTTGAACCAACTATCTCCCGGATGCAAGCTCAGAGCCGCGCGCCTCTACGCGCACGGCCAACTCGCCCGGTAATTATTCCCTTTCAGGTCATGGAGGATTCCATAGGGTTGGAAGGAAAAGGTATCCTCTACTGTACTCGTTACAAAGTGAGACGGAACTAGCATCTACACAGCTCAAAACAGTTTTGCATCAGTGGGTTGCTGGGGCACTAGGTTCCTTACGACCCAACAGAAAGTATGGGATAAACTTTCTCTTACGCATTATAAAATTCCTTTGAAGAATACACACACACATCTACGAAAAGCACGACACATTATTTGACAAGTGCATCTGCCTATCAAACCTGGACATTACAGTCTGCGTCTTGGTATGGCTATTACCCCGCTCCGTGCGTTGAAGCATACTTCGATCATTCGTAACACGCTGCCCACATATCGGTTCATGTATTCAGAAACCACAGAACGTCTTATAGAAGCAGTTAAAACGAAAAAAGTGCTTTATGACATGCGTGTGTGGCGGGCTACTATAAACGGCAGTCAAACGGAAACCGAACACACATCCGAGCGAAGTTTATTATTCCTATTGTGCATCACCAAGCGTAAAAACCTAATCTTATATCATATAAAACATAATTATTTTCAGAAAATCCTGAATAAGCACAAATCGGCAATACCTGTTACTCAATAAAATTTAAAATGCTTCTGTATTATAAAATTATGTCATTCACATTTTACTAATACGGTATTGGTTTTAACAGTGTATCTACTAATAACGTCATATTTCTGAATATTGTGTCCGACTCGTTGGCTGAATGGTCAGCGTACTGGCCTTCGGTTCAGAGGGTCCCAGGTTCGATTCCCGGCCGGGTCGGGGATTTTAACCTTCATTGGTTAATTCCAATGGCCCGGGGGCTGGGTGTTTGTGCTGTCCCCAACATCCCTGCAACTCGCATACCACACATAACACTATCCTCCACCACAATAACACGCAGTTACCTACATGTGGCGTGTGCTTTAACCTGCAAAATGACGTCGAAAGTGAAGTCGAGTATAAGATCTTGTGGTAAGACAGCGCAGAGCAACGTTCTCAAGGAGAACGTTTGGTAGCACAATATTTTAAATACAATACTTTATACTTATTTACCTCTAGAACGCGAGTGGTTATGTGGATTTTAAAGCAGATTTTTTTTTACTTCTCATCAAATATTTTTAAGATTTCTAGAACATTAAATCCGCTCCCTATTGATGACTACTGTTTTACGAGACTTAATATCTAAGTCATCAGTCTCCCTACGCAATGTACGATCTTCTTTGACTTCTGGCAATACAGTGTGACACGGTTCTGAGTCCTCACATCACAGGCTATTCATCGCTATCACACACACAGCATATCGGTCAGCATCGTTCTTCAAGACGGTAAAGCGCGTGTGCACAACCTATGTCACATTAAGATCTTCCTCAGGGAGACTGGATAGAATAGTTTGTGCTGTCTGCTGGCATGAATTCGGTAGAAGAGTGGGGCAGGATAGAGCAGAACAACCTCAACATCTTTGTTTCACTTGCGCATTATCATCTTCTACAACAACCTTCCTGGGGTCGCTCATAGTGAGAGGTGGATTCCTATGTCTTTAGATCGATTGTGGTCTAGGACACGTTAAAACGGATCCGCGCGGTATTTCCGCCGGATCCCATATCCTGACCGCGCTAACTGCCCGCTGTCTACTGTGCGCTAATAGGGACGTTTCTGTTGTTTTGGGATGTATTTTCCACCCCTCGATTAATTCTCACATGTTTGTTTACATCCTGTGCATAGATCACTGAGGTACTCTTCATGCCCTTTCCACGCCTGCAGAGAACTATTCAACAGGTCTCGTGTAGACACTTTACAAGACAATCTATTTCAACCACTCCGGTTCATTTTCTATTTATTCCACCCCTTTCACTTCACACCTACAACTGGCCTTTATTGATAGGTTCATGTATGTGTGCCGAAATTAACTGGCTCAATAAGGGGCCGGTGTGGATCAACAAAATTATAAGGATGTTCTGCCGACATCAGATAAGAACAAACTAGATGGATCAGCAAAATTCCGTGCTCTCGATTGTACTTGTTTTCTTCCACTCCAACCAAATTTTAATCTAACCGACACCAAGAAGCAGAAGGCTTGGGATGTTCAGTTACGATCTCTATGTTTGGCTTCCATTTCTAAGTAAATTCTCGCATCAGTTACTTCATTTCTCCTTTCTCCCACATTCTACCTTCATCAGAAAAGAATATCTCGCCCTCATTCTTTCAATTCTAAAAGTTTAATAACTCCTAACGGAAAGAAGGAAGAATATTATTACACTTCACTTGACAACACAATCTCTCCCCTCTCCTCTCCATACCCTGTTCCCTGAAAGCTAGAGAGAGAAAGCAAACACAGAGCCTTAGGCATTATTAGAATTATTATTATTATTACTGCTTCCACAGCTCCAAGAATTCTCGCAATTTCCTTTCCACAAGAACTTTAAATGTAAAGTTTCCTTTTTGATTTATTTCTAATTCTGAGCTAGGAGAATAAATAGAATCCACATTCTACTGAAAGCTCATTACAGAGGTCAACGAGAAGTGGTTAGCAAAGAAAATAGGAGCTGTATCAGTATTGAAAGGTCTGACACTCAAGTACCTTCAGGAAATTGAAATAATAAGGCTATCGATCGAAGACCTCAACAATATTTCTAATAGCTGTTTTCTTTCCTTTGTTCTTGTTGCTGTCCTCTGCTTACATACGGCTGGCGACCACCATGGAGTGATTATCCTTATTTTGCGCTTCCCATATCAGGTTTGCGGTTTTGTGGATGTCAGTTTTCGTACCGAGAGTAATCTTCTCCACCCACATCTATCTTGTCTTCTATGATCAATTTTATCAAGCTATATTTGTCATTTCTGTATGATTTTCCAAGCAAAACGGAATACCTCCTCTTCGATGGCGTAGTCTTCCCATTGGATCTTCAACAGTCTGCGATACATCGACATTTAAAAAGCTCACAATTGACACGGTAAAGCATGAGGATATTTGAAAATACTCTAAGTACGTCACTGCACATGCCTAACTGAACTCGTCGTTGGTCGCGTCGCGTTCATGTTCAGAACGCGGATGAGTGCAGAGTTCACCTGGACAACACAGCCATGGCCAGAGAGAAGGTGTTATTTTCTAGGTGGCCCGCCACTCCACTTCGGGGAGGTGAATGAAAACCTTTCCTAAGCTAAACCCACTCTCACGACAGAGTGGTTGTCTGACAAATGAGAGTTCAGAAGTTATCTCTAACAAGGTGCGTATATACGTTTATTTCGTACTATGATAATTTTCTTTCCCGTACTCAAAAGAGTATGAAAAATTACACTTTACCGCACTGTAACTAGGTTTGGTTGAACTCCGCTTCACAGTATGGTAAACACGGATAGTCCGGGAAATTATGAATCACGGAACACCAAACTTAACCTTGTTGAACTGTTTCTCCGCCTGATTGCAGCACCGTAGCGTCTGCGTTCTTAGCTCAAATAATCTGCGCCATAATAATACTGACTAACATTTATAGGTTAATCCATTTTCGACAGATAAATATCACTTTCATCACAGTATATTATAAAGTTTGTATTACGTTGATTAATCCAGGGTCATTTTTACGACTCTGGTAGCTTAGTGGACTGTTCACTGCTTCAAATGACAATTTCCGGCTCCATGGTTAAATGGTTAGCGTGCTGGCCTTTGGTCACAAGAGACCCGGGTTCGATTCCCGTCAGGGTCGGGAATTTTAACCATAATTGGTTAACTTCACTGGTACGGGGACTGGGTGTATGTGTCGTCTTCATCATCATTTCATCCTCATCATGACATGCAGGTTGCCTACGGCAGTCAAATCGAAAGACCTGGATCTGGTGAGTCGAACTTGTCCTCGGACACTCCCGGCACTAAAAGCCATACGCCATTTCAATAGCATTAATTTGTTGTGTTTTATAACGCTATGTACACACCTCATATCTTTCATAGCAAGACTCAAAACCAAACAAGAAAACGTCAGTGCATGGATCAAAAACGGACGATTTGTGTCGTGACCAGTCGAAATTATTTTTATTAAATTCATGTAATTTAAAATAAGTAAATTCACTACAGTATGAAATAAAATAAATTGTACGCAACAGCCACTAAAGTGAAAAGTTTAATTTACTCGTTTCAAAATTCCGTGGACGTTAACATCTCATTCGCAACGTAAAATGTCATTTTCCGTTGCAGTTGCATAAATAAATATTAGTGTACCGAAAAAGGGAAGGTAGGAAGGCGTGCTGTTTCTTAGCCCAACGACTGCTGAATCCAGAGATATATTTGATAACAAAGATCAGCGCGGTGATCACCGTTTAAAGTTGTATAGTTTTGCTTTAAGTCCCTTACCCCCCACCAACAGCGCGTGGCAACCCATCCAACTCCTGACCACGCCCAATGTTGCTTAACTTCGGAGATCTCACGGGATCCGGTGTTTCAACACGGCTACGGCCGGATAAATGTATCGGCTATAACGTTCAATGTTGATTTTGTTTGTTATGTATTTGGAGATTGCTGACAACAACGTAAAGCATATTTTCAAACTCTTATTTTCAGTGGATTGTAGATTTCAAATCAGTCTGTCGGAGAGGGATATGTTAAGAACTCAAAATGAAACTAAAATTTACACTCTTGTTAAGTTATGAGACAAAGAATTGAATACTACGCAATATTATCAAAAGAAAATAAATCAAATGAAACAGACAAGATGCATGCAGCTACTAGTAAGAATATGCATGAGGAGGTGACTGTGACTTAGTTAAAAGTTTAGGAAATACCTCGAAATGCTGTTTGTCTAGCTATTAAACAAACGTTCAAGAAGTATTTATGGGACATAATGTCCATATTAGTAAATAATACCGAGTGGATCAACTGCCCCTATTTCTGCAGATTTATGCAATCCGTAGTTTATAATCTATTGTTTGACGATACGTTATTGTGTAGGTAGATGGCTTGAAATACAGTCGAACCGTTTATTGCCACATCGCTTTTAACCTCCGCAGAGGTGTTCCTGAACCGGAGTTTACGTGCGGTAGGGTGGCCAGTTCCTTTCCGCTCCTCCATTCCCTTACCCCCCCCCCCCCACCAACAGCGCGTGGCAACCCATCCAACTCCTGACCACGCCCAATGTTGCTAAACTTCGGAGATCTCACGGGATCCGGTGTTTCAACACGGCTACGGCCGGATAAATGTATCGGCTATAACGTTCAATGTTGATTTTGTTTGTTATGTATTTGGAAATTGCTCACAACAACGTAAAGCTTATTTTCAAACTCTTATTTTCAGTGGATTGTAGATTTCAGATCATTCTGTCTGTTAAATAGTCAAGGCGAGCATCTCTCTGAAGATGTAGCATAAGGAACCGTAAGTGTTAAATGCTAAAGAAAAATTACAAATAAGATGGCAATTAGAAAATGGGAAACAAATGTCAGCAACGCGAAGGAATTGTGTGTATCGCGCTCAACAATTTGTACGATTTGGAAGGACAAACAGAAATTCTAATTTATTAGCCAGGATCGTGTACGATATTATTGATCAATTTACATTGTTACTACTTCATTCCTCACTTATTATTATTATTTATCTTTCTGGTACATTATTGCTGTACGTATGTGTAAAGGTTAAAAGCAAAATTCCGCTCGACACCAACCCACAAATGCTGTATTGTAAACACGTTTTTTGAAGTTTAAACTGTTAATTAACCGTATACTATCTGCGCACTTTTTATCGATAGATTTGTGTACGGATTTGTGGAAAAAGGAGGGAGCAATTCCAGTAGTACTGCCAACTGAATGGAAATGAAATCTGAATTGAATCGACAATATGATCGATCGATATGAATTTTGCTAAACCTTTGTTATCTTAAGCCAACAGCTGTGTCACATACACATTATATAACATTTCTCGATGCGAATTCTATAGTTTGGCTTTGCTGTGTAAATAACAACAGTACTAGTACGTAAACTGTACGCCAGATGTCGCACAGCGATGCATAAGCGATTCATAGTTTGTGTTTCAAAGTACGAATCTCGAAGATTGCCGAGGTCGACCAATTCAGCACTAGGGTGTAAATCTATCCAGAAAAGGTGCGCAGATAGTAAGTGTCCAGCCTAAAACTTACAGAAATGACACTTTCAGCAATAGTAAAAGAAAAAGACCGGTTTGTGTGACTATCACCTATAACGATCGTTAACTGGCGGTCTCTTCGGTGCCGTTATAACCGGTTTCGACTGTACGTGTATTTGTTGCTTATAAACCAGCAAGCATTCTAATTTCTGTAACTGGTCAAATACCTCTACTTGTATTTATTTTTCTGAAAATGTATGGTTATTCTGCTATCTGTTCTTAAGACTAAAACAATTTATTTTGCAGAACTTAAGCTGGAATAAATAACTTTACTTCGTAACGCAGACACTCAATATGGAGAATTTACGAATGTCCCTGTCTATATTCACTTGTAAAATTATGCGGGAATTTCATAAAATGAGCGTGGGTAGGTTTCTAGGTTATCCAGTTAGAGCAGTCATCTTCTAATAAACTGGAGCCTTCTTCAATAAATAATACTTTCAAGTTTGTAATCATCCAAGATTGGGAGGAAAGAGCATTATATTAATTAATTAATTTATTAATTAATTAATTGATATTTAAAAAGTCAAACTGTTCCATGAAAAAGGGGATTATATGGTTTTACGATTATCTTAATAGAATTTGTCCGGCTCCTTGAACGAATAGTCAGCGCAGCGGCTTTCAGTTTAAAGGGTCACCGGACCGATTCACCGCCTGGCTGGGGATTTTATCTACGTTTGGTTACTTCCCGTAGCTAGGGCACTGAATATTTGTGAACGATTTAACACACATCTCCATTTCCACACAATATATTACACTACTAACCACCACAGAAACACGTAATGGAGAATATATCCCTCCACATTAGGTTGGCGTCAGGAAGGACCTCCGAACGTAAAACTAGGCTTAATCTACATTAGTGCCCAACGCATATAACTGGGAGAAAGTCCAGGAAAGAAGATGAATAGTCTGTTAATACAATTTAAGATGAGTAAAACAGAATGTCTATATCAAAATAGCTCTGAATATTTGAGATGCGTTTGTAATAAATAACAATAATAATAATAATAATAATAATAATAATAATAATAATAATAATAATAATAATAATAATAATACAGTAAAACCTCATTAATCCAGACCCCATTAGTCCGGACTACGCAGAGGAGGAGATCGTTGAAAGTGTGTTCGCTGCAGAAAGCCCTGAAACGGATGAATATGACCAGGTGAAGCAGGTGATATTATCACTGAGCCAAAACTTAGTGAAATTAAAGACCATCTAAACACTCTCATTAAATAGGTTGTAGATGAAATGAAATGGTATTTGGCTTTTATTGCCGGGAGTGTCCGAGGAGAAGTTCAGGCCATAGGCGACCTGCGCGTCGTGATGAGGATGAAATGATGAAGACGACACATAAACCCGGCCACCGTGCCAGCGAAATTAACCAATTATGGTTAAAATTCAAGACCCTGCCGGGAATCGAACCCGGGACCCTGTGACCAAAGGCCAGCACGCTATCCATTTAGCCATGGAGCCAGAATTCGTTGAAGGTAACAATGAAAACATCTGCATATTACGAATATCTGAGGCATCTGCGTGAGTTAATTATTATTAAAGATATTAATGTCAAAAGAAAACAACAATAATGATCAAATGAAGATGTACTTGGGCACATTGTAGAAGTTATTTTGTTTAGTCCGGACTTCCATTAATTCGGACAACCTAGAGCCCAAATGAGTCCGGATAAACGAGCTTCTACTGTAATAATAATAATAATAATAATAATAATAATAATAATAATAATAATAATAATAATAATAATAATAATAATAATAATAATAATGCTGTCGTGCGGCCTCCGGAGAGGATGGGATCCTATGATAATCTAATACTGAAGACGATACACTCAACCAGCCCCTGAGCCATCTGAATTAACCAATGAAGGTTGAAATCCCTGACTCGGCCAGAAATTGAATCCGAGAGCCCTTGAACCAAGACCAGCATGCTAACCATTCAGCCACGGAGCCAGATATCGTAAGTGGTAATAGCTGGTAGATGGATGGTCTCGCATTTCTTGGAAAGCGTCGTCGGATGTCAAAACTTAGAAATCAAAATTCAATTATTCCCTCCCACCCGAGTGTACAAGAAAAAATATATATACGCACCATCCAACGTCAATGATTTCAACACTCAATCGATCAGAAACTTCCAGCAATTAGAGCTTCTGAGACGGAGTTCAAAAGAAGAAGTTTTGACGAAAGTTGGTGGAACAGACATTTTGAAATTAAGTTCTTACCCCTACCTACAGAAAGAGAAGAAAAAGACATGTGCAATACCAGGATCGAGTTTTATGAGAAGAAGAAAGCCATGTATGTGTGCGTGAAAGTAAGAGAGAGAGAGAGAGAGATGGAGGGGAAGGGGGTGAGGGTCGGGGGAAGAATGATGAAAAACTGCAACAACTTTATCGGATAGACTTTTATTACTATTGACAGCAGAAGCAGCTCCGCCCTCGGTTTTAGACCTTTCTGTCTTATTTCATTGAAGAGTGAAAGAAAAGACAGTTTTCGGATAACATACACGATACAGGGAGCAGACTTGATGCGTTCTAATTCAGTTTCATTACTAAAAAAAAACGAATTAGTCTATAAATGTCGGCGAAGCATAAAGGAAACTAGCTACTATACCTTTCGTTGACGGGTTAGTTTTGTACAATTACAACAGAACTGTCATCTCAAGTACATGAAGTGACAAAAAAAGTACTTCAAATTTACAAATCGCAATCAGTTCGAGGGTTGGAGCGTAAGTCACATCTACAGAGTGTCCCACTCCCAGCGGAGCCGGGAGACAACATGCATGCTCCGAGCGGTGTATTCATAACCTCCCGCGTATTGTATTACCAATATTATTACAAGAATTGCTTATTTATACACGTAATAGCCTTTATCATAAGTACAGTCCGCGAAACTTTTAGTGATAATCGGTTTTACGGGTGTGAGGAGTAAGGAGGGATGTCTCACGGCGATGCATAATGGTTTCATATTATTTGTGTCAAAGTTTGCCAATACGAATCTCGAAATTAACCGATTTCTACCGATTCAGCACTAGAGAGCCGAAGTATTACTAAACGTTTTGCGTACTATACTAACCTTTTTTACAGGCGGTGTTGAAAGTGGTGTCCTTCAGAATTCAAACATTCACGGCATCTTCTAATGAAATTGCTATTCACAGGCATAAGTTCCTGTTGCGTAACTGTCCTAATTACTCTTGCTGTATTGTTTTTAAGCTCAATCCATGGTGTGAATATTATTTCTGCAAGCCTTTTTTTCTTGTTAGTGTTCCTCACAAATAAAAGTCGCACACAGTAAGATCGGGGAAGCGGCGGAGCCGTAACCCTTTCGATAAAATCCTACCATAAAAAAATGTCTCTATGTCTTGCAAAGAATCACTTGCAGCATGAGCTGTGACAGAATCCTGTCGGAAATTGCCATATCATATCTCATTATGTGTCAACAATTGAAAAAATGGAGCGAGAATATTCTGCGGTATCTCTAGGAATTTATGGTGTCGTCGAAAAATATGGAGCCTAATATCTATCATCCAGTTACAGCACACCATACACCAATTTTCTGGTCATTTAAAAGAACTTAGTGAATAAATCGCGGATTTTTAGTGCTCCAATACCTATTGTTTCCAGTGAGTCAGCATGCGGTTATGAATCCACCGCTTGGAGCGTGCATGTACATGTCGATTGCCGGCCCCGCTGGGAGCGGGGCACACTGTATTTTCCCTCACATTTTATCGGTGCAAGTATACAACGGCCATAGGTGCTGGAAAGCATGCATAGTACACGGACACAGCACGAGATTGCGGTGCGTGTGACAAGTTCCACTTACAGGACGATGGGACTGAGTGGTGAGCCAGGCTCCGTGCAGAATCGATGTGACGAGGCAAGTACTGGAATAGCCACCATACTCACCGGATCTGTCCCCGTGTGATTCTGACCTCATCCCCAAAGTGAAAGAACCATTGTGTGGGAGGCGGTTTGCAGTATACGTACAAGAGGACATAAGCAACGCTGCGAAACATGAGATTGTAACTTGTCGTCGACAATCTAGGGTATTACCCGAAGTGTTTATCGTAAAGGTTACTGTACTCTCTGAGAATAAACATTATGCAGGACAATAATTTTACGCCTGACATTTTCCTCACTTTCTATCCTACACCTGGTAAAACTTCCCGACATTATTCGTACAATATATATGATAAAAATCATCTTTGGTCCGTATTCATACATTCAACACCATCTTACGCACCCCACTCCCATCTGTATAATTCCATTTATCTGGTAGATCAAACCTCGTGTAATGCTGTTGGCTTGAGTTACAGGCTCTGGCACACTTGCTTTAACATGTAAGAACCATTAGAGTTACAAAGAATATGCACATGGAAGTTTTTGGAGAAAATTGAATTTCAAATTCACATGCTGAAGTTTATTTTGTGACAGGACGAACCATTAGCCAATTATAATGGTTGTTAATGGATAAAATATGCGCACAATTAGCAAATATCTCCATATCAAATGCCAACTCTTGGCAAATCACAACCCGATATTGACATATTCATACCCTTTGCATCCTCCAAACACAAAATTAAAAGATACCTTTAAAGTAATCTCCAGGTTTCCGTTTCCTTACGTCCTTCCAACCCATGACCTTTCTTCTTGCTATTTCTGTAACCGATCCTTGCCATTTATCATCGCCATTCTTGTTACATTGTTATTTTTGTTATCATATTGTTGATACTTAGTATTGCTGCTTATAACGATTATCTTATTATAATCAATTAAATTTGTTGTAAGCTTATTATTATTGTTATATTATTAGTGTAATAAATAAATAAATAAATAAATAAATAAATAAATAAATAAATAAATCAAATTTCAACTCAACAGCTCCAGGAGTTCAGGTTAATTCATCATCATCTGTTTACCCTCCAGGGTCGGCTTTTCCCTCGGACACAGCGAGGGATCCCACCTCTACCGCCTCAAGGGCAGTGTCCTGGAGCTTCAGACTCTTGGTCGGAGATACAACTGGGGAGAATGACCAGTACCTCGCCCAGGCGGCCTCACCTGCTATGCTGAACAGGGGCCTTGTGGAGGGATGGGAAGATTGGAAGGGATAGACAAGGAAGAGGGAAGGAAGCGGCCGTGGCCTTATTTTAGGTACCATCCCGGCATTCGCCTGGAGGAGAAGTGGGAAACCACGGAAAACCACTTCCAGGATGGCTGAGGTGGGAATCGAACCCACCTCTACTCAGTTGACCTCCCGAGGCTGAGTGGACCCCGTTCCAGCCCTCATACCACTTTTCAAATTTCGTGGCAGAGCCGGGAATCGAACCCGGGCCTCCGGGGGTGGCAGCTAATCACGCTAACCACTACACCACAGAGGCGGACTCAGGTTAATTAAGCAAGATAAAATGAGATGGTGTCTGTGTTAAGTATTACACGATATTTTGTAAATAATTTCGCAAGTTATATATTTTTCAGATCAATATTTTGAGATGGAAGACAGTAAGTCAAGTGAGAGTTACATCGGACTATGTTTGTGCAAAATTTCATGAAATTTCGCAAGTTTGATGTTTTAAAACTTTTTCTTTACATGTTTACGTCGCACCGATACTGATAGGTCTCTTGGCGACGATGGGACAGGAATGGGCTAGGAGTGGGAAGGAAGCAGCGGCGGCCTTAATTATGGTACAGCTCCATAATTTGCCTAGTGTGAAAATGGGGAAACTACGGAAAACCATCTTCAGAACTGCCGACAATGGGGTTCGAACCCACCATCTTCCGAATGTAAGCCGACAGCTACGTGACCCAAACAGCGCAGCCACTTGCTCGGTAGTTTTATTTATATACGTAGTGATAATCCAATTGAATTTTTCAGGTATCTTTAAGAGTAGGTTAGGGTTGCTTTTAATCTAGTGATCAACAGAAAGTGATACATCTTCCACATATCAGAGCTAGCGAATTATAAAGTACAACTTACGGAGAAATGTCCCGTAGATACTTGAAAGCCACATGGTCAGAGTGTGATAAATGTCTTAGTCGAGTTTGAATCGGTGATCTTCGTATCCGGAGTCCGACACTCCGCCACTGATCCGCAGTGGGAGAGACAATCCAATAGAAAACGATACTAAGTTCAATTGCCTTTCCGTGCCCGAAATATGTAAAGATTACCGGGTGAGTTAATTCCACATGTTAGACACTTGATTAAATTGAAAAAAATAAACACAACTAAAAGGTTGATTAGATGATAAAATTAAATTGAAAACAATTAGAGACAAGTTTGATTAGTTTATGTCTAAAACATGACAAACATACTACATTACTGTATAGCTCAGCGATTTACTAAATAATATTAAACTAACTGAATGTTCACATAGTAAGTTTATTTAATACTATACGAGTAACAGACATCACACATTCCGTAGCACTGAACAGAGAATCCTGTTCACTGATGATATTACTATGAGTAATCAGTGCTATCTGGGAATAAGAATAATCGAACATTTGAATCACGTGGTAGCCAAAAAAATGAGGGACTCTAAATATAGCTCTAGGAAGTATTTATCAACATTCTTGACCAGGAGAAGATGACAATGAATGTCGTTTGTCAATCGCGTCTCAGTTTATGTTGCTTATCTTGTTGCGTACACTGTGAATTTTAGTTTTATTAGCATTCAACATAACCTTTTTTGAGATCATACTAAAACTTAATTTGAGCAAATCCATTCTGGACAAGTATTCATTACTCAAAGATCGGAAATTACAGACGATTGACTAACCATCAAAAATGCAAGAATTAACAATGTGACATGAGGACTGTAACAGCATCCTGTCAAACTCCTGTAGTGAAAGGATTTCTCTCCGCGCTTATTCTGCCTCGTTTGTACTCTGTTATGCAGTCAGTGAGTTAGAAACGAAAGCCACACGTTGTTTAAAGCTATTCGTGCAATATTTATGAAGTGATACCCAATGGAGCGATCACGTGTAACAACGGGTTTGGGACTGGTAATTACTCAGATCTCCTCCCCCACCACTCTCCCCCCCCCCCCAGAACAGCAATAATCGTCACACTATGAGGAGGACCTAGAATGAATCTGGCATTAACGAATTTACTTTTGGCTGTTCCTCCTGAGGCTAGAGAGTATTTGCCCATTCCACTTTTCCTGCAGATTATTTGATCGTGGAACAAGTTTCACGACACGGGGCAATGGCGCAGAAATATCCGATCAAACACACTAGTTGGAACGTTAGCTCCTGGTGATATTTGTAGCATTTGTAGCACTGTACAATTGGATTTAGGAAAGATTTTTGATTTCAACAGTATTTTTATAAACCACTTTAAATACTTTTAAATATAACCAGAAGTAAATTAAATCAGAAAATTGTGTAACAGTGTGGACATTTTCAGTAAACGAGGATTTGTTTCTGGCTTTCTGGACAGAAAAGTGACGTCTGTGGGAAAACTGTACTGTAGAAAATCCTCTGAATTAAATCTTCTGCCAGAAATGATTGTTATGAGTTTACCCAGGAACTGACCATCTAAATTTCACTAAATGAGATCGTTAACCTTAGATCACTGTCTTGGAAAGGTGTGGCAGACGAAAGAGGACCCCATTGCCATATTGGGGAGAAATTCTGCTAATTTCATGACAGAAAAAGCCTTAAGAGCTTGAATCAATGAAATATAAAATTATGGTTTTCTCAGAGGTACTTGTTTAAAAAATTCTCAATTCAGCCCTTGTAACCTGAAGACTATACGTACGAAAGGTCTCTGAATGTCAACTAACGCCAATCACAATTCTGGCCGTGGACATGTGAATCTTTTACCAACATCCATCCTCAAATTCGGTGAATGAACACGTACGCGTTCGTTAAGTATAGTGCATTTGACATTGGCACGTAACGTGGAGACTTTAGTCCAATCCGCATGAGCCATAACTCAATATCAATTACGGTCCCAAGTTGCGCTCCAACCCGCTTGTCAGAATAATATAACTCTGTGTTAACACTCAGGTCGACAGCCTCCTGAACATAGCGATGAAATCTTATAGCTGTGCTGGCATTCTTGTTCGTGGTAGCCTCACAATAATAATATGATGTTCTAATATCCAAATTCAATATCTGATGACTAGGGCTCGGAAGTTGAGTCAATATCCTTTCCTTCTCGAGTGTCCGAAGACGAGGCCCAACCTAATATATATTTACTCTGGGTCATAGTAGGCTAGAAAATTGTGGATTTTATTTGTCCCTTTTTTTTGCTTTTTTAGTCGTTTTTAAGTTCTCAACAGATTTCTTTTGCCATATCACCGTATTTCGACTACATTTGTACTGACCATTCTCAGTTCGAATCATCTTTAGTTAATCCTTCAACTCTTAAATATATTTTCTCTAGTAAATATATCTATTTGAATCGTATCTTAAAATAGAGCAAATAAAATGAAATGTGAAACTAATACTGAAAAAACTGGAGTATCAAATTATTTGCAAGATAAGGAAATACGGAAAGGAGAAAATTTTGATGTGAGTGTTTCCGAAGAGGAAGATCCCACTTGCTTCAAGTATGAACCCTAACATTCGTTGATGTGGAGGGAAGTTTCTCGATGATTCGTAATGTGATGTCTGAAAATCGACGATCCTTTACATCTAATAAACTGGAGATGACTAGAGGGATGAACTGTAACGCCAGATGAGGTATGGTTTCCGAATTCCAATTTCTGTAACCCATATGTAGTTAAACCAAATACGATTCGAGTTATAAGTTACGAATTTCAATTTCTTTCTTCAGGATGTCCATTGCGGGTTCGACGAATTCATTCTAGGTGGATAAACTATTTCATTCTAAAATCTGCAAGTACTTCCTTTAACAAACACCGAATTCCTTTTTTTTAAATTACGTTAATCTAAAAATATATATTGTCTGAAAGAATTATTTTTGAACTGTATGCTGCATACCACCAGAATTTTGCATTTTTAAACATATATTCCTTTATTAAATATGCAATTAAAATTATTTTTTTATTAAATAGGACCGCATATTTACGTAGTTTCTTCCAGTATTAGATCTTTTTTAACAATATTTTTGGGTCTCCTTATAGGTTTTTTTAGACACTCAATAGGTCTTCAACTTGTGAGCCGTAGTGATAACATTCAGGTCCATGGTCTCCTGATTAACAGTATCATACTGCTGTACCAAAGTGTAGGGCCTCGAGAGAGGAATACACTGTTTCTTTTAAAATTGAGTATGTAATACTCACCTTTAAAGAATATGAATCTAGCTACATTTTGACAACAAAAGTAAGATGATTTCATTTTTCACCATCTTCTCAGAAAAATATTTTGTGTAGCAAGAAGCAAGGGGAAACGAAGTGAATGGAGCGTGTCTATTCGATTGTAGTTTACTGCCGACAGTTCGTCGATAAATGCAATCTCAGATCTCTGCATGTGTGATGATCTCTCCTTCCCAGCTTGAAGGCAACTGCCGGCTTCCTCATGTTCAAATATGAAGCCAGTGAATATCGAACCTTCGACAATGCCAATTCCTGCTTCATATGCAATGAAAACTGGAAATTGCTATCGTTTAGTTTGTGCGTTCCTTATGTAGTAATCTAAGAAACATTTGTGAGATCCTCTTTCATTGAGTGAAACGTAACTTTAAGCGTTCTTACATAAGGAAAATAACAGTCAAATTGAACACTGAATGTTCGGATTGCGCTATCCAAACCGTCGTTTCCTGACAGGATTTCGGTATCATTACAGAGTAACTGTTCAGTATCCATCGTTGACGGGTTAGTTTGTAACTGCAGCAGAAACGCCATCTACCAGATATAAATAGTAGCAGAATAACCAGAACACCCCTCAAGTAACGACTATAATCAGTCAGCGTAATGCCATTGTTGATAAATTATGTCTCAGGACACTGAAAGCCATCACAATCTGCTTTCTTTTGACTCAGTGCTATTAGGAAATTCAAGGTCTAAGCTTTCATTCCCTCCTTTCTCTAGACACACCCTCCCTCCGCGCTTTATAAATTCTTTATTGATCCTAATTCTTTTGGTGATCACCGTTCCTTCAAAATTTTATTTTCATTTCGATCATCAGCTTCATTATTCTCCTGGTTAATAGGAGCTAATGACTACTCGGTCATGTAGCTTATAAAAGCAATCAGAACAAGGTCACCACTATCACGAATTAGTTCGTTACCATGACAACTGCGTAATATCTCGCATATCAGCGATGTGCACCACTGATGGATTTGGCAATAAAAGGTAAATTCGTGATAAATATTTCGGAAGATTTGGAAAAATATTGTGGAACTGCTGTGGGATAACTGTCTCTGACTGCCCATTTCATTGCCAACATCTATATATTCAAAGAGTTTACTAAAAACAACTTTGGCAAATCAGTCCGTCCGTTCTACTGGACTGATTTACTTCATTTTTGTTTTATTCTCTCCGAAATTACCTGCCAGTGAGTCATGAGACGTTGATAGGTCTCTAAGTTCATCCAACTTTGAGTAATCATAAAATCAAATCATTAAATGATCACTTTAATAATTGCAGGCGAAGTCTTGACCTAACCCGCAATACATTCTGTACTTTACAGGTTGCTAAGCGACCAACACTTTCATTAATATTCTGATATATGTGATTTTCATCCTTAGTAATAATGTAACTGTATGCAGCCACGTTTGATTACTACCTGTCAGGCCAGAGAGTATACACTTTATCTGATCACGGAAAAATACTATTCCCTGCTAGATGCTCTTTGATTCTCTACCCTTGCTCAGCTTCCAAATATAGTCTATTCAGCAGATGGCAGAGCATTCCTAATAACTTACATGCTGCTAAGAGAAAAAAGTCTTCGTACAAACAGATTCCATCATGACATACGACTTAGACATTTTCTGGGAACACCTATCGAAGGATAACCTAGCTTGTACACTATAAAGAGTAAAGGCCATGTATCTTGAAAAAGTTCTCTGCGTGGGGAAAAAACGCTCCTTCGAGACTAACGTATGAGCTCACGAGGCAACCGTTCTCCGATTAAAAATACCATTATGTTGGCAGATGCAGAGTGGGTCTCGGCCCACAAGTGGCCACGTCTGGTCCGTTGTCCAACAGCTCTGCACTCTGACCGGCCAACCGAGCAGAAGGGGGATGACCACGTGGCTCTAAGCCTCTGTATTCGGGAGACGGAGAGGGCATGGTCCCCACCGTCGCCTGTCCTGAGAATGGTTTTCCGTGGTTTTCCATCCCCCTGCTCTAAGGCGAATGCCGGGACAATTCCTAGTATACGCCACGGCCGCTAACCCCCTCAGTTTCTTCGACATCTCCCTCATCGGCCTGAGAGATGGCGTTACCGTCTAGGAGGCCCGCCTCCCCCTTCAGGGGAGAAATGAAAACATGTTAATAGTAGTAGTAGTATACCAGTTTCTTTACGACACAGTACCAATCTTTACATCAAGAACTGCAGGATAATAAAGTGAAAATATGGATAGATTTTTACCAAACAGGCGGCATGATGGCGACAGAATGGATTCATTCTGACTACAAATTGCGGCAGACCATAACGCGCTTCTTATTAAATGTTCATAAAACCACTGAAAAGGGCAGAGAAAACAATATGACTACGACAGGCATATCAAGACGAGTTATCTGACTTATTTAAAGGAATGCTGGGGAGTAGCAAGGGTCCGCTAGTTAAGAATCATTTTGGATAAGTTGGGCCACAAAGGCAGATGTCCGACACGACTGTTGTCACTTGAAGGAACCTTCGATCGCGTTGTCGAGGAATTCAATGCCTTCCCATCTGTCATTTTGTCTTTTAGGGAATCGATACAACGAGAGAGGTCAGTTCACCAGGCTAGTTTGTCACGCATCAAAACCCAAAATGACGACCGATATCTGGCCGTTTCTACGTAGCGTCGTCGTCGTACCGCTATTCCCAGAGAACCGCAACGAGACCCCAGAAGGGGAAAGGGGCCACGACATCAGATCAGGCGGAAAGAGCAGTTTACGCGGAAGGGACTTACGATCCCGACGACCCGTACGCGTGCCTACCTTAATGAAGCAACATCAATAAGGTGGCATTCTATTCACCCGAAGCCATGTCTTTGTTTCATAGTTGTATTACAACACTGTATCATGTGACCTGCACCAGTCCACACACCATCATAATCATCATGGTTTTAAACCATAATAGCATGTGTATGGAGACACCCTGGTGAGCGTTACTTGTCATGTTGTACAGCAAGTTCACAAATTCGGACAAGGTTCTGTTCCTGTGAAGGTGTGGGGTGGCATTAGTGTCGACAGCCAAACGGATCTTGTCGTTGACCACGGCCGCCTTACTGCTAGCGTGTACATCAATTACATCTTGTTAGACCATGTGGCGGTTGCTGCATACGACGTTGGCTGCGAATTCCTTTTCATGCACGACAATGCGAGGGCGCATGAAGCGGGCGGCACCAGGAAAGTCTGAGAAGGTTTTTACATTCAGGTGATGGTATGGCCAACGGTGAACCCCGATCTGAATCCCGTTGAGAATGTGTGGAATATGCTAGACGGACGTGGTGGTGGGCGCCGTGTTGGACCACAGAATCTCAAGAAACTCTCACTCGACTTGAAGGGAGTATGTAATGTAGGTATGAGGTTGTGATAATGTGCTTACGGGCATACACGATACTAAAGCTCTCAAACTCTGAACAATACCAAACTAGATGACTGGATGGGCGGCTATTCTCACTTTGTTTCTGACACTGTGTGGACATTTATGTTTGTTTTGTAGATTTTAATAAGGATTGAACGAAGGTTTGTTTCGTAATTTATCTGTAAAGAATGGAATTGCTAGTTGTCAATTATTGTTCCATGCAGTATGGCATTCGTTCAGGAAGGTGTTCCGCTAATTCCTTTGGGAAGCGTAATTTGGAAGATATGTAATACAGTAATACACATTAGTCGTGAAGGTCGATATTCCTCTGCTTGCCACCTATTTATGGTAACAACTTGCTGCAAGCATATCCTACAAGGCAGAGTGGACTCTATTAACCTTTCGAACCAAAAATATATTTATTCTCTCAGTTGTTGAACAGTAAACATAGTGAAAATGAAATGCCGTATGGCTTTTAGTGCCGGGATATCCCACGACGGATTCGGTTCGCCAGGTGCAGGTCTTTCTATTTGACTCCCGTAGGCGACCTGCGCGTCGTGATGAGGATGAAATGATGATGAAGACAACACATACACCCAGCCCCCGTGCCATTGGAATTAGCCAATTAAGGTTAAAATCCCCGACCCAGCCGGGAATCGAACCCGGGACCCTCAGAACCGAAGGCCAGTACGCTGACCGTTCAGCCAACGAGAGTAGACATAGTAAAATATGCCTATTAATGTTTATAACCATGATGATGATGATGATGATGACGATTATTTTGTGAATAAAGTATTGTTTACTTTGTTGTAAAATTACCTATGCGTTGGGTTATTCATTGTTTTTCTCTATTCAAATGCAATCATGATGTAACATGTCACTAAGATTATGAAATCATTTCATTGAAATGTTCATGAAATGTATCCCGCTTTTCCTGATTCCAGATTTGGTTACCCTAATCTACGCATTTTCATTGTTTCCTTTGATATCTTGCATATTAATTCCCTAAACTCATATACAAATACAACTCCATCAGTAAAATAGCACTATCGATGAATGTAATATTCATCAGGCATTACGAATTACTGTTGATAATAGTCGAAACCTCACACCCAATGTAGTTAGCGTTGTATAAATTAGCACCAGAGTGCGACATGCGTAAATGCATGGCGATAAAAATGTCAAGGGAATAAATATATTGCTTCTCTTTTGGAGAGTTAGAAAGCTAGACTACCGCAGTTAATGTCCTCACCAACCAAGCGTACTCTTGAAAACTCCCCGATAACGTTCAGTACTTGTAAATAAGGCTAGCAACTGGAGACTTCTTGGGTCTTTTTAGATTGCTTCGTCCGTTCACTGTGCGACACAAGGTGATACATTATTAAAGGTTTGCTCTGATAAAAGAAAAGCAAGCGAATGAAAACCAAACGCAGTCCAACACAGAAGGAGAGATATGTAGCGATATTCTTATCTCTTTCAGAGAAATGAGAAAGAAAATACAGAGGAAGAAGTAGAAGAGATAAGATGCACCTGTGCTATCACGTAGGAAAACTCACCAAATATGCTTCCATGTCACAGATTTTTTTTTACAGGAAGAAAGCCCCCTTCTGGATTGTGAATTCATCAATATTACACCGCTACTTTCATCCACTTTGATCTCGTTTGAAGTTTCAAAGTCTGCCAACGGAAGGAAGGAAACGATTTCTGAAACTACCACACGGATGAATACTAGCGAGGCAGGATATAAATCATATAAAAGATACAAAACATTACAGAGACGAAGAACATGGTATGGAGTTAGGCTGAAGAAGCATGAAACATTTACTCACTTAAAGGTTTCGGAAAACATGACACTGTAATATTAAGCGAAGCATGTCCGGAGTGCTGGCCAAAGTAGTGAATGCGTTGAATATGTGAGACGAAAAGTTTACATTTTTTCGCGAGAAATTTCAAGTTGTTCAGCATTTAAATTAGAGACTAACGATGGAACTTACTTTATAAAGTTACGCTTATTTCCATCCCGTTCGTAGCTCAAATTTTGTTCCAGAGGTGGTCTACAAAAGGCATCATCAAAATCATTCAAGGGTTAGGTCATTGGCTGACTTAACATTGCCATCTTTTTTCTAGGGTGGCCAATATCTCTCTTTGCCTTTTTTAACATGGTAACTGAATGTCATTCTCGGAAGTCTTTATATATCCATTCTAAAAATATGTTCACCCTGAATGTGTTTATGATCATGCCCTAAGAAATTTATACCAATTTCATCACGTAGTTTTTCGTTGCTGAAACAATTAAGCCTACTGCAATCCTTTGCTGACCTTAAAGTGATCATCTCAGCAGCCGTTATTGAGATATAATCCTACTGGGAGAGTTGGCCGTGCGGTTAGGGGCGCGTAGCTGTGAGCTTGCATTCGGAAGATAGTGGGTTCGGCAGCCCTGAAGATGGTTTTCTGTGGTTTCCCATTTTCACACCAGGCAACTGCTGGCACTGTACCTTAATTAAGGCCACGTTCAATTCCTTCCCACTCCTTAGCGTTTCCTATCCCATCGTCGCCATAAGACCTACCTGTGTCGGAGCGACGTAAAGCAAAATTCTAAAATATAATCTTTGTTTCTGGAAACTTAAGTTTGACTTCCGTTAAGATAAAATGGAAGATATAATTTAATAGCATTTTAATTGTCTTTCCTAGTTCTACTAAACAGTGCTATTGATATAATGTTACATATGTATCTGAACCTCGTTTGCAAAATCTATACCTCTACCATATGTGACGTCATAACCAAGGTAGCCGAAACGAGATACCTGATCGATCGTATTTCCATTCTGTGTACTGCAATTGTTGTACAGAGAGAATGTTTGCCCGCTTGAGGACCATGTGATGGTAGATTACAACTTGGTTCTCAGTAAGGGTGTGACAAGTGGTGCTGTTCAATCCGTGGGTTAACTAAGCTTTTCGAGTGTCAAAGCATATCGTCTACGTACAGCTTAAAATGTAGGTGAAATATTGCACTCTTTTCTCACACCCTGGTTTAGTGATACCTCTTCAGTGAGCCTGCCATTGTAGGCAGTCTGGCCAGTCGTAAAAGCATGGCAGGCACCACAGCCACTGGGAATATGAAATATGAGGAGTGCTACATCGCTGACACGTAGCAAATCTTCCAGTTCTGCAGACATCGTTACCAACTGTACAACTCCAAATGTCACTAAAATCCTGAAACAATTCCGCTGTTGTTCCAAGACGCTAATTATTTCGCAAGGGGATCCACATGCGGTACAAACCAATAGAAGGAACGAGGTATATTACTGAGGTGATAACATTTAATGGCAGATGGAATGATGTGTTTACTATTGACATTAATCATTCACTAATGATCTGCATTTAGGGGAGTCGCCCAGGTGACACATTCCCTAACTGTTGTTTTCCTAGCCTTACCTCGAATGATGGCCGTGAAGAGTCCAACCAAGTCTACAACAAAATTGACTACTAGGTTAATTTGTGGGGAGCAAAGACACTCAGACATAGCGCTTATCATTCTGCCAGCATAATGCCGAGGTTAAGGTTGATGGTAATTTCTACCTTCCACACCTCCAATTGCTTCCATGGCCTTTTACTTTACAGCTTTTGGTAGATTCTTTTATAAGCAAATAATGTACATCCCTGAATTCTGCTAATGAATAGACCGATATAATCAGTATAATAATATCGTCATCAAATAAATATCGATGTCTCTCAAGATTACAGAAATTTCCTTCAAAATTTATTCTTACTTTTTACTACTAAGACGTGATTCAGGTCAATCCATCTTTCCTTGCCAATATAACTCGAGGAAAATCGCCATCTATTGAGATTAGTTGCGAGGAGAATACGAATTCCATTCCCCTTCCTTTCCATCCTTAACTATCCACGATAACATTTCCTATCAAATCTGAGTATTTTCTAATTAGATAACTGGCTCAGCCATCAACAAAAGCAACGACAATTCCAAACACAACAACAACATCAAATTTCCTTCTCTTGTTTATTTAACTGGTCTGTCACAAGTATGAAGTTCGCCCATTACAAAGGTAGAACGAATAACGAGAGAGAGAGAGAGAGAGAGAGAGAGAGAGAGAGAGAGAGAGAGAGAGAGAGAGGAGGAAGAAATGAGAACAAAATAAACTTCACCTGTGGGATACTTAAAACGAGAGTGAGTTGCTAATTGGAAAGGCTGCTTTAACGAAGTATGTAATGGTACGTAAAAATTCCCCAAAGAATTAACTTTACAACTCCACTGAAGTTCATGCATTGCTACAAGAGTTTATTTTCAGGAAAACAACGCTACGTAATGGGTTTTAATATTACGTTCATTCTCTCGCTTTTTTTTACGGCTAGTATATTTTCACCCCTTCATTGACGGATTATTATTTGTACAGTAGCAGAAAATATATAATCATAATCACTTGACGAAAGTGCATCCCAATCAAATCCAACCTTTCAATTGTGATCATGGCATCAATGTCTATGCACCACTTCCTAGATCTCTCACCCCCTTCTGCGAAGAGCAGTTATCAGATATTGCCACCACGATAATTTATTGTACTGCATTCGTTGTCAATACATCAAAGCAAAACAAAGTAATTTCCGTACAGACCATGAAGGCTCATGGAGGGGTGGAATATAAAGGCTTCCACTATTCATAACCTCGGCATTTGGTGGGGTAGAGTGGTTAGCTCTACGCCCAGCCGCCTTTGCCCCCAGGAATTAACCTGGTACTCATTTTAGGTGTACATAGGCTGAGTGAACCTGGGAGCCATATGCACCTCCGGAAGTGGAGAACTCGTTTCTTAAATTTTACGGCTTCCTGACGAGGATTCGAACCCACGTCTTCCGGGAGAACCGAGCAAGCCTTTACTACCTCGGCCAGGCAGCTTCCTTAATAATAATAATAATAATAATAATAATAATAATAATAATAATATGGTACCTTAGCTGAACGTTAAAGTAGAGGTCTTCGGTTCAGAAAGATCCGAGTTCGATTCTCGGCATTTTAACAGCGACTGATTGATTCGTCTAGCTCGGACCCAGAGTATTTGCGTTCGTCTTATCACATAACTTGATTTTCACAGCAGCACAACACACTACAAACCGTCACAGAAATACACGAGGATCAAAACTGCCTTCGGGCTATATATTTACCGCTAGAAATTTTAAACCTGTTCCTCACGCTTGTGTAGGATTTACTCTCTCCGCTTCAACTAGTTACTGTTATAAAGATGTAGAAAATGAAAAATTTACGGTAACATCACACAAATGTATATATAGGTGGTGCATTTGCGTAAAAAGTGTTATTTAAAAAAATATTTTTCCTGTAATTCCAGAATGAAAGAAGAGAAAGTTCATGAAAATTGTATCCCGCGTTTGGAAGGGTTAATATCTAGATCTTCAGTCGTCTCCATATTTCCTATGATCAGTTGAAATCCATTACGGAAATAATACCATGGGACATAAAACTTTCTTGGAACGTTATAAAGAAAAAGAAGAAAGACATTTTTCATCAAATATATATGTTCAGGGAACAAAAACATATATAAATGACTCAGAGGAGTTTAACAATACCTTTAGCCTTAAGAATTCCTATTAAATTTTTCAACTTTTCTTGTCACTCAGCTGAGGGATAATGGTATTTCTTCAACTGCGTCCATCCAAACCTCCATTACAAACTTTCGGTCACTTTTCAAAGAAAGTATAAAATCAACTTCACAAAAAATAAAAAGTATCGTGATGTTGACATAAAACAGCCATATACTATAAACACATCCCACAGCTTTATACGAAATTTAAGCAGAGAAGTTCTTGGAAACTACTTTTGAGAACATAAGAACCGATATAAGAAAAGTTAGCGTTCATAAACAATGAATGGTGATTTTTTTTACTACACTCCAATGCTGGGAAGTCGCTGAAGGAAATCAATAAATCCATTAAGAATGACATCTACAGTGCCCTAGATTCCTCAATCGCATTTTGTCATTGACCGTCATGTGGTGTGAGTGTTTCTTTGTAACGTCAATAACACTATAAAACTTGGTCTTCCGTGGGCTAGATCTTTATCATACTTCAATTACAATATGTCTCAAGACATGTTGGAGGAGCCACAACATTGCGTAGGAAATCTCGTTTTAAAAGTCTGTGGGGTGATTCACGAGGAGTTACCGCTACTTATGGAAACGATTTTAAGAGAATTTTAGTAACAAATTACATATGAACCTGTGTTCTATTTTCAGTACCGGTACTTACAAAATTTACAATAATTTTAAATTTGTTTGTAAAGTGCATTTTTTGAGTTTCTTTCAATTGAAGGATAAAACAAAATAACAAAACAAATTATCCTTTATTTAATTAGTCCGTGTCCTGAAGCTCAACATGCGTTTTGAATTCCTAAAATACTTTGTACACAAATGTATAACTACTAACATAGACCTAAATGTTCCACATGGAAAAATATGAAGGGCCGGTTCCATCAAATTCTGTTAAGGACTTAACGTCACGTTGAACTGCTTTAACGGGATAGTTAACAGAATTGCTGTTTCATCAACCTTCGTTAACGCTAATGCGCAGTTAAACTCTCTGTTAATTTAGCGTAAAACTCTCGTCCCGTTAAACTGCTAAACGTAGTGTTAAAATAAAAATGACTGGAAGCGATTTTATGTTTGGTGCTCAGGTACCTTCAAAATGCTGAGAGACAGGATGTTTCACGGGGAAGGAATGACATACCTGAACTAACAGACATGCAGCTTTTGGAGCCGTATAGGTTTTCTAAACCTGTCGCGTGGAAAGTACTCGAAGAGATAGAAGAGAGGTTAGAATACCCTTCCATATGACATTCATCCATGTTTCCAATGCAGCAATTGCTGATCAAACTAAAATATTATGCAACGGGGCCATTGAGGTCGTTACGAGGGATATCAGTATTGTTCATTGTAGAATAGAGACGGGTGCTTATATTAATATTCCATTAAATTAATCATATGTAAGAAACATCGAGTTGAAATATAAATTCATAGGAAGGGACATCATAATCAAATGAAGCCTATACCACGTATAACCTGGTAGGCCTAATTTCCAGTATTATTGTGCTACTGTAGTTATTAATGATGTTCCCAGTTAATGAAATTTAGCTTTTTTTTGCTAGTTGCTTTACGTCGCACCGACACAGTTAGGTCTTATGGAGACGATGGGACAGGAAATGGCTATGAGTGGGAAGGAAGCGGGCGTGGCCTTAATTAAGGTACAGCCCCAGTATTTGCCTGGTGTGAAAATGGGAAACCACGGAAAACCATTTTCAGGGCTGCCGACAGTGGGGTTCGAACCCACTATCTCCCGAAGAAATTTAGCTTAGAAACCTCCGTGATATTCTTCATCACAAGTCGACGTCATTACGAAGAGGCTCAACTTCGTCGCCGATTAATGCAATCATCTTCCAAGCAATCTATTCAAGTGCTGGAATAAATATACCACCTCAGGTTTTGGACTGTTCCAACTCGATCTATGAATAATCTCTTTTTCTGAGCTTCTTTTTTTTTCCAGGTCGTACAGGTATTTCTTATTCCGTGCAAAAAGAGTACAGGAGAAAGGTGACAAATGAATAACATTATGCCCGGCACCGTTCAGAAGAGCGAAATAATCTTTATGCTACATACTGCTGTCTTGATCGTTAACGTTAACGCCACATTAGTTAACGAGCTTTTTTTAATGTTCTTTGGAACCCGATTTCTATAACGCAACGTTCAAATCTTAATAAGGTATTAACTAACGCTCCGTTATCGGATTTTTAACAGTGGTTCATGAAACTGGCCCTAAATGTGATAAAGTGCACGAATTCCAGCCTTTCGATGCACGAGTTAAATTTTGCATCATTAATGTACGGTCCTACAGAGTTTATATAACATTTTCAAAAATGCCACCGTCCGTTTCGGTACAGATATCAACGCACTTACGAACCATGCGCGTCGCTATGTGTACCAAATTAACGAATACAAACCACATGTTGGGTTTCTGATCACGAGCCAATTAAATAAATTATTACTTGTGGAACCAATGACAAAATTGTTTTACAAACGACATTCAAATTATCATAATTCTGTAAGTATTTAGAGTAGGACCCGGGTTCGTTTGACATGTTAAAATGTCTTCAACAATCAGCTTCATAAGCTGTGGTGACTCCTTATAAATCACACTTTATCACACCCCAACTAACCACCCACCCTTCGATATGCTACTTTCAACTATCCATGTAAAGTATAGCAAAAGCGGCAAAGCAGGATTAACTGTTAAAAATAAAATCAGACTTACACCGGCTCTCTGTAAGAATACCGACTCATATTTTTAACATATGCCAGTTTTTCGCAGGCAAATCACGATAAAAATCATCATCATCATCATCATCATCATCATCAGCAGCAGCAGCAGCAGCAGCATCGAAGATTACTTACTGGCGAGTGTAACTACTGTTCTCCGAGTGCGTTAGTGTTGCCGATTGTAGGTCCATAGGTAGCTGAAGAGAATAATTTTAAAACCTAATGATGTTATTGGCTTTACGTCTCACTAACTGCTTCTACATATTTCGGTGACGCCGAGGTGCCGAAATTTTCTTGTAAGTGCCAGTAAATCTACCGACACGATGCTGATGTATTTGAGCACCTTTAAATACCACCGGACTGATCCATGGTAGAACGTGCCAAATTGAGGTTAGAAGGACAGCGCCTCAACCGTCTGAGCCACTTAGCCCGTCAAAATTTTTAGAACCATAAGCTATGCTGCAATGCTGGTACATAAAATCTACCAAAGCTCCTTGTTGCTGTAAGACGGAGCTGCACATCCCATAGATAGTGCGAAAGAGCACACGAAAGAGCCAGCAGCAGCCGGAATGATTGCAGTATCGGTAGTCCGTTAGGAACACTCGTCAGTGCTGGATGGTGTCCGGACAGGAAATCAGCGTTAATGGTGTCCTGCCATCACTGTTTGGTCCTGTCTCTCAGAGACGTCCGTCAACTTATGTAGATAGTAAGAACCATTTGCTATAGAATTCGGTGCAACTCGTAGGACATGGCTACACCACTGGAGACATTTCTCGCCCGTCTTCTCAGTATTTGGAACGCTGCCAATATTCCCTCTGAGGACGGAATTCGGAATGTGTTTAAGACGTGTGATACCACCGAAGCATACGCATCACCATGACATGTGATCGCTGCAACTATTCTGCTGAAGTTGATATAATAGCTTATTGAGTTATTTCGGAGTTCCTCCACAGGCAAAATTAACGACGTAGATATTTCAGCCAGGGTTCCAGCTAGATATAGCAGATATCTTGGATTCAGGAGGTCAAATGGACTGCATCGCGATTGACCTGTCTAAAGCATTTGATAGGGTAGGTCATGGAAGAATACTGGCAAAAATGAGTGCAACTGGACTAGACAAAAGAGTGACTGAATGGGTGGCTATATTGCTAGAAAATAGATCTCAGAGAATTATAGTAGCCGTAGCTTTATCTGACCATGTAATAATTAAGAGGGGAATTCCTCAAGGCAGTATTATTGGACCTTTATGTTTTCTTCTTTACTGTATATAGATGAGTAACGAAGTGGAATTAGAGGTAAGCCTTTTTCCGGATGAGGTTATTCTGTAGAGAGCAATAAATAAGTTGCAAGATTGGAAGCAACTGGAAAATGATCTCTATAATGTTGTGAGAAGGCATTGGTATGATGATAAACGGAGATTAAAGTCAGGTTGTGAGTTTCACAAATAGGAAAAATCCTCTCAGTCTTAATTACTATCTTGATGGGGTGAAAGTCCCCTGTGGGGATCGTTGTAAGTACCTAGGTGTTAATATAAGTAAAGACCTTCATTGGAGTAATCACATAAATGGGATTGTCAATAAAGGGAGCATATCTCTGCACATGGTTATGAGGCTATTTATGGGTTGCAGTAAGGATGTAAAGGAGAGGACATATAAGTCTCTGGTAAGACTCCATCAAGAGCATGGTTCCAGTGTATGGTAGCCTCACCAGGATTACTTGATTCAAGAACTGGGAAAAATCCAATGAAAAAGAGTTCGATTTGTTCTGGGTGATTTCCGGCAAAAACGTAGCGTTACAAAAAGGTTGCAAAGTTTGGGCTGGGAAGACCTAGATGAAAGGAGACGAGCTGCTTGACTAAGTGGTATATTCCGAGCTGTCAGTGGAGAGATGGCGTGGAATGACATTAGTTTGAGTGGTATATTTAAAAGTAGGAAAGGTCACAATGTGAAGATAAAGTTGGAATTTAAGAGGACAAACTGGGGCCAATATTTTTATAGGTAGAGGAGTTAGGGATTGGAATAACTTACCAAGGGAGTTATTCAATAAATTTACAGTTTCTTTGCAATCATTTAAGAAAAGGCTAGGAGAACAACAGATAGGGAATCTGCCACCTGGGCGACAGCCCTGAATGTAGATCAGTAGTGATTGATGATTTGAATGTAATATATCAGATTATATGTTTAAAAATATTCAGCTAGGTAGTTATATGTACATACATCAGAGAAGTAGCTTAATTGTATTTCGTTTTCAAACTTTTTAAACGTAAACTTACGTTCCTCGACAATGGGTACATAGAAAGATGGTGCTGTTTTGACTCGCGCGCTGAGTTGGAGGCTAGCTGTCGTGAATACATCGTGGTACAGAATAACTAATTTATTATCTACGTAATATTTGTATTTTATTTCTAATAGGTAAGTCTACGAAGTCCCCAAAACTCTGCGGCCATTACAGCCAACCGCCAATTTACTTTTAGGTTATAAATAGCCGGGCTGAGTAGCTCAGGGGATAGAGCGCTAGCCCTCCAAGTTGGTGTGCTCGAACCCAGCTCAGTTTGGAGGATTTGAAAATGCTCAAATACGTCAGTTTCGTGTCTGTGGATTGACTACTACGTTAAAGGATTCCTGCGAGACAAAATATCGGCACTTCATCGCTTCCGAAAATCGGAAATGTAGTTATTGGGACGTAAAACCAATAACAGTGTTATTAAATTAGAAACAGACAATGTTTAGTTTCGAGGAGGAAACAATTTTGTTAATTATATATTTGCTTATCAGAGCTCTTTGGTAATGTAACACAGACCATCATGTCTTATTTTCATAACATAGACGAATAATAAATACATTATTTCTACAAGTAATTTAATTAAGAAGATACTGCTTCTGTAAATATAGTTTGTTAATTACAGTGAGTAACACAATGCTTGCAGTATAAAACAAAATGAATATATGCAACATATTTTTAATTATGTTAATGTAAAGATAACAGCCCACCACTGCAAAGTGTGTGCTTGCTGTGAGGAGCTAACATGTGCATAGTTTGCCTGTGGGTTCTTGCCCCCTACAAGTAGCAAAGAAATAAATATAATATGAAGGAAAAGTTGGAGTTTAAGGGGACATATTGGAGGAAATACTTGTTTATACGAAGAGGAATTAGGGATTGAAATAATTTACCAAGGGAGTTGTTTGATACATTTCCAACTTATGTAATATCATTTAAGAAAAGACTAGGAAAACAAACAATACGGGGTCCGCCAAGTAGGCGACAGCCCTAAATTCAGATCAGTGTTGATTTATTGATTGATTAAGGTGCGGATGCGCTGTAAAACTTGCCTATCAATTCTTTGATTTTGTACTTTTAAAGAACTGAGCTGGGTTCGAACACGCCAAGTTGGAGGGCCAGCGCTCGTGCCTTCGCCGCTGCTATTCAAACTGTTGTAGTCCTCGTAGACAATACCTTACCACATGGCCGATCAGACAACACACCCTTGTCAAATGGGCACGTTTCCATATCAGACTTTAGAAATTCGTAGCACAGTTCCTAGTTCTTCATAAACTGTACTTTAGTATGGTAGAACTGTCCACTTTTTCTTCCCACACCGGGCGAGTTGGCCGTGCGCGTAGAGGCGCGCGGCTGTGAGCTTGCATGCGGGAGATAGTAGGTTCGAATCCCACTATCGGCAGCCCTGAAGATGGTTTTCCGTGGTTTCCCATTTTCACACCAGGAAAATGCTGGGGATGCACCTTAATTAAGGCCACGGCCGCTTCCTTCCAACTCCTAGACCTTTCCTATCCCATCGTCGCCATAAGACCTATCTGTGTCAGTGCGACGTAAAGCCCCTAGCAAAAAAAAAAAAATTCTTCCCACGATGGTGTGGTGAGTCCACTGAAATAACATTTTTAATGTCTCTTCTTTTTCAGTTACTAATCTATCAATAAGGTTTGATTTGACTCTCAGCCGTTGCACGCTGCAACTTCTTTAATAATCTGAAGTTCTTCATCGAAATCTGACTGATTTTGGGTACAGAAAGAGAAGTCTTATGAATCTTTCTATGGAAAGTAGATAACTTGTATTGGAAGGGATGCCATTAATTATTATGGAATTATTTAAATCGTAGATGTTGGTTTCCAGTAGACTGAGAATGACTTTGAATAAAGTCGAAGCTAATAATAATAATAATAATAAGAAGAAGAAGAAGAAGAAGAATTGACTGAGATATGAAGGTAGCTTTAGGAGGCCAGTTCTAACAATGTGTTATTTGTGGTACGTCCCACTAACTACTTTCACGGTTTTCGGAGGCGAGGTGCTGGAGTTTTGTCCCACAGGAGTTATTTTACATGCCAGTAAATCTACCGACATGAAGCTGACGTATTTGAGCACCTTCAAATATCACTGAGCCAGGACTGAACCTGCTAAGTTGGGATCTGAAGGCCAGCGCCTTCAGCCCGTCTAGAGTCGAAACTGAAGTCACTAATTCGGATTAATCTGTGGCAAAACAACATCTACAACTTATTATAATGAGTAGATAATACATCTCTGCTACAAACATTAAATTAAAATGAAAATGAACATCCTTTTTCCAGTCATTCGACCGGGTCAGGGATGGAATGAATGAAGCCCCAATGTAGTGGCGAGGATGACAATTGTACCGGCTGCCGAAGCCTGCTGCAGTCCTCTGGGGCAATGATTAATATCTCAAAGATGAGATGATATTGGAGAGTTTTGATGGAATAAATGATGACAGAGAAAACCGGAGTAACCGGAGAAAATGCCCCTCCTCCGCTTTTTCCAGCACGAATCTCACATGGAGTTACCGGGATTTGAACCACGGAACCCAGTGTTGAGAGGTCAGCGCGCTGCCGCCTGAGGCACGGAGGCTCTTACAAACATTAAATACCTGAATTATTATATATATTAATTTACTTATTACTGTACGTGAGTGACTATCACATTGATAGAGGTGGCAGCAACTTATAACACTACCCTGGCTAATAATCGAGTTTAGCCACCGTGCCTCCTAAAGCTACCTTCATACCTCAGTCAATATCGTGTATCCTCTCTTCGATGCGTAAAGCTCGGAGCTAAGTTATATGTGGTCTGGTAGGGGAAGCATGCATGTTAAGTAGCCAGCTTCCTGTCAATAACAGCTGGCAAGATCGTGTTAAATGAGCGGAGTTGAGAATGAGGCAGGCGATATGGGCTTGGAGAATGTGATGTGGTGTGTATGGGCGAGTAATATTATTGATCAGGGAGTGGAAAATCTATCATCCATTTGGTTACTTCAAGATACAATCATCGCATGTAGGTTCACAATTTTCTGAACGCTGTAACTACGCTTCTCCATCCTGCTGAGGTCTGCTGAGGTAGTACAACAGCGAGATATTTAACTAGGTCAATACATGGTCTTGTACGTTCGGCTTTCCCGCAAGATATATTTTCAAGAATTTCTCCATCTCTATTGTGATGTACACAAAGAACTGGAGAATTTCCTGACTGATACAGGAGGAAAGACGTTTGAAGAACTTATGTTGCTTGATGATGTACAAACTGGTTATCTTTTTTTACAGTCCATCGTTCACGGAACATTCTGCGCCAGTACCACATCTCGAATTATGGTCTCTGGTCTCTTGTCTCTGATCTTATTATTATCTACAATAGTGTCGCGTTTTGGTCTAGGTCGGAAGTATCTCATCGGATATTACGAACAAATTTCAAATACACATTTTAATCAATATTTTTTAAATATATAACAGGTGGCCCTTCCGCCCCGTATTTTTTACTTACAAGTGTCCCGCATACACTAATGATGAATGGGTTGCCTAACCGCTGGTTTGCAAAGGAGCGCTAAAACTTCCTGTATTTCGGATATGAAACAAATAGCAGTCACTTTACTACACACATACTGCAAGAGGGTGCATTTGTAAAAATGCCGAAGATGCAGAAAATAAAGTTTAATAACTTAATACTAAGTTTAATAACTTACTAATTTGTACACGTACAGACATTCCACTCTACCAAAAAGTTGTTTGTATGCGGTATGTGCCTTCAACGATCCATTAGCTCTTAATTGCAACTCTCTTCGGCGAAATATGTTTATAGAAGGCTGGCGGCTATTTGGAAACTTCTGCGCAAACCGTCTGCGAGTTTTAGCTGCATTCCATACAGATTCTCCATATATTAAAATTATGTCCGTGTATGCGTGGTTGTTGAATACACCAGCCATTGTCGGTATGTTGACAGGAACGGTAGAGCTTCTGTACCATATACCAGTCTATCACTGAGCTTTCGAAAGCAAGGATTATTAATGCAAGGGGTCGCATCTGATGGGTGGCGTTGAGGAGCAGAGGGATCGACCGTACGGTTGTTATCTCTTCATATTCTGGTGTAAATAACCTGCAGCCAGTAATACCCCTGTTGTTATCTCTTCATATTCTGGCGAAAATAACTTGCAGGCAGTAATACCTCTGTGAAAATCAGTCATTAGGCATCCCATACACCATCAGTTCATGCGGGTTACTTACAAGGAGAAAGTACGGTGCAGACTGGTCACTTGGCATATAACTTTACAACTCATCAAGTTTTTAAATACACATTTTCAGAATGTTAAGACTCGTTTCTAGTGATATACAGTGTTAGATTTATGGTATCAGAAATTTATTATATTATCATCATCATCATCATCATCATCAGCACCATCATTACTAACGTGGCAGCCTCTTAGTCCGAAACTCTGGGTTCGATTTGCAGTGTTATTTGTAAAATTCACGGGTGGATAAATCTACCGAGCGAAGTGTGGGGTATTTAAACAATAAGACGCCAACGGACTGAGCAGGGATCGAAGCCATCACCTTGTACTATGAATGCCTGCATTCTACCTGACGTCCGAATCGCTCAACCGGGCCCTCTTTCTTCTCACCTGTGAGAATTGAGACGCGCTGTACAGATTACACTCACTAGTGGACTTACATAATATCGCTTTAAATAGCAGTAACGAGGGATGCTACTGTCAACACTGAGTTTAGTTTAAGCTATGTGCTATAAATTAGGACAGACATGGGGTGTACACGGTTGGGCTTGTGCATACTTTATGAGGGGCACGCAATAAAGGCACGCCTACCCCATGTACAAGCTGCTCCACGCATGTTGTACCATCACTAACATCCCCCGAATGGGAGTGAAACGAAGCTTTTTTATTATTATTAAAAAACATGTGTAAATCTCAGTTAGGAAAAAAAAGGTATCACTGACAGTGCCTGTAAAACAAAATCTCGACATGGAACACGCTCAGCGGGATCCACATCCATGCTCCACTTTATACAGCTTGATGAAAGTGAATCACAAAGAGCTGGGCATTATGCGCTTAAATGAACAACACCAGGGGCAATTTTAAAATAGTCCATATCGGATCTGATATTACTTCATCGCTTCGACATATCATCAAGCCAGTTAAACATCAAAATTTTAGTTAGAACTTACTATAGTACCGTATTTGACGTGTTAATGTCTGTGCATGGTGATCAATGAGTCCCATTAGCCTCCAGTTAGTTAAACTTATGTGTAATATTCTTAAACCAGTATAGGCCTAGTACGATCATAGACATGTGCAGAGATGAGGATATAGGACAACTTAATACAGTGTGTCCCTGTAAAAGCCATCATTTTAACAGCAGAGAATGATTCACCTACAAGTAGCCTACGAAGTGAAATTCTCGTTAGTGCTTTTGGAGCGATCGAAGCAAATCGTTGTTGCCGGGACAAAACCTCCTGTGTGAAATATTTTAGCTTAGAACTTTGCCCGGTAAGGTTATGTCATCTAAGGTGCAATATCGTGTGACAGTTGTCAAGGCATTCTCGCTCTTCATAACGTATGTGCTGCGGGTCAGTATATCTCCAAAAATATTAACACATAGGATGTTTCGTCCCGGCAACGACGAAATGCAATCTGGGCGGCTTCTTTCAGTTACGTAACCCGAAACAAACTACCCATCTGACCAGGTTACGTGCATGCAGCATATTATATTATATTATATTATATTTTTGTGAATACAGTTTACACCTCCCATGAGAGAATTTTGGAATTCGGAAACCGTTATTTTTGGTAGACATTGACAGAGGGAGATGATGATGATGATGATGATGATGATGATGATGATGATGATGATGATGATGATGATGATGATGATGATGATGATGATGATGATGATGATGATGATGATGATGATGATAATAATAATAATAATAATAATAATAATAATAATAATAATAATAATGGGCGAGTTGGCTGTACGGTTAGGAACGCGAAGCTATGAGGTTGTATCCGGGAGATAGTGGATTCGAACCCCACTGTCGGCAGCCGTAAATATGGTTTTCCATTGTTTCCCAATTTTACACCAGGCAAATGCTGGGGCTGTACCTAAATTGATGCCCAAGCCACTTCCTTCCAACTCCTACGCCTTTGCTATCCCATCGTCGCCATATTATTTCACTAATTAATAATAATAATTGTTATTTTTGTTTTACGGCCCAGTAACTACTTTTATGGTTTTCGGAGACGCCGAGGTGCTACAATTTCGTCCCACACGAGTTCTTTTACGTGCCAGTAAATCTATCGACACGAGGCTGACGTATTTAAGCACCTTCAATTACCACCCGACTGCGCCAGGATCAAACCTGCCAAGTTGGGGTCAGAAGGCTAGCGATCTACCGTCTGAGCCACTCAGTCCGGCAGTTCATATTTCAGTAGAATAAAGAATTTCAAAACGACAAAGTCATTTCTTTTCTTGTCCGACTCGTTGGCTGATTGGTCAGCGCACTGGCATTCGGTTCAGAGGGTCCCAGGTTCAATTCCCGACCGGCTCAAATCTTGGACCATTACTCTTCTTACTACTTATTAATAATCCTGGATCATTACTCTTATTACTACTTATTAATGATCTTCCTAAATGCGTACAGTATTCAAACATATTACTATTCGCAGACGATGTAAACATTTTCAAAACCATTCGTTCACAGGTGGACTGTAGATTTCTTCAGAAAGACCTCAATAGCATATCACATTAGAGCGTTATTAACAAGTTAGATTTTAACATTAACAAGTGTCATGTAATGGTATTTTCCAGGAATAAAAATAAAATTAGTCACTCGTATAATATTTTGAATACTAATCTGCCATCAGTGAATTTTATCAAGGATCTTGGCGTGCATTTTGACGCTTAATTGACTTTCTCTCTACACATAAGCGAAGTAGTTGCAGACGCTTACAGAATATTAGGATTTATTAAGAGATGCACACGTGACTTCACAAATCCCAAAGCAATAAAGCTATTATACAACTCCTTTGTAAGAAGTTGGCTAGAATATGCATCGACCATTTGGAATCCCACCTTTAAACTATATGAAAACGAAGTTGAAATGGTGCAAAACAAATTTCTTAGATACCTTACGTACAAAATAACTAATAATTACCCTAAATTTGATTCGCATGATGACTTAATGAAACAACTTGGCTATAAGTCCTTAGCAAAAAGACGAGTAATTGGAGTTCTTCTATTTGTCAATCTTATTGGTAGCTCTAACTTGCTCTCTCTGTTCAACTTGTCTGTCTCTAATCCATCTACACGCCCGAAATATGTTACTTTCTACTGCTCTAGATCAAGAACCCAACAACATAGTAATTCACCAGTGTTAAACTCAATGAAAATATTTAATAAATATAGGAATGAGTCTAGACTAGATATATTTGCAACTACATACACATCCATAGTAAAACAGTGTAAACAAATAACTTAACTGTTTTCTGTCCTAAGTTAAAATCCCACTTTGCTGATTCCTATTATTAAGCTCATAACTTAAGTTAATATTCTAGTTTCTAGTTATACCATCTACATCATCATTATTATCTTCGATAACTTCACTACCATCATGTATTTATTATTATACAATCTTCCTGCAACAGCTGCAGGTTGCCCAAAGACAAAGAGTACCTTCACAACAATAATGGATGTGGATACAATAGATAATGTGTTCGTATGATGTTAAATGTAGGCAGTCGAGTGAGGCATGTCAAACATTTATTTGAGGTCCGCAAGCATGGTTCTTGAAGATCATGATGGACTTCTTGAGTGTGGTAATGGCGATGTTATAGATAAAATCTCTATTTAGCCCAAAGGTATTGCAGAAGTTGACAAAAAATGCAGGTATTGTTCCTCGAGCACCTAACATCAAGCCGATTACAGAAATGGATGAGAGCTTATATTTTTGCTTGTAGCAGTTCGTAAATCATTTTAAATGTAATATTTTAAATAACTTGTTATAGTATGTGCATATGTAACTGAATATTTGTAATATTATGTTACTGAAGAAAAGTGTATTTTTTTAATTTCATTTATGACTTTATTTTACAAGGACTTTCATAAGAGATATTATAATTTTAATTTAATATTTGTTTTTATCTAATGTATTTTTTTTGCTAGTTGCTTTACGTCGCACCGACACAGATAGGTCTTATGGCGACGATAGGACAGGGAAGGGTTAGGAGTGGGAAGGAAGCGGCCGTGGCCTTAATTAAGGTACAGCCCCAGCATTTGCCTGGTGTGAAAATGGGAAACCACGGAAAACCATTATCAGGGCTGCCGACAGTGGGTTTATCTAATGTAACAGTAAATGTATATGTGTTTCACATCATTAGGTTTGTACCTGTCTGAAGCACAATAAATAAATAAATAAATAAATAAATAAATAAATAAATAAATAAATAAATAAATAAATAAATAAATAAATAAATAAATAAATAAATAAATACATAAACAAACAACATACAACATTACCAACCACCACAGAAAAACGCAATAGTGATTACATCCCTCCATATAGGGTTGGCGTCACGAAGGGCATCCGTCCGTAAAACAGAGCCAAATCTACATGTGCGACGCAGTTCACACCCGCGACCCCAAAGGTGTGGGAATAGCGGTAGGAAAAGAAGAAAAAGAAGAAAGTATTTTATTTTCTTCCTTTAGCTGAAAGTAAACTCATGTCTTCATCCTGAGGTTGTGCAGCTCTTTTAAGGTACATCCCCGTTGGAGGTGAGCTGCATGTATCATTTCAACCACATACCAGCCCTCCTGCCATTCTTAAATTTCTGGTAGTACCGGGAATCGAACGTGGGCCCCGAGGACGGCAGCTAATAACACTAACCGTTATGCTACGGAGGCGGACTTCCTTTTGCTAATATATATATATATTAGGGTGCATAGTTAAAATTGAGTTTCCGTTGTCTAATAGAACTCAGGCGTATGTTTCTGAAAAGAAAAGCTGTTTATTTTCAGCGGGAGAGAGATTTGGATGCATTTTTCACACAATATTCCTTCTACTGCTGTCCAGAAATGAATGTGTGAGCTGTCGTTTTAATTTATCTGGATCGGAGCAGACCGACAATGGAATTCAACCAGAATTCAACTCTTCGTTTGACAATGTTAACTCATCCGTGGTGCAGGCTAACAAAATGCTAGACATGCTTCTCGAGCCAAAAAGGAGAGAGACCGTTTAAAATTGAACCTGATAAAGACGGTTTTCTGACCGAAATGCGATACAGAGGAAATGATTCATTAGCCGTTGCGTGACACATCTATCAGCAAATCCTCCCTTTCCAACATAGTGTTCTGAACAGCAAATAAACACTATGAGAGGAATTGAGAAAAGGGTGTCAGTTACTCTCTGAAAATGCGGCAAATGCCGCACCCTAGGAGCCATGTAGTAGTAGTAGTAGTAGTAGTAGTAGTAGTAGTAGTAGTAGTAGCACGAAAACCCGTGGCATCTTCGGTCCATTTACGGTCTGCTTGCTTTCCAGCAAGATAGCCTGCTGATATTGGTGCACGCGTGGTCAGCGTGCTGCTCGACTTTCATGACTGGATCTACTGCTTATCAAAATAACAGCTCTACAGTTTACGTCACAAGACTTATTGAACACTGTCGCATCTATCGATCCAGGAACAAAACCGTTGGACAAGCAGGTAATCGAATCCAGAGCCTACGGTTCAAAGTCCCATACACTACTCCAACATCACAAGACTGGCTTTAAACACAAAACACGATTAAAAGCCACACTAAGACAAGCTATAAATTAATACAGCCAAATCAAGTGTAATGGAATGCAGGTGATGGAAATCAAGAGATAGAAGAAATATTATTTAAAAATGCTTAGAAGAAAGCAGATAAATATTCTTTCTTGAATAATAGTAGGGCCCGGATGTTGATGACATGTTATTTGCATTTTTCATTTTTTAACATTTTAAGAGCGTTTTCTTTGATTTTGGAGAATATTTCGGTCATATTTTGGAGATATTAGTCTCCTTATTTCATTTTATCCCTTTTGTCATGTTACCATATTAGTTTATGAAATTACGCCTGAAAAACTTTACTAGTAGCTTCACAAATGTAGAAATAAAACAAATCAATGTAATATTAAGTAGTCTCATTCTGTCGACACTTTGTTTCTGAATCATATTTATATTTTCAAATTTTGTAGAAATTAGTTTCTCAAGTTGTCTCCCATAATTTTAAAATGATTTTGTAGACTTTAATTTCACAAATCGTTATTTATTATTTCGAGTTCTTTTCAAACTGTTTCTTTTTCAACCAGTATTCATTGTATTGTGTATTCATTCTCTTCGGGTAGTCTCCAAATAAAAGGTCAATACTTTGTAAGTTTGTGGCGAACCTATTATTTTCTGAAGGGCTTTTAAACATTAAGGTTTTACCATCATTTTTTAGGTTTCTACAATGAATTGTCTTAACTTTTAGGTCATTTAATAAAGTAATTTTTTAACATTTTGTAAATATTTACGTCATCAACATACGGGCTTTAGCAATAAGCAGTGGTGGAAGAAATATAGGCCTACAAGCAAGGATGTTTTGGAAGAAAACATTTGCTCACTCAAACATAGATTTCCATGTTAGGAAGACCTTTTGAAGACCTGTGTAGAAAGGGATGTTTCAATGGACGTGGAAAACGGACGATAACTAGCGTAAAAAGAAAGAGTCAACACGTTTTGAAATATGACGTTTAATAAGAATGCTGTAGGTGAGATAAGCAGATCAAATTAGTAACGGAGATTAGTCGTTACGCCTGCCAAAGTAGCTATGTGAAATATTTTAGCTTCGAACTTTGGCCGGTAAGTTTCTGTCATCTAAGATTCAATATTGTGCAACAATTGTCATGAATTCTTGCTCTTTATAATATAATGGGCGATCAGAAAGTTCCCCTTCGACGGCCGTACAGTCCTGAATCGGGAAGCCAATCAGGTAAAATCACCACGAGCAGTGAGGCACTCATACCACCGAAGCACCAGGTTGAAGATTCCCGTGTGGTACATAAAACTCCGTGTCCTGCTGCGTGATGAAGTCGTAACCGCCTGCTGCACATCCTCGACCGACAGGAAGCGTCGACACTTCAAGGCCTTTTTGAGGGGACCGAAGGCGTGATAATCTCATGGGCAGCGATCAGAATTATAGGGCGGGTGCTTGACTTAGCGTCCGCTTGGTGTCCGTAATGGATGAGGATGGCCTCCCAGATCAACCGGCGTCTTGTGTCGGAACTTGGTGCACCATTGCACAACGGTGGTTTTCGACAGACATGCTGCCCCATACACAAGCTTCATTCTCAGATGATGTCCACCGGTGTTAGTCCTTCGGCAACCAAGAACAAAATAACAGAACGCTGGTCCTGTTTGGACGCATTTGGTAATAACGCAGTCATAGTTCACGTGGTCGCACGCACCTAATCCCTCTGCCTACATGTTCGTGCTTATATAGCCGCATCGGAGTCGCACTACGTTGCATGGCCGCCGCGGCAACGCCCTCAAACGGGAACTTTTTGATCACGCCTTATATATGTACTGCGGGTCAGTATTTCTCAAAGATTTTATCATAAAGCGGTTTTCGCAGGCGCAACGACGATATATTGGATTGAACCAAAAGAAGAGATCGGTTGATAAGTCATATCTTGAGACACCTATGACTTGTTCGGTTAGTTTTTGAGGGAAATGTAGTAGAGGAAGTGGGAGTAAGAACAGCAGAGGTAAACCAAGGCAGGAATATAACAAACAGCTTATAGAGTAGATGTCGGATGCAGTAGTTACAAAGAAACAAGAAGGTCTGTACAGGATAGAATGGCATAGAGAGCTGCATCAAATCAGTTTATGGACTCTTCTTAGTCTTCTTCTGCCGCAACGAATCCTCTCGGCTGTTATTCCTGCCCTTCTAGATCAGGGTGTCTATCAAACCATCAGGTAGCTCCTTAATTGTTCCGCGAAGGCTAAGTAGACTTCGTACCGCCCTAGGATCCAGGTAAAAGTCTCTACCGAGGTCGGCAGTAGAACTCGTGTCTTCCGGACAAAGGCAGACCAGCTACCTTTAGACCGTGAATCCATAAATAATAATAATAATAATAATAATAATAATAATAATAATAATAATAATAATAATAATAATAATAATAATTTGTGTTCTGGATAGTAGAAGCTGTAATATAACACAAATCCAATTCACAAATTGAAAAATTAAGATTTACATAAAAGGTACTGAAGTTTGTAACCACCTCCTAAACTCCCTCACTTCCGCTTTAACCTGCCAGAATTTCCTGGCCAGAAAAAAGGCGTTACCTTCTATGTGGCCCGTCAGGCAGGGGATAACGTGGGTGTATTCTTCGTTTGCGTCCTCCACCCACAGGGGGTTGTGTGTTTGGTCTGCGAGAGCTATTTATTTCGCTCAAGTCCGCCGGCAAGTTGGTTAGGACTCCCCTATCCGCCACCTGAGACGCGCTACGTGGGAGTATCACCTCTCCCCCTGCTACGCCAGCGTAGTAGGTTCGTGGCATTTTGGTTTTAGCTGGTATTTAAGTTCGGATGCCCTTCCTGACGTCACGTGGTATAAGATATAAAGATCTCAACGGACGAGATTGCCCGGGATTCGAACCTCAGCCTTCTGGATGGGAAGCAATCTGGTAACTCACTGAAGTAATTACCCCTCCTCCACCCTCCCACACACCAAATAAACACATTGCAAATATCTAACCTTTATCCGAAGAAAGAAAACAAAGTTGCTATTTATTGTTCTGTTTTACATAAGCAATACATCGGGATTTATTCCATAATTAAAGCACAGTCTCAATTAAGTTACAGACATTTGCTTAGAGCGAGATTGGAAAACCACGAGGAACTTATCCGCTGTTCCAGTATCTCATTCACGTAAGTGTGCCGTCGGGAAATTTAGAGGTGAAGAGCGCTGCTCAGGAAACACCCCGCCCTATTTTTATACATACGTAGCAGGGAGATGTTGTGTTAGCCAATTTTTCATCCAACACTGGTATGCACGACACTTGAAATAATTAAATTTTTAGCTGTTGCTAGGCAGCAAGTACTGTATATATAGGTCCATGCATAAGTCTGTAGCGTTTTAGCTCCGACAAAATGCGTTCATATTATTTCACCCTTGATTCTTGTACAGTTGGTTTAATGGGACGCTATGGCGATACAATCTTCTCCGGAGCAAGTTGCCCGTACACTTAGGAAGGCGCAGCCATGAGCTTGCATTCGGGAAATAGTGGATTCCAATCCCACTGTCGGCAGTTCTGAAGATGGATTTCCGTGCTTTTCCATCGTACACCAGGAAAATGCTGGGGCTGTACCTTAATTAAGGCCACTGCCGCTTCTTTCACAGTCTTAGCCCTTTCCTGTCTTATCGTTGCCTTAAGACCTATCTGTGTCGGTGCGACGTAAAGACAATTGTAAAAAAAACCCACTAATTATCATCGTCAGTGATACAAAATCCTGCATTAACAGCGAGTTTCTACCAACGCGGGGTAATTTTTCGATTCCGTACCTGAGAAAATCTACTAGTTTGGCGTTAAAAATTCAACAAGCTGAATTTGAAGATAATTTTCGTCATGAAAGAAGCGTCCTTGTGTACTGTTATATGAATGATTTAAGATGTGAACATTGGTTTGAGAAAGACTAGAAAAATAGGCGAGGGGATGGGGAGATAGAACCTCCCAAGTTACTGCTTTTGTCGCGTTAGCGGCATGCGGGTGTGCATTATCGTGCAATAGCAACATTTGATGTCGACCCGGTCGGTTCTCTTGCACTGCGGCCGCAATACGACTCAGTTGTTGACAATAAAAGACAACAGTTACATTTCTGTTATGCAGCTCCCATAACACAATTCCCTTCGACGGTCTTCCTGAACATGAATTGGCTTTCAGATCAAAGTCGCCCCGTTTAAAAGGATTGAATGTTTTCCTATCGTGCTCTTCTCGATAGCACCGTCCCCACACACAACGCAAACGGTTAGAGGTGCCTTAGCTGCTTAAGCTGTATTAAACTCAAATAGAAGAATGTATCGGAAATGTTAGTTTTGAACCAATTGGCTCTCCATCTAGGATCGTTCTTCGAACACTTCACCTTCTTCAGAGCAGCACAATTTAACAATTGTGGAAAATGGGCTATATAGATTGACCACCTAATAAATACAAAATTATATCATCTAAAATGATCTAACAGAAGTGGCCATGTTTCGGCTATTGGAGCCAACATCAGCACACATCACAGAGGTGTGAAAATTATTAGACTCAATAGTATTATTTCCATTGTGGCATTACCTATTACTTGCCTGACCATAGAAACCCTTTTGTTCTGCAGTGCAGCTCTTCTACGTGTTACTTGTTGTCTGTTTAAAGTAAATTATAGAGCACAAGTTACAGATAATTTTAATTGCCAGGCTGAGTGGCTCAGGTGGTTGAGGCACTGGCCTTCTGACCACAACTTGGCAGGTTCGATCCTGGCTCAGTTCGGTGGTATTTCAAGGTGCTCAAATACGTCAGTCTAGTGACAGTAGATTTACTGGCCCGTAAAAGAACGCCTGCGGGACTAAATTTCGGTACCTCGGCGTCACCGAAAACCCTAAAAGTAGTTAGTGGGACGTAAAGCATGTAACACGAATTAATTATTTTAAATTATCAGTGAGGATATTACAGTCAATACATACCTCTATCGAAATTACATTCCGATATTGAGGATTATTAATTTCTCTTTTGAGTGTAATTAGATAAAATGGAATTACATGAAGTGGTTCTGTGATATTTCACTTTACTTGAGCACTGGTATAATTCGCTGTGGTTTGTACTATTTACTATCCAAATTCTTGGAAAAGGATGTTGTAGGATTAGCAAGAGACCAAACAGACATATTTAATCTCAAAGTAATATTAAAAAATAGGAATAATACAGTATTTTACGTGATTTAGTACGTAGGATGAATATTTGACTGAAAGAGGGAATTCCATTGAAAGAATTATAAAAACAAGTGAGGCCAATAATAACTAAAGAAATTTAATTTGTGTCTCCTCCTTTGAGTCTAATAATTTTCACACCCCTGTAAATAATATTAATAGTACGTAAACACATTCGAAAGGAAATCATTAACGTAGTAATGGCATATATCTTGATGATTGAGACAATTCAAAACAAAATATTTGGAGCTCATTGATAAAAAGTTCAAAAATTTACCACAAGACGGCTACATAGATAAAAGTTATTTGATGAAAAGTTCATGAAGTCACCACAAAATGATTAAATATATAATATTAAGACTAAATACAACAAAGACGTGAACTTCACACTTCGGCTTCTACACACTTTGTTCATCTTTCGGGTAAGTTATGAATACTATGCTAAGAACTGTTTGTCTCTTGCGGCAAACCATTCGTCGAGCCATTTTCCAACTTCCTCGAAATTGCTGAAGGGTTGCTCTGAGAGCGCGTGCCCGACTGATGGGAAGAGGGGATAGTAACTTTGCACCACGTCGGGGCAGTACGACAGGTGCGGAAGGATGTCCCATCCAAGCGATTTCAAGGTGTTATTCACTGGTTTTTCTGTGTGAGACGGCGCATTGTCGTGTAACAAAATCACTTTGCCACGTTTTCTGCCCCATTCAGGTCGTCTTTTGATCAATGAGTGATTTAAATGAATCATTTGCTGGCGATAGTATTGTGCATTAACGGTTTCGCCGGGCTTCAAGAGTTCATAATACACACACCGCTACCAGAGCACGCACTGTCTCACGTTCAAATCACTCCGTTTAAGTTGTCTCACATGCCCTAATAGACGGAGCGTGTTCACCATACTTTTCTACCAGCAAACGATGACTTTCCACAGCCTTTTACTTTTTATTAAATAAGAAAAGCAATGCGTGCTGCAAATGCTCTTTTCCAAGCACAAACGCCGACATGATCACTGAACGATGCAACACAAACGCTTGTGTTTGGCGGACTCAACTTTTGCGCTTTGGTAGGTTAATGTCAGACGAACAAACTCAAGTATGTGTCAATATCATACGCTGCGTACTGTTCGCTGGCGCCATCTCTTAGTGAAACCAGAAAAGACTTATGCATACACCTGGTAAACGGGAATCGAAGTGTAGCGATTCGTGGGGATAGGTATCAAACTGAAAATAATACGAATTAATGAGACACTAGCAGACGTACTAAGAAAATAATATTTAGTATCAGAGAACCAGATATCCCCAAAATCCTTAAAAATATAATACTATCAAAACTCCCTGAGGGGGATGAGCTGAGGGATTCAAAATAGTGATTCAGAAGCAAAACATTGTTAGTACGTAAGCTATAAAATCAGGCTACATCTCGGTGTGACGAAGTCATGTGTTCATATCCGAGTTCATGGTTTCGGAACTAAAGATCCGATCGAAATGGCTAAGGTACCATTTGTTAAGAAATGTGCGACATGATAAAAATATCATCGTTGCGCCTGCAAAAGAGAGCTGTGTGATAATTTTGTGGGATAAATACTAGTCTGTAGCGCATATCTCACGAAGAGCGAGAATTCTTTGACATTTTCGCACAATACTGAACCTTAAAGCTAAAATATTTCACATAGTGATTTCCGCAGGCGCAACGAGGGTATGACATTCGGTGGGTTTAATTTGAACACATGGGACGGAGAGGGCTTTGAGGTACATGATACATTGTTTGCAATTAGAAACTCTGAAGTCAAAAGACACAGGAAGGTGGTTAGGATGTCAAGAGATAGAAAATTAGACGCCTTAAAATCGCATACAATAGCAATCCGTATATACAAGGTACAGTGGTCAAAATCACTCACTGTTACCTACATTATAAAGAGACGACTTCTTAACCCTTAAACTTTCAAAAAAAATTCTGAGTTAACTGTTAAAGTCGGAGATTTAAATTAAGTACACTCAAGAGAATAATGCACATAATGCAACCAAGTGTTTCGGTTTGCTCTCAAAATTTCTTTTCCGAATATGTCATAATCAAGAAAAATATATGATTAATTTTTCCTCAAGTTCGATACACAGTACGACTATTATAGTTCGTCAGATTACTGCATAAACACAATTAAATAATTTAAAGTTGATCTACACATCAGTTTCTGAGATAACGTACTTCATTCATGTCAAACGTGCATACGGCATATCAAATTACCAAGCACCACAGATTCGTGCAACACTGAATACACCCCTCTATACAGGGTTGTAGTTAGAAGGGTCATTCAGCCGTAAAACTGCATTAGTGCCGATCCAGATAATTGCTGAAAGAAGACAGGCAAGAATAAACCATTATTCTTGTGAAAAAGTTTTTTTGAAAATGTACATCGTAAACAGTCTGACAACTTGTAACAACAATGATTATGTTTTTAATGCCTTCCTAGGAAAATCAGTTATTAAACAAATGAGATCAATTCACGTGTGAATCCTTGGCATAGAGTTAATTGTGACTTTTTTCAACGAAACATAAGTTATTCTCACCTCAAATATCATACCACTGCAACGAACTGTAATGTAACACCCGGCACGCTATTTTAGTTGTGCATGAATGGACATACAATACTGCTTCCATTGTTTAAAGGGAGTCTTTCCTAACTAGACGAACGAACAAATGAACGATTTCCATTTTACTGTTTCAATTTCATTTCTACAACTAAGTTACAATGTTGCTCCCTCCCTTCCCTGTGTTCTGAACAAATCAAAGGACGCATGATTACATGCATTTTCAATTTATCACCAGCATGGCGCTCACTCAGCGACTGTATCAATGGTCCATGTTATTCATTACATCAAATGTTGAAAATACTCTTTCCTCCTCTCATACCCTCGCTATAATTTTTTCTCTTTCCCTCTGAAACGTTTGATAATTCCGAAATTAATGGAAAATGTTTGCCTTGACGTATTACCCAACACTCCGACATTGCAATTAACAGCCGCTTCTCCAAGCACTGTGTGCATACATTCTGGAAGAGCTCTAATGATCATTACATCAAGACTCCAGCGAAAGCATATTCAGTGATCCAATTCGGTACGTATAACTTGCAGGGGTAAGTCGAGGACAATGAAACTAGGAGAAACGTATCGCATTGTAACATTGTTCACGCTTTATATTCGAGGTTTCAGACTCCATACTGGATCTCAACTGCGTCTATTGTATCTGAAGCATCATTTTAAGCAACTCACACGTTTTCTGACGAAGCGATTACCGACATCCATTCCGTGTATAGACGTGCCAACGTGAGGTGCCATGACAACTACTGCCAATGCCGCTACTCTCGCAAGACGCTGTTGACATGCAGTGTGGAGTCTGGTAAGTGGAATATAAAGCGTGAACAACGTTTTAACAGTGGTAAATGTGATTCCGCCATATCTCTGAAACGCTTGGATTTTGGACTTACGTTTATTAGTACTATTTTCGTTGTTCCATTGTCATGTACACAACTCTGCAGTTTCGATGATGATGATGATGATGATGATGATTGCTTAAATGGGCCTAACAGCTAGATCATCGGCCCCTAATAGCACGAGGTGCAACGAAATGAAAATCAAAATTTCGAAATGTATCCACTGAATAGAATCTAAAACAAATGATAATGGAAAGAAAAATGACCGTGAAACACAAGCAACCAGTGGATCAAATTCATAATGCCTTAATTACCGGGATGATGCTTATTATCTAAACGGTTCTAAAGTCCAGATCATCGGCCCCTAACAATGGCACTAATTACTAGTAAAGCAGAACCATGATGTTCCTCTTACAGTGGTACTAATCACAAATAACTTAGACTCATGGTGGTTCGGATTACTAGGTACTGATAGGTTAGAATGCAAACATACTTCAGCCAGTAACAAGTATACCCTACACTGTACAGCGGTTATTGCTATGAGATTTGCATAGATATTAGGAGTACAGCCTATAGAACTCCTTGAATTTATGCTACTCTTCCTACATTGTGGTATAACGGGTTGCATGATACTTCCTATAAACCAAATTACTTTGCATTCTAACCTATTACCGCCTAAAAATCCGAGGTATACTAATGACAGGTAATGTAGACCCCTGGTATGTCACACACAATGACACCAATCACAGGTGACACAAACCCATGGTGTTCCACACCAAATGGGAATAATTACGAGCGCCGGTATTCCAGTGGTGTTCCTTACTTAGCGGAATGAATCACAGGTCACGTATACTCATGGTATCGCTCACAGTGCTACTAATCATAGGGAATATAGACCTACGGTTTAGCACACATTATGGTAAAACCCACAGGAAACACAAACCCATGTGTTCCTCACATACTGGTACTACTCCCATAGTAATCCTTCCCCGTTGATACTAATCACAGACCCAGCCGGAGGCCGTAGCGATTCGCACTCCTTAGGTAGGAGTGATTATTGCTCTAAAAGGGAGGGCAACCAGGCACATGTAGTAGAACTAATCGCAAGGAAAGTCGACCCATTGTGTTCATTGCATAATGGTGGTATTATTCAAGAGTAAAGTCGACTCATGATGTTCCGCTCGGAATGGTACTAATCACAAGTAGTCTCATAGCTCTAATGTCATCATCCCTTGGGCGCCCGTCTTAGTCGCCTCTTACGACAGGCAGGGAATGCCAAGGGTGTATTCTTCGTCTCAATCCCCCACCCACAGGGGCTCCCAGCAGTTTCTACCGAGTGGGCGTAACATGATGTGCACAAGAAATGAATGGGCCAAGCACAAGGGCAGGTCAGCATCGGAGGAAGAACCAATAGAAAAGGAGACAAGGACAATATCCACATCTGCATATGTCATGTCTGCTGTCTTCAAATAGACAAGCTCTCTCTCCTCGAAAAGCTTGCTTCCCAGCTTGAACACTCATTGAGTGGTCAACTTGGCAAATCTTCATCTTCACTCTTGATGTGGGAATTGTAGCATAAGAAAGTCGGATAAACACAAGAAATGGGGAGAGACAATATTGTCGTGTACTCCTCCCGAGATACGAACTCAGGACGGCGGCTTTCTCCGAGAATCGATCCACAGGGAAGTAGGAGGGACTGCTATGACCTGATATGTTAGAGTTAACCAGCGTAAGGAGCTTGGGTCCATTGTCTGTGTAATAAGGTATAAGAAGATGGTATAGAACTATTTTTTGCAACTTGCTTTACGTCACACGGATACAGATAGGTCTTATGGCGACGATGGGGCAAGAAAGAGCTAGGAATGGGAAGGAGGGGGCCGTGGCCTTAATTAAGGTACAGTCCCAGCATTTGTCTGGTGTGAAAATGGGAAACCACGGAAAACCATCTTCAGAGCTGCCGACAGTGGGGTTCGAGCCCACTATCTCCCGAATACTGGATACTGGCCGCACTTAAGCGACTGCAGCTATCGAGCTCGGTGGTATAGAAGTAAAGAAATTATATTTATTTCATATATTAGTCTATTGTAACGAGGTAATATGATTTAAAACATGAGTTTCAGAGTGTTAAGAAAGAAGTCAGTCACAAGTTATTACAGTAAGAGTCACGAGGATGATAATTCAGTGTACACAGGACATAGGTCAGATTGGGGAGCTGGCCGAAGTCGCGGAGGAAGAATACGGGTTTCCAGGCCTCTGATTGGCTGAGCCCTTAACACGGTAGAATATTCTACGGTACGACATCATAGAACATTTCCATAGGCTTCGACAACATTGGGTGGGGCTCGGAGGTCTATATAAGCTTAGGCAGTCCTACCCCCGGACCTTCTGTTAGAAACTCGCCGGAGCTGGTGCCAGCCGAATCCCTGTCAGTCGACAAGGAGATTGCGCAACTAATAATAATAATAATAATAATAATAATAATAATAATAATAATAATAATAATGTCGACTTGGACGCGGAGCACTTAGACTCGCCTAGACGACTTCTACTCAAGACTCAGTCACTTTAGCCTCACTTCTCTGTACATATTGTACATAATAACTTCAGTCTTCTAAAAGTATTAAATATTCTACAAGGGAGTGGCAGCATCTTCTTCTTCCACTTCTCCTCCTTCACCTCCTCAGCTAATTGGAGCTTCCTGACTAGCTCGCTCCAACCCCTCGAGAACAATCTAACCAAGTAAACAACCAACTTCCCAACCTCCTACGAGGTCCTACCTCTGTCAATCACGACAAAAATATAAACATGAATGCAGGTAATAAAAATATAGGAACAGAGGCCAATAATAATAATAATAATAATAATAATAATAATAATAATAATAATAATAATAATAATAATAATAATAATAATAATAATAATGTTATTTGCTTTACGTCCCACTAACTACTTTTACGGTAGGTGCCGAGGTGCCGGAATTTAGTCCCGCAGGAGTTCTTTTACGTGCCAATAAATCTACCAACACGAGGCTGTTGTATTCGAGCACCTTCAAATACCACCGGACTTGAGCCAGGATCAAACCTGCCAAGTTGGGGTTAGAACGCCAGCGCCTTAACCGTCTGAGCCACTCAGCCCGGCAGTAATAAAAGAGAAAAGGAAAGTGATGATGATGATGCTTGTTGTTTATAGGGGCCTAACATCTAGGTCATCGGCCCCTAATGGTACGAAATGTAATGACAAATTTAAAGTCCAAAATACCGGGCGAGTTGGCCGTGCGATTAGGGGCACGCGGCTGTGAGCTTGCATCCGGGAGATAGTGGGTTCGAATCTCACTGTCGGCAGCCCTGAAGGTGGTTTTCCGTGGTTTCCCATTTTCACACCAGGAACAAGCTGGGGCTCTACCTTAATTCAGGCCACGGCCGCTTCCTTTGAACTCCTAGGCCTTTCCTATCTCATCGTCGCCATAAGACCTATCTGTGTCGGTGCGACGGTAAGGCCACTAGCAAAAAAAAAAGAGTCCAAAATCCTCCACTGACCATAATTATTCAAAACGTGAGGGTGAAGAATGAATGGATGGATATGAATTTAAAACAATCAGTGGGTCCGACCCGCAGTGCCTCACATTCACAGAAACTGACGGAAAACAATAGCATTACTGACCAAGGGACTGCTTCTAAAGCACAATACTGAATCGATGATGCTTGCAGTTTAAAGGGGTCCAAAATCCAGGTCATCGGCCTCTCATAATGGTACTCATCGATAGGAACGTAGAACCACTGGATTTGTCATGGTGCTGTACTAATCACAAGTAGCATAGACTCGCGGTATTCCACATATTATGGTACTACTCACAGGTAATAAAATTCGCACATGTAACACAGACCTACGGTGTTTCGCACATAGCGGCGCCATTTACAGGTAACGCAAACCTATGGTGTTCATCACGTAAGTGTACTAACTACAGGGACTCGTACTATCCCGTGGTGTTCCTCATATAATGGGTACTAATCATAGGCAAGCCAGAACCATGGTGTTACTCATATAGTGGTACTAATCACAGGTACTATAAAAGCCGACAGTGCACTCTAAGTGGAGGCTGAGCGCGCGTTTCTCCTGCGTGCTACTAAACGCAAACTTTTTTGGTACCTAACGCAGTGGTACTACGCGCAAGTAAAAGCGACCCATGGTGTTCCCCACGTGCTGGTAGTAATCACAAGTAGTTTCATGGTTCTAATACAACCATCCCTTGGTCGCTCCTTTTAGTCGCCTCTTACGACAGGCAAGGGATACTGTGGGTGTATTCTTCGTCTGAGTCCCCAACTCACAAAGGGTGGAAAGGATCAAACGAGTAACAAATCATCATTTTAATTTTTAGTGTAAACTGAATGAACATCAGATCGAACTTATGTGTTTCCGGATGAACTGAGCAGACCTTCACGGACTTGACTAGGCAAGTATCAGATGTCACAAGAATTAACATAGGTCTCTCAACCTTCAACACTCTCCTCAAAGTGAACTCGCTGAAACAACACCTGCATTTACAATTAGACGAAATACATCCATTAGGATTTGGTTTGTAAAGTAGGACATACTAGTAGTGCCATCTGTGATCACAGTTATGGTAATGTATTCGTGTTATTCAGTCAGGCAGCGACAGGCAGTTCTCAACTTCTTGAGTACTACATGTGTTTAACTCTTCAGCTATCCTCTCAACTCAAGTTTGAACACGATAATTTTCTACTTTGATCTCTTACTTTCCTTAAAACTCAGTTTTGAACATAAGTTTATCACGCCACTTTGAGTAGTCAGTAGGCCTTGCTTGAACCGAACATCGCGCTGCACGAAGTAATAATTCCAATTTCTTTCGGATAGTAAATTTCTTGGCTACTTTCAGGTCTGTTATTTCCATCTTAGGAATACTATCTCTTGAGTCTACCCAACATTCACTTCTGTACAGTAAAATGGTCCTAAAACAGTGCGATGTGAAAATAGTCTTATGTCGCTGGCACTAGCAGATGGGAACATTGGCAGTGAAGTACTCGGAATGAGGTGATAAAGGCTGCATGAAGCTGTACGTTCACGACTTACGCGGGAAGTTAAAAATCATTTTGTGTGTCCTTACAGCAACCTTTGTTCATCAGCGTATTCAGTAATCTTCAGAAACGTTATGGACAATCTGTGGTGCATAATGGTATACGTTTTGAACACATACTGTACCGATAACCTTTCAGAGACGTTCGTTTTGCCATATACGATATATTCCGAAGTTAAGCATTCTTTGTATGGAATAATTCCGTATTTATAAAAAAGAAGTGGAAACAAGAAGGACTGAAAGAAGCAGCAACAAAGGTGACTTTTGAAGAACGAACCAATAAAGTAGATAATGGAAGTGCTGAGCCAATGCAGTGGAATAACATCAAGATAAGGATAATTGAAGCAACAAATGAACTTTTAAGAAAAAGGAAATTGGAGCCCAGAAAACCTTGGATGACAGAAGAAATATTAAACCTAATTCGAGAAAGGAATAAGCTCAGGAAGGAAAACAATGTAGATGACTACAAAAGGAATAAAAATCAGATCACAACCAAATGCTGAGAAGAAAAAGAGAAATGGACCAAAAATATTGCTGAAGAGATAGAAGAAGATATAAAAAATGGAAAACAGGATCAAGTTTATAAGAAAACCAGTGCCCTTCAGTACATAAATAGAACCAAATCTGCAGTAGTACAAAACAAAGAAGGAATATTACTGGTAGACAACGATAAGATATGTGCTCGATGGAAAGAATACATAGAAGAACTGTACAATGATAAGAACTTGAAGAATAACATCAATGAGTGTGGAAGAGAAATGCAAGATCCTCCAATCATGAGACATGAATTTGAACATGCACTTCAGAGTCTGAAAGAAGGAAAAGCAACCGGTGTAGATGACATCTCGTCAGAATTACTGAAAAATGTAGGTATCAACATGAAAGGCCAATTATTCAGAGTAATAAATAAATGCTACGAAAGAGGAATCGAGCCAGAAGACTTCACAAAATGCAGAACCATTATCATACCTAAAATAGGAAGGACAGTTGACTGCACTAATTATAGAACACTACCAATATTAACACATGCCTCCAAGATACTCCTGAACATAGTTAAGAACAGAATAAAAGGAAAAGTAGATAAGTATGTTGGAGAAGACCAATTTGGATTTAGAGAAGGCAGAGGAACAAGAGAAGCAATTCTGTCCTTACGCATGTTATTGGAGAGAAGGATGGAAATGAATAGAACGACTTATCTTACCTTTATTGAATTAGAAAAAGCTTTTGACAATGTGAACTGGGAACAACTGTTTAGAACTTGGAGGAAAATAGGACTGGACTGGAAGGATAGAATAATGATTAATCAACTATATCTGAACCATAGCACAACAATAATCATTAATCAGGTAGAAGAAACGGCCAGGATTATGAAAGGAGTTAAACAAGGCTGTCCCCTATCACCGTATTTATTTAATGTGTTCATTGAGGAAGCTATTCAGATCCTGAAGGAGAAGACAAGGGGAATAAAAGTCAATGGTGAAAGAATACATTATATTAGATTTGCATATGATATCGTATTAATTGCAGACTCAGAAAAAGAAATGAATAGAATGCTGAAAGTCCTCTCAAGCACTCAAACTGTGGAAATTAAATGTAAACAAACGGAAAACGAAAGTAATGGTAGTACGGAAAAATATGGAAGAAATTAAAACCAATATAAAAATTGATGACATCAGAATTGGTCGGATGAAACAATTCTGTTATCTTGGTAGTATGATAACAGAGGATAATAGATGCTTCCTGGAAGTAAAGAGAAGAATAGCATTGGCAAAACAGGCATTTATGAGTAAGAGAAACATTTTAACCAGCACACACATGAATATAGATGTCAGGAAATCATTTGTATGGAGTACACTTCAGTATGGAAGTGAGAGTTGGACTCTGGGTAAATTAGAAAGGAATCGACTTGAAGCTGCTGAAATGTGGATATGGCGGAAAATGACCAGAACGAGCTGGACGGAAAGAAAAACCAACCTGGAAGTCTTAAGGGAAGTTAAAGAAGAGAGAAGATTTTTAAAGGAAATGGAAAACAGGAAATTAAAATTTATTTGACATGTCATCAGACCAATACTTTCATCACTAACATTCTTAAAGGGAAAGTGCTAGGAAAGAAAGGGAGAGGAAGACCTAGGACGAGATCAAGGAGAGGTTAGGTTGTGACAATTACATGGAACCGAAACGAACAGCCAATGAAAGAAAAGAGTGGTTGTATCGACAAGGCATTAGCATTTAGAATATTGATTGATTGATTGATTGATTGATTGATTGATTGATTGATTGATTGATTGATTGATTGATTGATTGATTGATTGATTGATTGATTGATTTTAACAAATGAAATTAGTATAATATCTTTTGCACGACCTCGCAGAAAATACTGGGTGCTTATTTGAAATATCATATTGGTTCAGTGTAGTAATTCAATACCTGTTCTTTAGTTTACATAACTTATCGTCATAAATGGTTCATCACACCGAATGAGTACGGTTTTGAATTACGGTACGTGAAGAAAAGTTGTAATAATGCAGTTCCCCTTCGTCATTCGCTGTTCATAGTGCAAGTGAATGCTATTTTAATTATTCTGTGAATTCAGAGGATGACAACATTGTGGAATATCAATCGATCACCAGCACTGATGGCCGGCTAACAAGGGAGCTGTTCTTTCCAAATATTCAAGACAGACTACAAAGTAGGTTTTTGCAACATGAACATATTATAACTCAGTTTTTGACAGGTCATGGAAAGTTTGGATCATACTTCGAGAGGTTTAGAATCAGTATTCAGAAGCCCTATAGCTGTACCTGTGAAATGCAACAAACTGTTCCTCATCTTTTATTTGAGTGTCCAATTTTTAACAGGAGTAGATATGAATGATTAATGCATTTAAACATGTGTAATATAGAATACCAAGCACCTCTCACTATGGTGTTTCAGAGAAGATGCTGTTATAAAGTGTTTGTTAAATTTCTCCATCTCATTTATAAATAATCTCTATTTTAATTCAATTGTCATGTATTAACTTAGTCTCACTATCTATAGCCCTAATATACTACTTGTAAAATAGGGTTTGTAATGGGAAATTCAAAATAATAATATCAATCAATCAATCAATCAATCAATCATCTGAATTTCGGGCTGTCACCCAGGTGACAACATTCCCCATCAATTGTTTAGCTAGCCTTTTCTTCAAAGAACTTGGAAATTTATTGAAGACGTCCCTTAATAAATTATTCCAATCCCTTATTCATCCTCCTATAAATGAATATTTGCCTCCAATTTATCTCCTTAAATTCCAACTTTATCTTCATATTATGATCTTTCCTACTTTTAAAAGCTCCGCTCAAACTTATTCGTCATTCCACGCCATCTCTCCACTTAAAGCTCTGAACAAATCACTTAAAAGGGAAGGGCACGTACCGGCGAATCACTGATCTTACGTAAATTTTGCACTCACATTAAATGAGGCAAGAATTACACAACAGAGTTGTTAATAGAGCATTTCGTCTTCTTACTCCAAAGTATTCCCAGTCCGAAGTTTGCAACATTTTTGTATCTCCTGTTGATCACCTTCCAATTCAGGCGCTCATCTCATTCATCCGAAACAAATGTAATTTTCCATCGTTCTCGAAAGGGCGAAGTTTGTTATTAGCAGTTAGTTTCACACATGCAATCTAGCCTTGTGAGGCTTTCCCAACGATATCATCAACAAGATTCCTTCCTGACGAAGTGGAATAAGCTCCTGGTCTGTGTTCCACCACTGGTGTAGACCAGCTGTGCCCACAAAAGGAAACTCGCACCGAGGCTCCTTCACGGCGCGGGACCAGGGTATAGCATACTGTTGCGACTGCACAATAGAATTTCGTAATACTGGACTGCTGAACTGAAGTAACGATTTCAAGTTTCTTTGATATTACAATATGGACACCGATGCTTCCGGCTTCTTTTACGGTTTTGGAGGCGCCGAGGTGCCGGAATTTACTCTTGCAGGTGTTCTTTTTACGTACCAGTAAATCTATCGATACGAGGCTGACGTATCTGAGCACCTTCAAATACCACCGGACTTGAGCCAAGATCGAACCTGTTAAGTTGGATTCAGAAGGCCAACGCCTGAACCATCTGAGCCACTCAACCCGGCGAAGGAAGTTCACCACCACAGGTAGATTGGGAGACTTTTTTTTCTTTTTTGTTTACAGCTGGCTTTACGTCGCACCGACACAGATACGTCTTATGGCGACGATGGGATAGAAAAGGCTAGGAGTGGAAAGGAAGCGGCCGTTACCTTAATATGAAGGTATAGCCCCAGCATTTGCCTGGTGTGAAAATGGGAAACCACGGAAAATCATCTTCAGGGCTGCCGAGAGTGGAGTTTGAACCCACTATCTCCCGAATGCAAGCTCACAACAGTGCAGCCCTATGTGCATGACGTTAATTAAATGGTGGATGGGTTCAACTGACCCAATGCCATAACAAGTACCATGTTGTTCATTTCAAGATACTTAACACTCAGTAGGTTAACGAATCCATCACTGCATTCAACCTTGCACTTTTCTCTACTATGCCCTACATTCACGTTCACGCCCCGAGCCAAGCTTCCGGGACACAACTGATCTAGACGGTGATAACTATACCTCGGATTTGTAGGTGGTAATAGGTTAGAATGCAAAGTAATTTGGTTTGTAGGAAGTGTCATGCAACCCGTTGTACCATAATGTAGGAAGAGTAGCATAAATTCAGGGAGTTCTATAGGCTGTACCCCTAATATATATGCAAATCTCATAGCATAACCGTTGTACAGTGTAGGGTATACTTGTTACTGGCTTAAGTAAGTTTGCGTTCTAACCTATCAGCACCTAACAATCCGGTCTCTAGTGATAACCATCTTCGTTACATGAACATGTTTTGGTGTCGAAGACAAGAAATATTAGCCACATGAGAGTGCCCAGACTGGCCAGCTAACTTCACTGAGTAACGTCGAGAATGTTGGGGGCTATAAAAGTCAACAGTGATGTGAGCATGCAGAAGAAATGCACACAATAAAGCTACCGTCTGCATAACTCTGGTCCATTCTGCTACACAGAGGAGCAGGATTCCAAATAACACACGACAGTTTCACTGCAGCGCGCCTCGTATAAAACAAGAAGATGGGGAAGACAGAGTTTAACTTTATATAGAATTACGTCGCAGAAGGGATGTCCCTCGTTCTTTAATAGGAGTAGACACATTTCAACACGTATCATATTCCTTAATGCGTCAGCTACAGCATCTCTAAATGAAATTTAGTACAGCTTCATAACAAGGAATCAAGAATTCCTTCCATGTCGTATTTTCTTCCCCCTATTTACCCTCTCCAATGTAACTTCACTGGAGATGTCAGGAACAGCCCGAAATGCTGGATTACGGTGAAAGTCATATAGAATTAGGGTGAACAGATGTAAACAGATAGAAAAGAGGGTAAAACTACTTAAAAAGGAGGACAATGCCGGAAAAAGATGACACAAAAATCCTCCACTGAGAGTCTGATTTTAGACTTACATATACCAATTTTCACAAACAAACATTTCCCTTTCCTTATACAGAAACTTCTTACAAAATTTGAACAATTAAACTAATTTACACGCCTTACTGGTTGTGTTCTGAATATTCAGTTGCCTTCAGAAGTTTTGGCGAGTCTAACATATACACATATGAATTGCTTTAGTTTATAATGTACCATTAAGAGAATTTTCACAGATTCTACTTTGAAACAGTACCTGTTATGAGTTAATTGTGGTGAAATCAATGAAAACTATTTCTATAATATTGTAGCCTGATATAGAAAAATATTCTGCAAGTTTTAATAACTCTGAACTACAATCAAATGACCTACGTGAACTGAAATCCTTTGCCAATTTCTGACTACAAGGTAACTTAGAATAGTCGCATGTGCTGTATGTCCATAATCGCATTTCCATATGCCGATACGATATCGATGATGTAATCTCGTAATGAATTCTGTATAAACGAAGCAGTAAAACAGATTACTCCAAAATAGGCAGATTAAAAAAACTGAAGATATTTCGGTTTTTAAAAATTATAAACCCAGATCTAGGACAATGGTCTTAAAACGTGAGCATGTCCGGATAAAAGAAGACATCTGGTCACCCTGTATAGAATACCGGTCAAAAGTGCTCCCAAATCAGTACGCCATAGCAAAAGAGATCTAAAAGAGGAAAATATTATATAACGTAGCTCTTACGAAAAGCAACTCTATAGAAAGGTCTATTGCGCACACAGGTCAAGCAGTAAATTAGATTAAAGTAAAGAATGCCAAACACACTCTCGCCATATGGTAATAATTAGACGAGTACAATAATGAAATCCTACAACTGTTGAAGCGAATTTTTCTGACAAACCTTTCAGGTAATGTTTAGAACTGGCAAAATTCTGATATGACACGTTCAATTATTTAAACTAGTAAACGGAAGAAGGTGCATAATACTTTTCACCTCCGTCTTAAATTGAAAAGTAAGGATGGCCGGAACATATTTTAGAGATGTGCTCAAAGAGACATGGCAACGATGCTGATACAGTAGTTACTGGCAAGACACTTACAAATACGCCATCCTACAGAAAAAAGTTACTTGGAGAGATGGAGGAAATAGTGAGTAACTATCAGCATTATAAAGGCGAAGGAGCCATCCTAGACTACCGGAGGGTCTTTTATTACAGGTACTGTTATTAGACTACATTCCCATGTCGATCAAAGATAGGGTGTCTGTCTCCGGATCCCAAGATTACGGGTTCAAACCCGGCAGAGGTAGTCCATTTTTGAAGGGCGTACAGAAGTCTACTGGGCACTCAACGCCATATGATATCGGCATGTAAAAGACCTCTGGCAAGACATTTGATGCTTACTCGAGAAAATTAATTAAAATTCTATCACAGATCCCCTAATAAAGATGTCCGGTTTACTCTGACATCTGGTGAAGTAAAATGGATCAACGAAGATGACGCGGGGGTAGCCTAGAAGGTGTTAAATATGAGTGCCTACATACGGTAGCTTATGTCATACGATTATTATTATTATTATTATTATTATTATTATTATTATTATTATTATTATTATTATTATTGAATTCATTAGTCCCTGCCATTAGACATAATTCTTTAGACCTGCTAACTGGGGATCGCATTTATCTTATAAAGCAATAATCACACTCCTGAAAAATGTGATCATGATGATAGTGGAGTTATGAATGTGGAGTAGTTTGATACTAAGTGAATTAACTGTCAAAGGAGAGACGAGTTTGTTTGATTACGACTGGTGCACACTATAATACATCTTGTGTCTGACAACGTGCTGACAAGTGGATATGATGAATTGTTGTAACGGATGACGTGAAGAGCGAGACACACACATTAATATATGCATGTACGTAGCTCCCACATAGACTCTGCTTACACTCGGAATCGTGAAAAGATTGTTTGATGATAAACCAAGTTCATTTCCATTCCGCCAGTCAGTCTGTACACGGAGGGAGCTGCAGGGCCAGGTCGGGTCGAGTCAGAAGGCTATGTAATTTCATCACTCCATTTGCTTCACTGGAGCGGAAAGAAAGTAACCAAAATACTGTATATCAACACCCTCAGCGAATTTAGATTAAAGTCTCATGACCATGCAAAAGGTTTAGGAACTTGTGAGGATAAAAACTGTGTAGAACTTCCTATTTTCTAATAATAATAATAATAATAATAATAATAATAATAATAATAATAATAATAATAATAATAACAATAATAATTCTATTTATTTATTTCTTCCTTCGTTATGTTCAATTTAAAGAGCGCGTTGGAACTTGTCACCTTGGTTTGACAGCTTCTTCTTCTTCTTCTTCTTCTTCTTCTTCTTCTTCTTCTTCTTCTTCTTCATCCAAAATTTCTTCATGAATTTGCTGTGGTGTTTTTCCGTTCATCTGTCCACTGTTATCCAGTCGTATTTTTAGCTTTATCCACGAATTTGTAATTTGCAACCAGAATTCAAAATACTTCACGATTTTTATGGTATCGTTTGTAGAGTTTATTTTCTGTACATCTTGCTTAATTTCTGCCAACTATTTTTGATCTTGACTTTCTTTTAATTAGTTAATACTTTTTTATCCAATCTATTACTGTCCATTCTACAGATGTGAAGATAGAATTTCAAGTATCTCCTACGAACAGCATCAGCAAACTTACTTGTTGTTGTGTACAGGTCAGTAGCTTTTCTTATTAATATTATTTATAATTTATTATTATTATTCTTTCGAATAACCCATTTGGAGGGTACCATGGAACAACTTTGGTTACTTTTCATTGTGTTCGATTTCCTTTGCTTTCAAATTTTCTTCATCCTTTGAGAGTGTCGTTCCTTCTCTTCTTGAGTCCACTTTCTTCTAGTTATTGGTTTCTTCCGCTCCTGAAACGCTGCCTTTTGAACTGCTTCTCTAAAAAGTGTTCTGTTTTTTATTGCATATGTTTTAATTCCAGCTTATTCATGTCTTTCTCAATTTCATTGAACCATGTTGGTTTAGATTTGTAACTATTCAGAAGGTTGAAGATGCGCTTGGTTAGTCTGTTGCCATCCATTCTGTAAACGTGTCCAAAAATTGTAGCCTTCTTTTCCTCGTTACGTCAGTTAGTTTTCCAATTTTCAAATATAGCTCTCTGTTTGGTCTTAACCTGTATTCTGCATTACTATTTCGTTCAGCTCCCAGTATTTTTCTCAAAGTTCTTCTTTCGACCTTCTCTAGTTTTTCGAGATCTCCAGTTCTTGTTAGATTAAGTGTTTCTGTTTGTTAGTGTCTCGATTTTGTGTTCCAGGATAAGGATTTTTTGTTACATACATTTTTCGTCATGAGAAACATCCATTCCATTCTGTGTTCTCTAGTTTCTATACCTGATTTTCTTTTGTGTCATTCGTTATCCACTCTCCTAAAAATTTAAAGCAATTTAATTTACATATTGTGTTGTCATGAATTGTCATATTATTATTATTATTATTATTATTATTATTATTATTATTAATATTATTATTAATATTATTATTATTATTATTATTATTATTATTATTATTATTATTATTATTATTATTATTATTATTACGTCAGACGGAGCGTAGTGGCCACGGGTGTTAACGCGCTATATCTATGGAGCCAAGCTATCGGTTCGGGAGGCGAATGGGTTCGAGTCTCACCGTCGGTTGTCCTGAGAATGTTTTCTGTTTCCTACAAGGCCACCTCTTGTCCACGTCGCAGGAAGTACAGGATCGCCTGTAAGGGTGATGTACAGCGGGGACTACGTATGCCCCATGAACGCTACGGTAACAGTGAAGGCAGTGAGGGCACTACAGTGAAGGTGACGGCTAACGGTCCTCTGGTGAAGACCTCAACGGCGGGGAAGGAGTCCTTTGGTACGGTGAAGCTGGCGGAAGTCCTCCTTCTTGGGGTTAAACAAGGAAGAAAGCACTGCCTTGAGGTAAAGAGGGATTTTTAAACCCGACCCAGATACGTCTTATGGCGACAATGGGATGGAAATGGGATAGGAATGGAAGGGAAGCGGCCGTAGCCTTAATGCAAAGGTATAGCCCCAACATTTACCTGGTGTGAACATGGGAAACCAGGGAAAACCATCTTCAGGGGTGCCGACAGTGAGGCTTGTACCAACTATCTCCCGAATGACCCTCACTGTTCCGTACTGTAGGAATGTAGATTTTCATCAGGTATTTACTCACCCTTAAAGTAAAACGCATTTCAGGTTCATTTTCCTTTACAAATTAGCACAGTAAATACATTTGAAACTACTGACTCAGTGCTCAGTAAAAAACATGTGAGCACACGAGCAGTTTTAACAGAGGAAAGGCTAGATGACATTGGTGCGGATCCTGAACGGTTACCGAATGAATCACTCACAAAATTAGCACAACAAGTAGAGGTTTACGTTTCTTCTCCACACAGAGCTATAAAACTGCTACACATCAAACCTTACATTGTTTGAAACCTGCTTATCCAGCCACAAGAGTGAAATATTTTGAGTCGTGTCTTGCATCATTGAATGATCGTTTATTCGACCCACAGCGTGTGTTCTTTTCGGATGAGACCTAGTTTCATCTTTTTTTTTTTTTTTTTGCTATTGGCTATACGTCGCACCGACAGAGATATGTCTTATGGCGACGATGGGACAGGAAAGGGCTAGGACTGTGAAGGAAGCGGTCGTGGCCTTAATTAAGGTACAGCCCCAGAATTTGCCTGGTGTAAAAATGGGAAACCACGGAAAACCATCTTCAGGGCTGCCGACAGTGGGGTTCGAACCTACTATCTCCCGAATACTGGATACTGAGTTTCATCTTAACAGTCGTGTGAACAGTCATAACTTTCACTATTGATGTGCAGAAAATCCTAATGGTGTTTAGAAAGTCCCTCATTATAAAGGATGCACAGCATCTTTTATAAGGTAGGATTTCATATAAGATAGTATGCACGCTTAGAGCAGGGCAGCCGCGCGCGACGTAGGTTGGGCTGAGGCAGCTGTTGTAGCGCAGAGTACTAACACCGTGCGCTTGGTCTGGACTTATAAGAGAGACCCCGTACTAATGGACGTAGCTCTGGAGGTGCCATAGGACTTGGTATAAGCTACTACGTCTATATTTGACCTGATAAGCCCAAGAAAATATACTCACGATAATAAATATCAGTGCATGGGATCGAACATTCGATCCTCAAAATCCGAGTGCCTGGACGTTGGCAACCTATTAAAACACCACAATCTAGACCAGAGGCCATTGAACAGGTATTATGAGATGGAATTTACTTGCGATAGGATGGCCAGTTCCTTTCTACTCCTCATATAGCCAATACCGCATGAGCTAGCCATCCAAGTTTTGACCATTTTCATTGGTGTTTAACTTCGAAGAACTCAAGAGGATGCATGATTTCAACTTGGCTACATCATTAGCCACATCTTCAAACATTAAAAATAAATAAAACTTGTTTCCGTCGCACCGACACAAATAGGCGACGATGGGATAGGAAAGTGCTAGGAGAGAGAAGGAAGCGGCCGTGGCCTTAATTAAAGTAAACCATCTTCACAGCTGCCGACATTGGGGTTCGAACCCACTATCTCCCGGATGAAAGCATCTTCAACCAACGAGCACGATAATAATAATAATAATAATAATAATAATAATAATAATAATAATAATAATAATATTCACTATATATAATTATTTACTATTCACTATATATAATATATATATATATATTATATTATTATTCACTATTAATTTTCCAGTGTTTTTCTCCCAATTTATTGGGGTCGGCACTTGATGTCTTGCAGACATTGTTTTCGTATTCGTATCTCAAAATAGGCACAACTCTTTAGATATTCATCTCACTGAATGATGGAGAGAGTCAGTCCCATTCTTTAAAAAGCTGGCGGGCTCTTGCATCTGTACTCAGTGACACATGTTGTTGTCAGATGCCAATCAGTGTCCACGAAAGTATTCCTCCATTTGTTTTTCTAATTAGTGGCATGAGTGTATGGTTAGCCAGAGTTACTTCCTCTTAAAATCACCAACACTACCACCACCAGGGATTCAGGATATTGTGTTTTCTAACTGCACCGTCGACAAATCTGAATATGACTTTTCGTAGTACCTCATGTTCACGTCAGGCAAACGGCGGGGCTCTACCTAAAGAGTATATTTTTTTGTTAGTGGCTTTACGTCGCACCGACGCAGATAGGTCTTATAGCGACGATGGGATAGGAAAGGCCTAGGAGTTGCAAGGAAGTGGTCGTGGCCTTAATTAGGGTAGAGCCTCAGCATTTGCTTGGTGTGAAAATGGGAAACCACGGAAAACCATCTTCAGGGCTGCCGACAGTGGGATTCGAACCCACTATCTCCCAGATCCAAGCTCACAGCCGCGCGCCCGTAACCACTCGGCCAACTCGCCCGGTCTACCTAAACAAAGGCCAAGAATTTTACCATACGTGTCTTAGCACTTTCCCGTCCTTGTATACCCGAAAACCTTCGACGTGTTTCTGTGACGTTAAACGTCTAGAAAAAGCTATGTTAACTGTCATACATTCCTTGAAAATAAAGCCACAGAAAACATTTCTTCTACACACGTGCAGCATTTCTTTCGTCTCATTTTTAAGTTCCTACCAATAATAGATGAATATCCCATATGTAAAATTTCTAGAAAGACTATCATTTTTTGCCAGGCTGAGTGGCTCAGACTGTTGAGGCGCTGGCCTTCTGACCCCAACTTGGCAGGTTCCATCCTGGCTCAGTCCGGTGGTATTTGAAGGTGCTCAAATACGTCAGCCTCATGACGATAGATTTACTGGCACGTAAAACAACCTCGGCGTCTCCAAAAACCGTAAAAGTAGTTAGTAGGACGTAAAGCAAATGACATTATTACTATTATCATTATTTATTATTATTATTATTATTATTATTATTATTATTATTATTATTATTATTATTATTATTATTATTATTATTATTATTAACTATCATTTTTAGGTCTTGCAGTCCAGAGTACGAAATATAACTTTTATTTTTTCTACGGTAAATTTTGTTCTGTGATTAATTAAATGCATTCGAATTAATAAGTAGCTGAACTTACCAAACTACAATTATTTTTAAATCAGATGCTCCTCTCGGCTTCGGAATAACATCTTATTTGGATGATGATGATTATGATGTTTTTTGTTTAAAGGGGACTAACAGCAAGGTTATGGGCCCTAATGGTACGAAGCAACGAAATGACACGATAATTAAAACTTCAAAATATATCCACTGACTTGAATAGAAACTAATGATTATGAAATAATGACCAGGAATCCAAAACAGTCAGTGGATCCTATTCACAATACCTTGTTTTCTGAGATGATGTTTGTTGTCCAAAGGGGTCCAAAGTCTAGGTCACCGGCCTCCCATATGAGTTATCACTGGCAAAGCAGTACCATCTTGTTCCTTCTATAGCGGTACTAGTCACAGATAACGTAGACTTATGGTGTTCCTCACATGGTGGTACTAATCGCAGGTATGTGTGCCCATGGTATGCAACACACAATAGCACCACGCACAGGTAACACATAAGGGTACTACTCACAAGCAACGCAGATCCATGGTGTTCTTCCTCACATATTGGGACTAATGACGGTCCCGGTATTCCCTGGTGTTCCTCACACGGTGGAACTAATCACAGCCCATGTATACTCATGGTGTTGCTGACATCTGTCTGTCTGTTAGGTCATCAGCGCAGAGGCTGGTTGGATCCTCAAATAGCATCACCAAAGGCTATGCAGTTATAGGGAAACCACAAAAAACCAATGGCAATACCAAAATGAGGCGTACTAGGCAAGATGAGGAGTGAGGTGGTTTGCCATTGCTTTCCTCACTGGGCCAGACAGTGCTATTGTAGCACAACTAACCCTATGAGCAACACCTTTCGTGACACTCAGACACACTGGTTGTGCTCTGAATGTCATTAATCAGCACCACCCATACCTCAGCAGCTTCCATATTGTCACAGCCATGGATGAGACTGGGACTTTGCTCTGGCCTGTGCCACGAGATGGATGCAAAAGTACTGTATCCATCAAGAAATGACGTTTCTGACAAAATGGTATTAATCATAGGTAATGTAGAACCATGGTTAAGCACATATTATGGTAACACCCACAGGCAACACAAACACATGGTGTTCCTCGCATTATGGTACTACTCTCAGGCAACGTAGACCCATGTTTTTCCTCAAATAGTGGTACTAATCACAGGCAACGTAGACCCATGATGTTTCTCATGAAGTGCTACTATTCATTCTGAACATAGTGGAACCGACCGGTGCAATGCACACGACGACACCCATCACAAGCAACGCCCAGACCCGTAGTGATCCTCGCATAATTGTACAGCTCCTATGTAACGCAGATCCATGATTTTCCTCACAAGGTGGTACTAATCACAAATAGTCTCATGGTCCTAATGCCATCACACTTGGTCGCCTCGTTTAGTCACCTCTTACGACAGGCAGGGGATGCAGTGAGTGTATTCTTCATCCCCGTTCCCCACCCACAGGGGTAATATTCAATTCTGTGATTTCATATCATATTTAGCGCACCTCAACCTGTCCCGGTGCTTTGGATTTCTAAAAAAAACTGAAGATCCAACGGGTACAGTCATAATATCAAGAGCACGTAAAGCTCCAATATTCTTTGTTTCTGCAGTAGTTTAACCTGTCATTTCTGTATGAAGATATACGACGACGCAAAGGAGCACACATGACGCAGCACTAACGAGGATCTAACGGCGTAGGCTGTTGAAGCACGCAATGCCACGAGCCTTCTCTCGTAGTATATTCTCAATAATGTGCGACAGCTGTTCAACTCGCAGTCGACCGAATATGAGCAGCGCTGTGTCGTGCTCCGCCTGACTTGAACCTTAAACAACGTGATGCCATTAAAAGTACAACCTGTTTGAGTTAGGAACTCCTCTCCGATGTTTGTTTACTTTGCTTTAGGGTTCCCTAGCGAGAAGAAGAGGAAGTGAAGAGGAAGATAACAATGTGCACAAGTCTGAAATACTCCAGGGTATTGATTTAGGGGTAAAAGGCTCTTAAAATAATCTGAATTGCGAACTGCTATTAATGAAACACGAGAGAGAAACGGTACGAATCTCAGATAGAGTGAGGAAAAAGTGAAACTAATTTAGAAGATTAAAAATTTTACAGTTTGGAGGCACAGTATTTAGGACAGTACCAGAACAGAATAATAAATAGTGGAATTCAACCTTTTTACATATAAGTTAAGACAGCATACCTATTTAGAGAAAAACCTGTTCCAAGAAGCAAAGCAAAGCAAAGTCTTCTCCGCACAGGCCATGAAGGCCCTTGAAGGGGTGGAAGATAAAGGCTTCCACCATTCGTAACCTCGGCACGTGATGGGGTAGAGTGGTTAGCTCTACGCCCAGCCGCCTTTGCCCCCAGAAATTATCCTGGTACTCATTTTTGGTGTAGGCTGAGTGAACTTCAGGGCCATATGCTGCTCCGGAAGTGGAAATCCCGTTTCTTAAATTTTAGGACTTCCTGACGGGGATTCGAACTCACGTCCTTCCGGGCGAACCAAACACGCCTTTACCGCCTCGGCCAGGCAGCCCCTTTGTTCCAAGAAGAACAGTGAATATTAGATAATCATATTTATAAACCACCGCCTCCAACATCGTCAGAACAATACATGGCGGAGTAAAATACATAACTGAGCAAATTAGCCGTGCGGTTAGGATCACGCAGCTGTCACCTTGCATTCGGGAGATAATGGGTTCGAACCCCTCCCCCTTACCCGCCCACTGTCGGCAGCCCCTGAAGACGGTTTTCCGTGGTTTCCCTTTTTCACAGCAGGCTCGGACTGTAGCTTAATTAAGACCACATAAGTTTCCTTCCCACTCCTAACCCTTTCCTATCCCATCGCCGCCGTAAGACCTATCTGTGTCGGTGTGACGTAAAACTAATTGAAATATTAAAGTCAAAAATATAGTAATCAGTGGGAGATGATTTTTCGCAGCGACATTTTGAGTTCTGTCACTGGCTATTTTATGTGCTTTATAAATGTACACGAACAAAGATCATTTACCACAACAGTGTTCTTAACTGGAGAGTAGTTTTGTTAAACTTCCCTGCCACTTTAGTTCCAAGTTACTGTATTTCTAAAAAGTTGGGATAATTACCTTCATAGGAGGATGGATGTCGAAGTACACGAACAATATTTTTATTGAAAATGTAATAATACAATATGCAAAATACGTATGTACTAAGATAAGAGATTCATCTTTGAAACACACTTTTCTGAAAAGGTAACTTCTTTCGTGACCGAGTCGCTGCCTATCTTATCAGAGCTAGTCAGTTAGCCTTAAAACGCTGAGAGAATCTAGTTTCAGCCCTCAATGGGGGTGATAGCTGGACTAGCCAGGAATCGAACCAGGGGGCTCCAGGTAAGTGCCAGGCACTCTATCCCTACACCGAAAGGTTGACGTAAGACGCAACCAAGCTAAGACATAAATGAATATTACGGCAAGGCTCGTAGTGGAACAGGCGGATTGCGCACTTCGGATTTGTCTATCATCTTTGTTTAAGATGTTGTATCATTCTTGTGCAATATATCAATGTTTCAATCTTAAATACCCGCTCCTCCCTGTGGATGGGGGCGATAGATAAACACCCATGGTATAATCTGTCTATGGTAAGAGGTGACTAAAAGGGGCCCCAGGGACTCTCAACTTGGGAGCGTGGGTTGGCGATTACGGGACCCTTAGCTGAATTGTGGCATTGCTTCCACTTATTTGTCTTAGGCTACTCACTTTCGTCTATCTTATCTTTGGTCAACTCTTGTATTTTTTTCCGATCCCGACGGTATTAGATACCGAGGCCTAGGGAATGTTTCATTTTTACACCTGCTGTGGCCCTTGTCTTTCTTTGGTCGATACCTTCATTTTTCGAAGTGTTGTATCCCTTCCATTTTTCTCTGATTAGTGTTATATAGAGGATGGTTGCTTAGTTTTACTTCCCCTTAAAACAATAACCACCACCACCATTAAGTACTCGCCCAACGATCATCCTTTTTGTAGTCAATGATAGTCTCACTGCTTTCAACATTTCAAAGTTGTCCGTTACACAATTAACTTAGTTCTAAACAAAATAGTGACTCATTCTTTTTGCAGAGTGATCTTTTCTCATTTCTTTTCTTTTAAAGCTGCTTTACGTCGTACCGACACAGGTAGGTCTTATGGCAAAGGTGAGATAGAAAAGGACTAAAAGTGGGAAGAAAAGGCCATGGCTTTAATTAAGGTACAGGACCAGCATTTTCTTGGAGTGAAAATGGCAAACCGTGGAAAACTGACTTCAGGGCTGCCGCACTTAAGCGACTGCAGCTATCGAGCTCGGTATAGAGTGGCCATTAAAACCAATATGGAACTTATGATTCCCAATTTGGGCTCAGAAAAGCTCTTGGCTCACGCAAAGACTTATTTGGCCTCAGTCTAACCATACATATATGCTGTTACCAATACTTTTTTTTTAGATTACTGAGAGGTAACTGTCAAAGCACAATACTTCAATCTAATAGGAGTTCTCCGAGACATAAATGTAGATGAAGATATATCACAACCTTCCTACGGTTTATCCCGGGTATTTCTAGGGTCATGCTAATCTCGCTGATTCATTTTGGGTTTTGGTTAAAGCCAAATGCCCTTCCTGACGGCACGTGAATTTTCAGGTAAAAATATTTTTAATCCGCGATCACTCCCCAGTTGCCCGGGTGGAAAGCTACTACGCTAATCACACTCACCAGACGATATTCCTCCCTAATAACAATGCAGGTTCTGGAAGATAAAGAGACTGGGTATCAGAACCAACGATACTGTATTTAGGGACATGAGATTCATCCGATAATGAGGAAGGATTTCGGTAACCTACAAACTCTACTGGAAGAAGTAATTTTTTTCAAAACGGAGGAACGAAAACTTCACATCAATTAAAGCACGACGAAGTTCGTAACTTTAGGCGTCCGCTAAATCCTAAAAATGACCTTAACTAAATGTACGTCCACTTGAAAGAATGAGAATCCATACATATCTCAGGTGCGGGATTCCCACTGTTGCACTGAAGAAGTTACAGGAGAGTTTAGCTATACATACACTTTGCACTATAACAATTTGCTTTTCCTCAGGGAAAGAACGAACTGTATGGTAAATGCCTACGCGGAATGAAGTTGGGGCTTACACGCTTACGTTTTAGCAGTCTCCGGAGGCTCGTTTACTTGATCACTTAGCCTTAGCGAGCACTGTCCAGGAGCAGACATGCAACACGCAATACATAACTGTTTCCGTGTCTGCCTACCGTAAGCGGCAGAATGTAATGAAATGAACAGTCTTCTTTCCGTTTCCGAAGGAATGACGATATTTTACTTCTAAATACTTCTAAATAAAGTCTGGATGTAAATGCACAGTGTTATGAATTAATCTTATATAATATCATCGTTTCCTAAGATCGATGTCGGTAAAAGGCACGTCAATTGACAACATTAGGCCCTATATATCAATATATTAGTTACATTGTTAAATTAGCTCCCTCTGTGGTTCACCAATAGAGGATCATCTTCTCGACCCCACTATCATGGCATAAAACTTGGTAGAAGTTCTCGGAATTTTGAAAAAAGTAAAACAAGCCTATTCGGTACTTTATGTCTTACGGTGTCGATGTATAAAAATTCTCTAGAAATACAAGTATTATTATTATTATTATTATTATATTATTATTATTATTATTATTATTATTATTATTATTATTAATTTTATTATTATTGCCGGCCCCGTGGTGCAGGGGTAGCGAGCCTGCCTCTTATCCGGAGGTCACGGGTTCGATTCCCGGCCATGCCAGGGATTTTTACCTGGACCTGAGGGCTGGTTCGAGGTCCACTCAGCCTACGTGATTAGAAATGAGGAGCTATTGACGGTGAGATAGCGGCCCCGGTCTAGAAAGCCAAGAATAACGGCCGAGAGGATCCGTCATGCTGACCACACGGCACCTCGTAATCTGCAGACCTTCGGCCTGAGCAGCGGTCGCTTGGTAAGCCAAGGCCCTTCAAGGGCTGTAGTGCCATGTGGTTTGCTTCTGTTTTTTATTATTATTATTATTATTATTATTATTATTATTATTATTATTATTATTATTATTATTATCGACAGATAGAAAGCCAGCCAACAAACCCAGGGTGAGGGAGATAGCTGGTACTGAGTTCGTCCAGAAATTTTTCTACTTAGGCTCCATGCTTTCTAACACAGGAGAGTGTACGGATGAAATCAAGGGAAGAACGGCCATATCCAGAACAGTCATTACAAGCTGAGTAGGATATGGAAGGACAGTACAGTTACAAAGAACACAAAACTGCAACTAGTTCACTCTCTCGTTTTCCCCATTGCCATTTACGCAGTTGAGACCTGGAAAATCAAACAGGCAGATAAAGGAAAAACAGAGAGCTTCGAGATGTAGGTTCACCGACGCATTCTCCGAATTTCTTGCACTGCATACCGAACTAACACGTCCATGTTGGAAGAACTAGGTATCCAGACCAGGCTTCTCCACCGGATCAGCCAGGCTAAACTGCGGTACATCGGACACACCGCCTGAAGAACAGGCACTCTGGAGAAGCTTGTGATGGAGAGAAAGATTAATGGCAAGAGACAGCGAGGAAGACATTCAATCAGATGGGTGGACCAGGTGCAACCTCTGGTGGGGAAATATTCCCACGAGACTATTCTTATGGTGACAGTCTACCAGACCTGGAGAGAGAAAATCAGGACAATAAAAAGACAAACTCCACCATGCCCTATAGAAGATTATTATTATTATTATTATTATTATTATTATTATTATTATTATTATTATTATTATTATTATAAAATGATGCCTTTGCTGGCGGGACCTAGTGTTTACAGTGCACTATGTCTTCTGGTATGGGCTAGAGCAATCTTGTTACTTTCATCGATCTGCCTCAGCTTTATCCTTGGCTTTGACAAAATGAAAGTGACTGAGGTATGAGTGATGCTAGTAATGCATTCCTTCTGCAGCCAGTCCCTGCTATGAATGGTGTGAAAATATTGCTCATAGGGTCGGTTGGTGCATGCATTTCAGTGGGCTTGGCAGACTGATATGTAATAGCAACTTCTGGCTCGGTGAGGAAAGCAACGGGAAACTACCTCACTCCTCATTTCCCTAGTACGCCTCTTCAGTGATGCCTAGGCCATCTATGACAGCTGATGGCAGAGCTGTTGAGGATCCAACCAGCCTTCGGGCTGAGGACTAAACATACATACATTATAAAATGCTGAGAAAAATTCTGGGCCGAAATGTAAAAAAATGGGGAGAGGAGTCTCAAATCTAACAAGGATTTATGTCAAAGAACTAAAGGAGAGGTTGAACTAATGTGAAAGAGAAGGCTACAGTCATATGGACACTTGTTGAGGATGGACAGTAACAGACTGACGAAGGGAATCTTTGAATTCTTCAGGAAGAGGAAGGCAGATCTGAAATGGTTTTTAGAAGTGAGGTTGGACTTGAATATAGGGTGCTCCGGAAGAATTGTATCACGGACAGAAATCGATTTAGACAACTCGTCAAAAAGTTCCGTGGTTTCCAGGAGACTGGGGAAAGGAAAAGGGAGGTCTTACACGGAAGAGCTGAAGAAAGAAGTTGGAGAAAGGATGAAAACATACTGGCAGAGAGAGAAGGCTGAAAATACAGCAAAGATTGTCAAACGGGTCCATAGACGGTCGAAACGAAAATTTGGAAACAAAATACTGCTATTATTATTATTTTGGTGTTGTCTTCTCACAGGAAAGTGGCGACCATCATGGAGTATTATTTTCTGTTTTAATTTTCCCATATCCCAGTTGCTGTATCGTGGACTTCAAACCAATGTCGGAGCTCCTGTGTCTAGGATGATCTCCGCTACCCTTCTACCTCACCTCCTTTGATCAGATGTATCAGGCTGTATGTTTTGTCATTTTCCTAGACGTGACCGAAACAGGCTACTTTTCTGCGTTTTCGCGAGGGTTAAGATTTCATTTGTTTCCTCTATACGACGGAGTACGTATTTCGTCGCTGGTGACGACTGCCACGGGGATCCTGCACATTCAGCGATTCACCCATATTTTAAAGGCCTGATGAAGTCTTTAATGTTCATCCTTCAACACCATAAGGCAACACCGATAACACTTAATCGTTCATGAAACGTCAAGGAATTCAAGGAATTCAGCAGTATCTCTCTCTCTCTCTCTCTCTCTCTCTCTCTCTCTCTCTCTCTCTCTCTATCTCTATCTATACAACAGTCGAAAGGAACCAAGCAGTGGGCCTTTTTATTCCCTTCCATCAACTCTGTCATTTTTTTAATCAGAATACATTTTCATCACAATGTAACTATCATAGTATGTTTCAATTTTATTTTTAATCTACTCCGTAAAATGAAAGTATACAACAGTTCATTTGTGAATTAAAATTATTCTTTAAGCGGTTCGGATGTTGAAGTTCTGCGGTATTCATTCGGACCAGAGTTCAGTAATTAATTACTGTGGCTATTATACATGTCTTAAACAACTGACACTCCTGGTATCTCTCACTGTACAGCCCTTAGTCCACCTAGCAAATATGAAAAAACGAAAAATCACTCCTTTCTAGATATCGTCAGTACAGAAGACATGCAGTGACACAATAACACAAAGAAGAAGAGAAACAAGCTGATTCGTAAGTGTCAACAGTACAGAACAAGGACATGTTCATATAATAAATGAACTCTGTGGTTACATCTCCACTTTACGTCAGATGCTCCACAGAGAAAATCACAACTCACACTTCAAATTTCTTATCAAGAATAACGTCCAGAGAAGGAATGGACCTGTCTAAACACTCCATTATGACCCGCTGGATACTTTGTATAGGGAACATAAATCACTGAACCAAAGTTTAGTGTTCGTGGATTTGACAACACAAAATTTATCGTTAATGTTGTTGTCCTGGTCCCAAGTGACGGGGCCGGAGCATCGAGTTACGAACGTGATTGACTTAGCGAGTAAAGTCCACGGTATTTATACTAGTATGGCTGCTAGCACTGGAAAGTAAATGGCGCTATCCTACACGACAGATTTAAACCCATCAACCTTTCGATTTTACTTCTTAGATTGTCAATAGTGACATTCAATTAATGATGCTGATGATGATAAAAACTGTTGTTTTGAGGTGTCAAACAAATATCATTGGTCATAGATTCTCTTATCACTGGGCAAGTTGGCCGTGCGCGGTTAGGAGCGCGCAGCCGTGAGTTCGAATCCGGGAGATAGTGAGTTCGAACCCCACTGTCAGCAGCCCTGAAGATGGTTTTCCGTGATTTCCCATTTTCACACCAGGCTGTACCTTAATTAAGGCCACGGCCGCTTCCGTCTCATTCCTAGGCCTTTCCTATCCCATCGTCGCCATAAGACCTATCTGTGTCGGTGCGACGTAAAACAAATAGAAAAAAAAGGCGCTGGCCTTCTGACCCCATTTTGGAAGGTTCGATCCTGGCTCAGACCGGTGATATTTGAAGGTGCTCAAATACGTCAGCCTCGTGTTAGTAGATTTACTGGAACGTAAAATAACTCCTTCGGGACAAAATTCCGGCACCTCGGCGTCTCCGAAAACCGTCAAAAGTAGTTAGTGGAACGTAAAATAATCATATTAGATCACTTAATTCAGCGCAACGAAGGGGAATAGGATATCAAGGCGACTGTAAAGTGGAGGAAAGACAGGAAGGGAAAAAGGAAGGAAGGATAGAAGGCAGACATAAGAAAAAGAAGACAAGGAAAGAAAGGCAGGAAGGAAAGAACATAAATTAAAAGTGATAATGAAGGAAAATACAGGAAAAGAAAGCAAGAAAAGGAACGAACGAAAGAGTAAAAGATAAATCAGAAAAGGAAGAAACGATGTTACAACACAGAAAACGGATAAAGAGAAGAAGGAAGGAAGGAAGGAAGGAAGGAAGGAAGGAAGGAGAATTGATGAAGATACAGGAAATAAAACGGAAGGGAAGGGAGGGAGGAAGGAAAATAAAAGAAATGTATAAAAGCAAAGACAAAGAGAAAGGAAAGGAAGGTACAGAAAAGAGAAAAGATAGAGAAAAGATAAAGAAAGAGAAAAGAAAGGAAGCCACATAAAAAGGAAAATACGACAGGAAGGAAGAAAGGAAGGGAAAAGGAAGGAATGAAGCCATGGGAAAAGATAAAATAAAAAAGATAGGAGAAGAAATGCACAAATAAATAAATAAATAAATAAATAAAAGCTATTCTAGTCTGACAGTATATTGTGCAGGTATGCTCATGAACCTAAATATGGAGGATCAAGAAATTAATGTATAATTAACAGATGGGCAACCACTACCATAACATTTCGATTTTCTGCGTCAAGTTCAATCATGATATCCCAAGTAAGAGTAGAACAGATGATCCTGACAAATATCATAGAGAAATTTCTCCCAGAAATTGGAGACAAAATGCTATGCAATTTCTCCAAAATTATCCTGATCATGCTGATATTTTAGCTTCGGTAATGAACAGGTATACTTTACTACCCACGTTTGTGGGTTCGAATCCGACCTAGGCAATCAATTTTTTTGAAGGGCAGGCATATCATAGCACTAGCATATCATATATTTGTTGACTTGCTGAAGATTTTTGTAATCTTACTTTGAATAGAAACCATCCAGTAGTGAATGCCTCCAAATGACAGGGAAAGCGACAATGAGATAAGCTGAGAAATTCGAAAGAAACATCCTTCGCAAAATAATGGGTCCAAAGATTGTGGATTGACAGTATAGGTTTCGAGGAAGGGAAGAACTTTACTGTGACAATGAAAAGCTGAGTCCATGAGGAAACGGAGACTTAAATTCTATGGGCATTTATTTAGAATGGATGAGAAGAGACTAACGAAAAGGATTTTCACAATACTAGACAGCAGACCTAAAGTGTCGGACAAATGGTTCAGGGAGGTGAGAAAGGATCTCAAACAGGTGGGACTAAATTCAGAAGACATCTCAAACCGAACAAAGTTTAGTCAGTGATCGAAAAATTCCAGGGATTCCATTAAGAACCAAAACATAGCCGTGGGTGGACGGAAGAAAGAAGACAGGCTGCCAGAGAAAGGATGCTGTGGAGTGATTTGTAATTTAATATGTTTTGGGGCTGTGAAGAAGGCTTCCAGAAACACGTAACTGTTATCTAACGTGGTCTCTAATGGCGGTAAACGAATATATTATTATTATTATTATTATTATTATTATTATTATTATTATTAGCTCATTCTTTGGTTAAACGACAAATTGTCCGACTGCGAATCCCAAGATCACAGATTCAAATCCGAAGAGGTAGTCTGCATTTTGAAAGGCGAAAAAGAGTCCGTTCGACTCTCAATATCGCACGATGTCGGCATGTAAAAATCTTCTGGTGACATATTTTGTGTGTTCGGTCAGCATCTTCAGCCTCGGGCTTCAAGGCTCCGATTCGAATCCCAGTGGGATTTGAATGATGGACGCTTAATTTTATTGGCTTGGTTACTAGGTATTTGTACAGTCTTCATCACTCTACATCTAACAGACTACACTTCACAGAACACTATCCTCCACCAAACAAATACCTATGCAGTTACTCACACACAGAAGACGCGTCGAAGGTATCTGCGGCGACGTAAGGAAGGCCGTGGCGTTAATAAAACTAAGGTCTCAGCATTCGCCCGGTATGAGCAACAGAAAACCATGTTCAAGGCTGCCGACAGTGGGGTTTGAACTCAACATATCCCGAATGCACGGTCACAATACGTGACGCGTACCACGCAGTCAAGTTTCACGATTATTATTATTATTATTATTATTATTATTATTATTAATCCTCACATCTCTTCTATAATGAAGAGAGCCCCATCAGCAGTTAGGCTATTACATCTATCACCTTACATCACTTAGAAGGTTTCTCAAGTCTGTTTGCGGGTAATTGGTTCACTCGACTGAAGCACTGATCCAGCTTCGTCTCATTTAAATGTTTGGCGCTCGTCCAAGCACACAGACGGATATAGTTTCCCAATTCGCCTGTGGTGCTTCCTTTCATCTGCAGCTACCAACCCCAGTAGGGGTCTAGAATTCTGGTCAGGTACGCTAGTGTTCGACATGACCAGACTTCAAATTGAAACAACGGCAGACCAGTTCTTTCATTTTCTAAATTTTACTTCCGGTAATCGAAGGTCAGGAAACAGAATCTCCAGTTCAGTGAAAAGTTTCATGTTATATATATATATAGCATCCGAATGAAATGTAATAACTTATAATAGGATGCTCTCTCTTCCCTTAGTTCCAGATCTCCAGAAACAGCGAGTAGAGTGTTAGCTTGATGTAATCCAAATTATGTTAACAGACTACAGGTACTTAAATAGTCTAGGACAGATACACTGACGGACATAAGTGTTCACACAGCAGTAAAGACATTTTACATATGCACATATTGGTAATAGTAATCGCTTTCTTCAATATATATTTAAAAGAAATATATTTCGTTTATAACTCTATATTTGGTTACAGAATACACAAACTTAAAAAAAGAACTTTGTTAAAATATAATATACAGATAGTCTTCTAGTCTTTTTATGTGTGGACGCACGTGTTCCCACAACAACTTAAACTACACGTTTGTCACCATTTGTTGCGATTAACACTATTTACTCTGCTGAGCATTGAACCCACAAATGTTACTTCTTCACCGATAATATTCCATTCTTGCAGAATCTTTCAGCTGGTTCTTACTGGATATGTGGTGCTTCCTGACTCGTCGTTCGTGTTCATCTCATTGATGTTCAAAGGAATTAAGGTAGGTGGACTGGGGAGGGGTTTTCAAGATATGAGGTGTATTATAAATAATCCAATAACGAACATTATTAGCACTATGGTTCGGGTGGTTGTCTGCTGAAAGTAGTAATCAGCCTGTAGCCCCAGTTTCTGGGCACTACGTCCTAAATTGTTTTTCAAAGTATCCAAATAAGCATACCGGTCCATTGTTCCATCTATATACACTAGGTCCCCAACACCTGAAGCCGCCATGCGTCCCCACACCATAACACCTCCTCCACCAAGTTTAACTGTAGCCCGGAGGTTGGCTGTTTCGAATTCTGTATTCATTTTCCTCCACACCGACCTTCTTCCATTATGCCGAAAAAAGTTAAATTTGCTTTCATCTGAAAAAAAATAATAACTTTTTTCCAGTAGTCTTCATCCTTCAATATGTACTCTCGAGCAAATGCCAACCTCTTCTTTTTGTTTATTGGGCTGATTTTTCCCATTCCATCTCGAATCACCAGTAACCAGTTCTAATGTAAACAAGGCCCCTAACTGTGTTCACTCCTCAATGTTCAAGTCAGAACTGATGTGCACTACCCTGTTTTGTATATAGCTTTCATCGGTGTGTAAACTTCTGTTCGGGCATACCACCACTGCCCGACCCTATTTTCCTCAACTTTTGATGTACGAGCAAGATTTTACTGTGCGTAATTTAGCGTATGTATGCATAATGTATCGTTTCGATTGACGATGGATAGAACAATGTACTCAGTTTGCTATCGTGCCAATTTAATCTTACCAAATGGGTCAGTGGGCCTCTGTGTGAACACTTATGTCCGTCTGTGTATGTATCATACCAACGATTATTTACGTTGGTATTTAAGTTACTTCATGTTATTTTATTTTCCTTTGCCACACATCTTTAGTAATACCATATTTTTCTTTCGCGGTGTTACACACAAGTTCATATATACACTGACATACCACAAGTCATGGGATAGGGGCCTAGTGTCGTGTAGGCCCCTCGCCCTCTAGCTCGGCCGAGTGCAGCAACTCGTGGCATCGATTCCACAAGTATTAGAAACACCTGTGGAGTGATTTATAATGTAATATGTTTTTACGCCCCATTAACTACTAACTATTTTTACAGTTTTCGGAGACGCACAGATGCTAGGATTTTGTCCCGCAGGAGTGTTTAAGTGCCTACTAAATCTACCGACACGAGGCTGACGTATTTGAATACCTTCAAATACCACCGAACTAAGCCAGGATCGAACCTGCCAAGTTCGGATCAGAAGGCCAGCACCTGAATCGACTGAGCCACTCAGCCGCGCCTTAATTAAGGTACAGCTCCAGTGTTTTCCTGGTGTGAAAATGGAAAACCATATTCATGAATTCGTATTCACTATTTCCGAACGCAAGCTCACACGATCAGTATATAGGTAACCTATCCTCCTCCTTAAATCTCATATGATCCCGCCAACGAAACAGATTTATGCATATAGTTTGTTCCTAACTTAGCTGTCATTTTACCGTTGTTCCCATCTGATTGTACCGACAATCGTACCTGATATTTTCATGGCTGTTACTTATAACTTACGAATAAGGTATATCCCGAGTCCACCCAGTTTCCATTCTCACATCAGAAAGTTAGTCTCAAAACTGGCCATTGTAAAGTTAGCTCAGCCTGAGGACTTACGTTCAACTACATACGACTATCCACAGCGCGCTTTATACCGTTTTTCACGAGAGTTTAATCCTAATGTAAACAAATAGGCGGAGCACCTTTCCCATGTACGTAGACATAGACGTAGTTGATTGGAGAAGCAATAGTCGCATTCACTAGACTGTATGTGAGCTCGAAGAAAAGTAGCATGTCGCATTAATTTGATTTTAGTTTAGTTTATTACATTTAGAGAGCTTGGAAGAGTACGTAATCAAATTAAAATATGGTTTTGTTTTAATAAAATAGTGATTAAATAACGAGAAATGAAGGCACAAGGCGTGGTGTATTACAGGAAGTCTTCTCGTAGTGAGGGAAAGTCCCAAGCTGTACAGCGTGGAGATGTGATGCATCTTGCAGCAGCAGTCAGTGCCAGTATTCATAGTGAAAGGAATGGAGCAAGAGGTACTGTAGGACCATCGCGTGTAGTGAAGCACAAAACCGCTCAGAAGTGACCACAGACAGTGCACTATGAATGTGTTCAATAAACTAAGTGAACAGAATCCAGGCTTAGTCGTTTATCCAGAAGTTCAGATCTTCGCACTGTTGTCGTATGCGATGCGAAGCCCTGTACTTCCGAACACGAGACGTTGACGGGGTGGAGGTCGGTACTACACGCTCAGCGAATCACAACTCTTTCTTTGGCGGAGGCGTGGATATACCATGTTTACATAGAAGAATTAAACTCTCGTGAAAAGATATATAGTGTTTACATTTCTTGGCCGTGAAATGCACTTGGAATTCTGTTATTTCAGGCAAACAGTTTTGCAGAGTGCACTCCGTGGATTCGCTGACAGTAGATGGAACTGCTGGAGATCCAATCAGCCCTCTAACTGAGGACTCAAAATACATAAGTAAGGACGATGAAATAGAGAAGAGAGCAAGAGAGATAAAATGAGATTAAGTTCATTACGCGAGGCCACTCTACTCTCCTCGGTCCAGCAGGCAAAACACTTCTACTCATTTTCCTCTACGTTAACTTCCCTCTAAAGTTTCGCTGAGTGCGCCTGAAGTGAACTCTAACTAGCTTTACTAATAAGGATAAAGATTTATCCTCATTCAAGTCTGCTTAAAAGGGTAGATGCACCAGGGATGCGAGTTCGTGTTAGACAAAGGACTGTAAGTGGCTATTTAACACAAAATATAACCCCTCCGTAGTTACTGATGAGTACTGAAGATTCAGAATGGTACAATAGATTCATTGTTTATTGAAAAACAGATAATTTGAACCAATATGCGGAAATTAGGAGCGAAATAATAAATGCAAAATCAACATTGAAGGAAATGACATTATAGTGTGAGGATGTCTTAAATGTAAAATTTCACTAGCGTATCGTTTTAACATTACGTTTGGTCCACTCGCTCTATGGCAACGAAGCTTGGACATTAAAACAGGCCACTATCAAACAACTGGAAGCTCTAGAACTACGGCTTCATGCCTGAATGGCCAGAGTCTCATAGGTTGAATATGCCACTAATGAACAGGTATTACAGAGAGCGAACAGCAATACCGACGCATAGCAGGATATACACCACTTTATTCCATAAATGTCTCAGACAACCCTTGCTGCATTGTTTTGATGCCTGCACTGGCGACTTCCTCCTAAACAGTCAATACGTCTGTCCTTTATTTCAGTGTGATGGAAAGCGTCCAAAAGGGAATTGTTGTTCAATCAGTGAAACATAGCGCTGGGAATGTTCTTGTTTGGGATTGCATGTCTCGTGATGGGGTAGGCAATTTAGTGTTTCATGAGAATAAAATGGATAAATGGGAGTATCTGGATATCTTAAAGGAAACTCTGCTGCTGAAAAAAAAAACTGGGACTAAAAGAATGACTGAGTCTTTCAACAAAACTGAGTATTTCAACAAGACAAGGAATCTAAATATTGGAAGAATGGCTGCTTTACTATGTTCCCAAGAAATTGCATTCACATCTCTAGGAAGAACTCCATAGGAGGATTAGAAAATATTATATCAATAGAAGGACGATTTGAAACTTGCCATACGGAAATAGTGGAATTAAATTTCACCAGAAGTCACCAAAATCCTAGTGGAATTGAAGCCACGGCGTTCGGAAGCTGTGACAGCTGCAATAAAGTATGTAAAAGTCTATTCTTTTATTTTATAATTGCAGATAAGTAAAATGTTTTGTTTACATTTATATAAAATTTTGTTTCCGACTGTGTGTTCACTGAGACATTCTTTTTTGTTTTGAGAGTGAAACTTACCCTCCGACGTTTGTTATAAATGTTTAGATACACCAAGTATACAGATTATTACACAATGGATAACTGAAATTGGTGTATTGGTTCCCGAGATTAATCTCCATACACTAAACAACTCTTGAACTCTTGATACTACCGGGTGGTCCAATTTGAACATTACCTACTCCACAGAGGGAACTATTCATAGTACGCGTATCAGAATTGGTATGAATAATGGCAAGAATGTACGCTACGAGATTTGAACGATTCACTGGTACCTAAAAGACTTGCAGCTGTACAGAAAACTATCCTAATTTTTCAGACTGTCCTGGACACAGACGAGCACACTCTGTAGTGTATGGTCCGGCACCATGGCTAAATGGTTAGCGTGCTGGCCTTTGGTCAGAGGGGTCCCGGCCTAATTCCGGCAGGGTCGGGAATTTTAACCGTCATTGGTTAATTTCGCTGGCACGGGGGCTGGGTGTATGTGTCGTCTTCATCCTCATCACGACGCGCAGTTGGCCTACAGGCGTCAAATCAAATGACCTGCACCTAGCGAGTCGAAATTGTCCTCGGACACTCACAGCACTAAAAGCCATACGCCATTTCATTTTTTTGAGTATATGGCCAGAAAAATTAGGCATACTGTATAATTTGGCAACGCCTTAAAAGTGTCTCAGGGGCTTATTCGTTATTTCTCTTCCGCATGTCCCGCGCACACAGGTTTCGAGTCCATGCTATCGCTCGTTTTCTACATATAGATGGCTAAGTAAGGAAAGTTTAATTTTAAACACCCGGTACTGGTGTAGGTTAGCAGATCGTAATCCCCGCTGACAGGCCTGTCTGTTATTTACGATATCACTGAGTTACGTCTCAGCCGTCAGCCTGCATTGTTTCCAGGCAACAATCGTCCGTATCATTTTAATCTGGCGTACAAGATCGTTAGTTGTATCCTTAGGAGCGCTAACAAGACCAAACACATTTTTGAGGAAAATAGTGAACCGAGAAAGTGGCTCCGTGGTTAATGTCACGTAACTTGCATTCGACGGCTCTCCGTTGTTTCCCATTTTTCACACAATGAAAATGCTTAGGATGTATTTAAGGCCACGTTCGCTTCCTTCCCACTCCTACCCCTTTCCTATCCCATCGCCGCTGAACACTTATCTGTGCCGGTGCGAAATAAATAAATAAATAAATAAATAAATAAATAAATAAATAAATAAATAAATAAATAAATAAATAAATAAATAAATAAATTAATTAATTAATTAATTAATAGTGACTGCAAAGATCCAAGCCTGAAATGTTTTTTTGCTATTTGCTTTACGTCGCACACCGACACAGATGTGTCTTATGGCGACGACGGGACAGGAAAAGCCTAGGAAGTGGAAGGAAGCGGCCGTGGCCTTAATTAAGGTACAGCCCTGGCATTTGCCTGGTGTGAAAATGGGAAACCACGGAAACCATCTTCAGGGCTAGCGATAGTGGTGTTAGAGTCCACCGCACGGCCACCTCGCTCGGTACTCTACTGTACATAGTGAGATTAAGCTACCTGTAGTCGGGTAGAGTTGGAATACGAAGTTTGGTTGAAATATTTACATTATTTTTTCCGTTATAAGCGTACAAACAGACAGAAATACAGACACACACACACACACACAAAATCGCACATTTTGTCCCTAACTATCTGAAACGAGTAAAAAGTGCCAACGTTGAGTGAATTTGCCAAAATCTTGTATGTAGGCCTACATACACATGGATAACCTCACTAAAATAAACAAGGAAGTGCAGAACTCACGTTATCAGGTTCGGAGCCCGACTCAGGCACGGACTCGATGCTGGAGCTGTGTTCGCCGGGAGCTCCACCATTGAGTAGTGCACTGAAGCCTTTAGCCGATTGCGGTGTCTGCGGCAAACTCTGGAAAGAAAGAAAAAACAAATTAGATTTATAACGGAATCAATCATACTCTATCTAGAGAGAAATGTTAATAAATGCCTTCGTATCATCAAGGGAATTTGGTGGTTTAGGGCTATATGCTATAGTTCCCAATCTTTATGCAGTAGTACAGGGCTGTCGAAGACGCTGGCCATTACGAGAGGTTTGAGGCAAGCAAGATAGTCATGTCAAATTTCTACTGGTGACGTACTTCTTCCAAGATCAGTGCGCTGTACACACAGACATTTCTCTTGTAAATTAAGGTTCCTACGTTCATTTTATGTTGTATGATAAATTAAAAATAGTATGTTCCTTCACACAATATTATGTGAAGTTATTAACACATATCACTCGACAAGACAGCAATACAGCACAAGTTAGCACCAATCACTAAACAAGGACAACACACTATAACACTCTAGCACGATGACACTCCTTCAGTAACAACACTTCGACACACACACACAGAGCCCACGACGAGCCTGCTTTTATATACCTGGAGATGAAATGACAGTACCTTCGGGGTGTAGCCTGAATGCGAAGGTTCTAGTTTCGCCTCCAGAAAAACCACGGAGACACCAGACGAAAAGCACAATACAAGCAGACGTCACATGCCCTCAGACCGGCTGGGAGCTTTTTTACCTGGCTCACTCTTCCCTTCTAATAAATATCGAAGGGAATTACAAGCAATTGCATGAGCACGTAACATTTCCTCGTTTTCGCAAGAAAATGTATTTCATTTATTCCACTTATTAGTCTCCTGTGGAATTTTATCTTGTAGAATGGTGAATAAAAAAGAATCTTCTAACGAACTTCTTTAACAACATTTTATTTTTGCATTAGGTCATGTTTTGGTATCTTTTATGGCAGGTCTTTTCCAGAGGGGAGCACCGAGATATCAGGGCTGATAGGAGCCGTGCCGAAACCAACGAGCGCCAAGTGAAAAAAAATACTCTTAATCAGGTTCACGACTAAGACTGTGTGTTCGCTAAGATATGTAGAGCCAAACAGAGCAACTAATGTGGGTGCCAATGCGTGGATATATGGAAAATCTTTTTGTTCCCAGTTCGAGGTCACCTGAAATTGCAGTATCTACATTTCAAAACTGTTTTGTACTGAACTCTTACCAATTCAAACCTCACAAGAAAGGGAGTCAAAATATGTATGTTTAATTCAGGCGACGTTCCAATATCTTCAAATCTATTGTCGATTTGTTTGTGTAATTTTTTAAGGCCTTCACGATAAGAATCAGAGTTGAAGTCACATTTTTAACATGAGAATTCTTTAAAATGTCTCTCCTGTATTTTTATTTTATTTTTATTTTCCCTCTCTTTTTAAGACTAAAAGCTTCATCTAACGAGCACGAATTCTGCCCCACATAGCACTGACCACAACATGTTCGCCTTGCAAAGAAATATTTACATTTCTCAAATGGTTTGTAATATCGGCTATAAAACGAAAGGTCTGCAACCCAGCGCGCACGTCCTTACCTCTCCGCCGCCACAGCTACAGAGTGTAGTGCGGGTCAGCCCAGGACAGGCGCGGTGCAGTGTCAGTGCTCCCCAGCCTCAAGAGCCCCTTTTCGGGCATGTGACCGAGCGAGTAGACTGCGCGATTTAGTTCACGTAACTGTGAGCTTGCATTCGGGATATAGTGGGCTCGAGTCCAACTGTTGGCAGCCTTGACAATGGTTTCCTGCGGTTTCCCTTTTTTTTTTTTTTTAATTTTTATTTTTATTTTTTTATTTTTTTTACAAATTGATTTACGTCGTACCGACACAGATTTGATTGATAGATAAAAAAACCACATTCAGGCCAGCCAACAGCGGGAACACACTATTTCCCGAACGCAAGCTCACAGCTGCGTGCCTCTAACCGCACGGTCAACCCACTCGGTGGTTTCCCAGTTTCACATGAGGCAAATGTTGACGCCGTACCTTAATTAAGGGCACGGTCGTTTCCTTCTCACTTCTATCCCTGTCCTATCCCACTGACACCATACGACTTCTCTATTTCGGTGCGACGTGAAGAAAATGAAAACCTACCAAATGTTTTCCAGTCGATGACCATGTCCGGAATGAATGAAGCCCCATCTTGCGGCGAGGATAGGAATTGAGCCGGCTGCCGAAGCCTGTCGCACTCCTCTGGGGCAATGATTAAGGACTGACAGATGAAATGAAATGATTAGTGGAGTGTGCCGCTGGAATGAAAGATGACAGGGAAAACCGGAGTACCCGGAGAAAAATCTGTCCCGCCTCCGCTTTGTCCAGCACAAATCTCACATGGAGTGACCGGGATTTGAACCACGGAACCTAGCGGTGAGAGGCCGACGCGCTGCCCTCTAAGCCACGGAGGATACTCGGTGCGACGTGAAACAGACAGAAAGGAAAGGAAGAGAGATGTTAGGCCATAGAAATCCGAGACCTATCCATTACGATAAATAACAGCATCATCAATTTGGAATTTGAGAAATATGCACTCTTTCAGAAAATGCGAGATCTAGCGGGAGTTCATTTTTCTTCCAGATGTTATCTCCTGCCACCATTTGTATAAAGAAAAAGAAATATGTCTCGTTTAGCACTCGCTGGTGTCCAGAATAGCTTTTCATTAACGGCGTTGGGTTTTGTCGTTAAGGGGGAGAAGAGGCAGTAATAAGTTAGCACCGCTGTTGCTATCAAACTCCCTGCGTGATGTCTGATTGTGGGCGGGCAGTCCCCTAGTAACTACAGTAAAAGCAATTTCCCACCACCAACACCACCTCTCGTATTACGTGTGTATGTGTGTTTACATGGGCAGACTCGCGTGCATACACTGATTAAACTGTCTGGGCAGACACGTTACAATGTCATGAACAGGAATACAGTACTTTACGTTCTTAAAACAAGCGAGTGTGTAGTAATTTGTAACTGTTGATATCGTGATCGTAGACATGGGACAACCAGTTTTACGTGAAACACGAACCACGGGGACATGGCTCTTCATTTCAAAAAACCCACTTGCATATGCGGGGATTCTAACTGCCGCCACTGGGCTGAGTGGCTAAGACGGTTGAGGCGCTGGCCTTCTGACCCCAACTTGGCAGGTTCTATATTGGCTCAATTTGAAGGTGCTCAAATACATCAGCCTCGTATCGGTAGATTTACTGGTACGTAAAAGAACTTCTGCGGTACTAAATTCTGGCACCTCGGAGTCTCCGAAAACCGTAAAGTAATAGCTGGTGGGACGTAAAGCCAATAACATTATTATTATTATTATTATTATTATTATTATTATTATTATTATTATTATTTGCTTTACGTCGCACTGACACAGATAGGTCTTATGGCGACGATGGGATAGGAAAGGCCTAGGAGTTGGAAGGAAGCGGCCGTGACCTTAATTATGGTACAGCCCCGGTATTTGCCTGGTGTGAAAATGGGAAACCACGGAAAACCATCTTCAAGGCTGCCGACAGTGAGACTCGAACACACTATCTCCCGATTACTGGATACTGGCCGCACTTAAGCGACTGCAGCTATCGAGCTCGGTATTATTATTATTATTATTATTATTATTATATTATTATTATTATTATTATTATTATTATTATTATTATTATTATTATTATTATTATTATTATTATTATTATTATTATTCGAACTGCAGTCACATTTGTGAAACTTTACACACACATGTACGTTCTGAGACGCCGTGGCATCACAATTTGCCCTCTATCAAACGCGGAGAGATCGGTCGCTTTTCCTATTCTGACGCCGAAGACACGACAAACAGCAAACCTATAGACCTGTCTTATATATGTACCTTGCTACCAGCATATCTAGTGTTACGCTCCATGTTCCAGGATTTCTAAATGTTCCTGGGTCGCAGTGGCAGAGAGAGACAGCATTGTGTTGAGACAAATGATAAAAACGTAGACGCCAAGTCAGAAGAATCAGCCACGATTACATTTTCCGACCTGGTCAGGAATCGAACAGGGGATCACACGACCCGAAAGATCCAGTATTGTCCAGTATTGACTATTCAACCATGGAAACGGATGCTAGATCATGTGAGCACTGTATTATCATATTCCTCCTCCTCCATTTGCCTCACACCGAAGTTGTTCCATACCTATAGCTTCATCCACAGTGACGACATCCATCTCTTCACATCTAACACACGGGTGCATTGTCGTTTATATTCAGATCTGTTAAATCGAACATGTTTAATTCTCAGAACTCAGATGACAAATTCACGTGAAGGGCAGTTAAACACAGCCATTCGTGATCAGCGACGAGGTGAACACAAAAGTCCTTGCTTGTTTTATACGGTCAAGCCTTCTCTTTAATCATGCATGGCTCCTGTGATTAGTGGTGTATATTAATCCCAATTTACATGAAACATTGTTTCCGTGTTTTTTAAATTGCCAATTAAGCTCGAAAAATTAGAAATCTCGCAACCAAGTTATAAAAAAACATCACTACCAGATTATATTCTAATCGACATTTGGAGTTCGTAAACAATATTTATAGTTCCCTGATAATACGGACTCACTTCAATGCTAATGCGTTGTTGTGCCGAACTGAATATTTCATTGAAGGAACAGATTAATTAATGATACGCATAATCCATGTTTAAATAATATATTCACACATATATGATGGACACTAACCTATTTTCGGAAAAATGTTCAAAATATATTTTTCTATGCATTTTTACACACAGCTAGTTCCATTTATGAATTTTGCAAATGATGAATACTAGACGTGATGAATGTACATTATAGTCATAAAAATATATGAGCGAAATATATTTTATGTTCCTCGTATTTAGTACGATAATAGACTTTATCTCAATCATTATCAAAATTGAATTCACCCCCCATGTAGATGCAAAACCTGTGGATACCCATAACAAACATATCTATAGGTTCAGCTGTTTCTGAGAAAAGACTACCTGCCAGGAACTTATACAATATTATGCGATCACTTTTTTCAGCGACTGTCCATTTTATGACATAAAAGGTGAGCGGATTCTTGTACCTCATCCCGTGTTGTGGTCCTTCACAATATTTCTGATAACAGAAGTTAATAATTTTCATCGACTACAAATATTCATTCAAAATCTGCGATGGCTAATGGGAATATATAAATATGAGTCAATAAGAGATAAATATACGAAAATCAGTGTATACTCTGTGGAGAAGAAATGAAAAAAGCGTACCTAATAGTCCGTCCCCGCGATGTAGGTGGCAACGCGTCAGCCGGGTCACAGGTTTTTAATTGTAATGATTAATATCCCTGGCCTGGGGACTGGGTGTTCGTGTCATTCTTAATGTTCCTTTCCTCACATAGAGCACTCCACACTTCTGCCATTACAATTACATGGTGCCAGTAAGGGCAATAGATCCACAAGGGTCGACGCCCCTAATAAATAGCATTTTTAAAAAAAAGCATATCTACTAAGAGTTTGTAGGCAACCGAAACTATGAGAGTTAAATATCTGGGCATGAATACAAAACAAAAATAAAAAAGAGACAGAATTCTATACAACTGTTAAACTATGAAATAAAGAGAAGATTATTCCAAAAAGAATAGCAAAACTCTTTTGTATTTTAAAAAGTATGTTGAAAAAGGACATTTAAAAATCAGAACATAATAATAATAATAATAATAATAATAATAATAATAATAATAATAATAATAATAATAATAATAACGTTATTTGATTTACGTCCTACTAACTAATTTTACGGTCTTCGGAGATGCCGAGGTACCGGAATTTAGTCCCGCAGGAGTTCTTTTACGTGCCAGTAAATCTACCGACACGGGGTTGTCGTATTTGAGCACCTTCCAATACCATCGGACTGAGCCAGGATCGAACCTGCCAAGTTGGGGTTAGAAGGCCAGCGCCTTAACCGTCTGAGCCACTCAGCCCGGCAAAAATCAGAACAAATACGAATGAGAAAAATGAAGAATAAGGATAAGATGGATAAGGGGCGTGCCTCTCCTAGAATAATGGATATATTTACTAGTAGGTTAAATATAATATCAAATGTAGTAACATATAAATGGTTGCATTGTCGTGTCATTTTCTATTCATAATTCATTCGTTAATTGTAGGATACTCCAAGAGACTTGTGACACGAAAGTAAGCACTAAATAAGCTAAGGAATGAGAAAGATACATGTTATCCCAGACAATATAGCATTCCTAACGTCTTAAGGCAAAATAAATTATACTTAATATAGTAATAGTCAAATAATAATAATAAGAGGAGAATGCAATGCATGTATCAAACTTAATGAATTTGCAATAGAAGAGTGCTCTCTCTCTCTCTCTCTCTCTAGTTTCAGGCGATCCGGAACTAGGGGATGGGACTAATCTGTTCTAATTCAAAACCTCTAGAACTTTCTGCTAGTGAAATTACAAGAGTTTCGGCCCAGTGTGGCAGCGAGCCTCGGTGTGTGAACGGCGCACAATCCGCCAGCGCCTTCGAAAAGTGTAGCAATCGAACTGACGAGCCCACTGCTACACCTACGTGCACTTTAAATAAATATAAATTGATCACAAGAGCGCATTGAAACATCTTTAATAATACATCTGACCACAGACCGCACAACAAAGAGGACGGTGCTGACAGCCGAAACACAGTCGAAACCATTTATTGCGGCATCGCTTTTAACGACCCATTGGATATAAAATTGAATACTAACGGTCCCATCCTAATCCTACTGTGTATAAACACTGTATTTAAAAAATCGCTTATTATGACATATCAAATAAAATGGTGTATTTTTTATTACATTTTCGGGGAAATGTATCGACCATAACGTCCAATGTTTATTTTTGTTCGTTACGAGTTTGGGAAGTGCCGACAACAACGCAAAGCTTATTTTCTGTTGTTTTCAGTAGATTCCAAATCAGTCTGTCTGTTAAACAGTGAAGGCAAACATCGCTGTAAAGATGTCGCAAATGAGAGGGAAGAAAAGTCACAAATAAAATTACGATTACAAAATGGGGAAACAAATGTCGGCATCGTCATGGAATGAAGTATATCACACTCAACAATTCCCACAGTACGGAAAGAGAGAACATCTCATTTATTATCCAAGAACGTGTGAGATATTACTGATCATGTACATTATTGCTACTTCTTTCCTCGCCCATTTTATATTTCGCAGATATATTATTGCTGGGCGTACTGTGTAAACGTTAGAAGAAAAATTCCTCTCAGTCCCACTTCATAAATACTATACTGCTCGCATCCGGGAGATAGTGGGTTCGAACCCCACTGTCGGCAGCCCTGAAGATGGTTTTCCGCGGTTTCCCATTTCCACACCAGACAAATGCTGGGGCTGTATCTTAATTAAGGTCACGGCCGCTTGCTTCCCATTCCTAGGCCTTTCCTGTCCCATCCTCACCATAAGACCTCTCTGTGTCGGTGCGACGTGAAGCAAAATAGCAACAAAAAAAACTATACTGCAAAAATACAGTGCTTATTTCACTTAAGTTTCTTTAAGTTTTAAATTGATTCTATTAATTAACCGTGTAAATGTGCAGTATAAAACTTACAGACATTACATTTTTAAGGAAAAAGGGCCGATTTGTGCGAATATAGCCAATAACGATCGTTAATTGGCGGTCGCTTGTTTCGACTGTATTGGGAAAATGAATGGGTTTACATTAAAAAATTAAACAGATTATGTATCTGTGTTTTGACTAAGCCTCTGTAGCTCAGGCGGCAGCGCGCCGGCCTTTATACCGCCTGGTTTCTCTGGTTCAAATCCCGGTCACTCCATGTAAGATTTGTGCTTGACAACGCGAACGCAGGACAGGTTTTTCTCCGGTTTTCTCAGTCATCTTTCATTCCAGCAACACTCTCCATTAACATTTCATTTCATCTGTCAGTCATTTATCACTGCCCCGGAGGAGTGCGACAGGCCTCGGCAGCCGGCACATTTCATATTCTCGCCGCAAGATGGGGGCTTTATTAATTCCCTTCCTGACCCGGTCGAATGACGGGAAACATGCTGTGGATTTCCATGTATCTGTGTTTTGAGAGGTTTTTCCGGTATAGCTCCCGAATATTTATCTATTTGATTTGTTTCATCTATACACTTTTATTATCATATTTAATTTTTTAGTTATTTGTTAAATAGTCGAAGTAATCGGCCGTGTTTGTTCGTGCCGGAATTAGAAATATTCATCCAACCACATTTTATGTCAGGAATTGTATTATAGGCACGTATAATGTGGCTCCATGTAGGTCATTTTGGCCAGCTCTTTTGGTGTAAGTGTAGGATACCGCCTCTTACCACCCGGAGGTAATTCAGAGCAATTTCAGTTCTGGACCTCAGACTCGAACGAAGTTAATCCACCCATGTGAGCTCAACTGAGGGGGTATGGGAGGCACCAGATTCGATCGCGGAAGGGCTGAGGAAGTCGTCAACCTGAGCATGAGTTACATCAATATCTGCAGGCCTAATTAATAATGGTTAAAATATATTTTTCTTCTATTTTTAGTGCTGATTTTTCTAACTCTTCACCTGCTTTCTTTTTTTTTCCTATTTAAAAATGACAAGGCACATTCAGTCCTCCAAGCAAGATGAAATAACTAATGTTAAAATCCCCGAGAGTTCCGTGAGTCGACCCGGAGCCCCTTGAACCAAAGGCCAGCACGCTAGCCATTGAGATATGGAGCCGTACACCTCACTGGGCAGCAGTCTTTTTGGCAGCGAGGACTCTGCTATTATTATTATTATTATATTATTATTATTATTATTATTATTATTATTATTATTATTATTATTATTATTATTATTATTATTATTATACCATCAGCCCAGTCGCACACTCTAGGGATAGCGAAACTACATATATTCTAGAGGTCACAGGTTCGATCCCCCACCAGATCAGGATATTTTACCTGGATCTGGGGCCTAGTTTGAGGCCCATTCAGTCTACGAGAAAACATCTGAGGATCTATCTGACGATGAAATAGCAACCTCGTTCTAGATATACAATAATAACGGCAAACCTCATAATCAGGCTGAGCGGTCGATTAATAGAGGAAGACCCATCAGGGTTGTTGCACTATAAAGGTATATATTATATTGATTTTACGTCGCACTGATACAGATCTTAAGGCGAGAATGGTATAGGACAGGACTGGGACTGCAAAGGAAGCGTCTGTGTCCTTAATTATGGTACAGCCTAATGTGATAATGTAAAACGTTGACAAACCATGTCCAGTGGAGTTCGAACCCACCATCTCCCGAAGGTAAGGTAGCAGCTGGACGGCCTGAACAACGCAGCCAGTCTCGCTCGATATCGGTGTAAAATATACTCTCTTGTGATACGATTCTGTGCTGTCATAATTTAAAACAAATTCAGAGATCAAGACGACTCCATTAATAACACAAGGATAACCTGCTGTTAGAAATGGAATCCTTCAAACAAACATTTATAGTAAATTATTGCTTACTTAGCATATTACAAACTGATGATGATGATGCTTGTTGTTTAAAGGGGCCTATCATCTAGGTCATCGGCCCCTAATGGTATGAAATGAGACGAAATGTAATGACATTTTAAAATAAGTCCAAAATCCTCCACTGACCAGGATTCAAAACGCGAGGACGAAGAATGAATGGATGATATTAATTCAAAACAATCAATGGATCCGACTCACAACGCCCCACATTTCCAGAAACTAGCGTTAAACAATAGTATTTCTAACCAAGGGACTGCTTCTAAAGCACAATAATGAAACGATGATGCTTGTAGTATAAAGAGGTTCAAAAGCGTGGTCAACGGCCGCTCATAATGGTATATATCGCTAGGAAAGAAGAACCATGGTATTTGTCATCTTGCGGTATTAATTTTAAAAAAGGCGTAGACTCGCGGAATTCCACACATTATGGTACTACTCACAGCTAATGTAATGCGCACATGTAACACAAACCTATGGTGTTTCTCACATTGCGGCGCCATTTACAGGCAACGCAAACCTATGGTGTTCCTCACATAAGTGTACTAACCACAGGGACTCGTACTATCCCGTGGTGTTCCTCACATAGTGGGTACTAATCACAGGCAAGGCAGACCCATGGTGTCGCTCATATCACAGGTACCGTACTGTAAAACCCAGCCGGAAGCACACACTGTCGCTACTAATCACAAACCTATTGTGTACCTAACATAGTGCTACTACGCGCAGGTAAAACCGACCCATGGTATTCCCTGCGTGATGGTACTAATTAAAAGCAGTCTCATGGTTCTAATTCGTTCATCCCTTGATCACCCCTTTTAGTCACCTCTTACGACAGGCAGGGGATACCGTGGGCGTATTCTTCGTCTGTGTCCCCCACCCACAAGGGGTTGTTGTAAACTTGTTTTTGCTATTTGTTTTACGTCTTATGGCGATGATGGGATAGGAAAGGCCTAGGAATGGGAAGGAAGCGGCCGCGACTTTTATTAAGATGCTTGTTGTTTTAAGGGGCCCAACATCGAAGGTCATCAGCCCCTAATGGTACGAAATGAAAGAACAAAAATTACAAAGGCATCCACTGACCAAAATAAAAATAAAACATGTCATGAAGAATGAATGGATGGACAGGAACCCAACAAAACACAAAACAAACAAACAAAAACAAAAACCAGTGGATCGGATTCAAAAGAGAACGAAAATAACATTATTACCGACCAAGGAACCACTTATAAAGCACAATGATGCTTGGTGTCTAAAGGGGGTGCAAAATCCACGTCTAAGGCCCCACAGAATGGTACATGTCGCGAGTAAAATAGAACCATGGTATGTGTCATGTTGGGGTATTAATCAGAAGTAGCGAAGACTCACGGTGTTCCACACAAGATGGTACTACTCACAAGTATTGTACTTCGTACAGGTAACGCAGACCTATGGTGTTTCGCACACAATGGCGCCACTTACAGCCAACGCAAACCGATAAGTTTCCTCACCTAGGGTACTAGTCACGGGTGCCGGTCCCAAGGGCCCCGTGGTGTTCCGCACATAGTGAGTACTAATCACAGGCAACGCAGACCCACGGTGTCGCTCATATAGTGGTACAACTCACAGGCTACGCCCAGACCCGCGCTGTTGCCCACATGGGTACAACGCACGGGTACTGGAATCCACCCGGCCAAGCTTTTTACTGCAACGAATCACAAACATATTTCGTACCATGTTAGTGATACTACTCGCAAGTACATGCAACCCATGGTGTTCCCCGCGTGATGGTACGAATCAAAAGTAGTTTCATGGTTCTAATTCAATCATCCCTTGGTCGCCCCTTTTAGTCGCCTCTCACGACAGGCAGGGGATACCGTGGGTGTATTATTCGTCAGCCTCCCCACCTACAGGGGGTGTGTGTTTGGTCCGCGAGAGGTATTTTATTTCCCTCAAGTCCGCCGGCAAGCCGGTTAGGACCCCCCTATCCGCCACCTGGGACGCGCCACGTGGGAGTATCACCTCTCCCCCTGCTACGCCTGCGTAGCAGGTTCGTGGACTTTTATTAAGGTACAGTCCTAGCATTTGCCTGGTGTGAAAATGGGAGACCACGGAAAACCATCTTCTGGGCTGCCGACAGTGGGGTTCGAACCCACTATCCCCTGATTACTGGATACTGGCCGTATTTAAGCGACTGCAGCTATCGAGCTCGGTATGTTAAAAACTAGGACGCTGGGGACATTTATGTGTTTCTCAGAAAATTCTATGCAAGATACAGGACAATCTGTTTCGACGAACAGTGATAGTGTTCGCTCAGAAGTCAACAACTGAAATGTCGCAATGGTACGGAGAATGTTATTCTGTGACACACGTCGCTAGGTGTGAGGTGATCATTCTCTCATCAACGGGTTCATCTTTACCGACGACAGTGTTTGATCTTCTGAAAGGTGAGGCAATCACCTGCTATTGTTTACCTGTCTCGCAATAACACAAGGCAAACATCCACTCTATTATCTATGCACACAATCCAGTGACCCAATCACTGTTTTGCCAATGACAGGCCAAAGCCTTCAGCAAAATTATACTGAGTACACACTTCAAACCCACTTCAGTCCTGTGAGCTGATAGTCTTGTTGACAAGCAGCACAAGACGTTTGGGAATCCATGTTAAATGTGTGTTTAATATTTCCGTACATTCCCGAACATCTTTAAGAAACTCAGTGCTATAGATCACTAGCTCCTTTACCTGTTAGTGAATAATAATAATAATAATAATAATAATAATAATAATAATAATAATAATAATAATAATAATAATAATAATAATAATAATTCACACCTAGTGGCCATGATCGTTAAGGCGTTGAAATCTGAACGGTCTGACACAGTGGGTAGCCGGTTTGAGTCCCGTTGGTTGAAGAAATTTCGCCATTAGAATGTTAGCCGGCAGGGTAAGGGAGGTGGTGGTGTACAATGTCTAATCAGTAGACTGCGTGCCAAAAGTCTGGATTAAATTCCAAAACTCTCCGCAGTGCTCACATGGAGTGAGGACATATGACGCTGCTGATGATGCGACCGTCGGATGGTGACGTTAAGCCTTGATCGGACCCCTTGGTGCTTTTCGACAGGAGTGTGCTGGCACCAGGTTTTACCTACTCCTTTCCTAATATCTTATATCAGGTCAATCATTTCATCTCAGCCACTCTTCTGATGATTGTGACGTCAGGAAGGTCATCCGGTCATACAAAACCCGCCACGACAGAGTCATCTTACCTCATACCAGACCCCGTAGAGAGACGGGACAAGGGGTGGAATAATAATATTATTATTAATAAAGGGAATTTATTTATTACTACAAATACCGAGCGAGTGGCTGCGCGGTTTGGGTCACGTAGTTGGCAGCTTGCAATCGGGAGCCAGACGGTTCGAACCCCACTCTCGGCAGCTCTGAAAATGGTTTTCCGTTGTTTCCCCATTTTCACACCAATCAATGGTAGGGACGTACCTTGAATAAGGCCTCAGTCGTTTCCTTCCCGTTTCTAGCCCTTTCCTATCCGATCGTACAGGACGTACAGGAAATTGTAAAATTGTAAAAAAACAAAACAAAACAAAACAAAACAAAAAACACGTTTATTAAAGTACCGTAATAGGAAGAGTTTGTAATAGAATTAAAACTGGGCTAAGTGCAAGTTGAGACTTCTTTCCTTCGTATAGTACGTGTGTGGGTGGATGAGAACGCAGGCAAAGGCTAAACCTATGTACACATCTGAAGTCCCGCGAGTTAACAAGGACAAGAGTACCGAGTAAACAAGCCCACAGCGCCAAGAGGCGACTCACCATGTTTGCCGGACCATTTTTAATTAAATGTACACGAAAAGGATATTCTCTTCATTGAGAACAGCTTTAAAATACAAAAAACTTGTTACCGCAGACTTTTCCAAACCGTACGAAAACAATGAATTCCAAATAAAAGCTATCCAACGATATGGATACATATTTAATGAAGTTTTATTTCTGAAGCTAGACTAGTTTTGAAAAGTTTAATTGGCTGAGTAGCAGATACAGTTTGACCTTTTCTCTCTGTGTACAACTTCGTAGAATGGAATTTCAGTGCAGTGAATATATACTGTATACAGTATACTGTATCACAAACAAACCACCTCTCGAGTGGATGTACAGGGTACTTCAGCACATGCAGCTCAGTAAGTTGGGTGGCCTAAAGGAAGAGGAGCTTCGAAGAACTAGATTTTCAATCCTAACTCCCCATGTATCGGCAAACACTCTGTTTTATCTGTGCAAGTCTATGCAGTTCAGTCAGTAATTTCTACGAGTAATATCACTAGACTGTTGTGAACAGCTCCTTCGGAAACGTAGTGAATATAACGAGATGCCGGTAACTCCAAGAGGAAGATCAAAACATTCTGCAATTTACACAATCAAACAATGAACTCGGAGACTACTGATAAGAATAATAACAATAATAATAAAAAGATAAGAGGAAAACCAAGTGACCCTGGTTCGCCGATGAAAAAGACCTTCAAGAAGTACAGATCACTCATGAAGACATCCAGGAACGTGTTCGTATTCAGAAGAAAGTGCGAGCGTACCAGCGATTCCAAAAAAAGCCGAAGTAGAAAACAGGCAAGAAGTGGACTGATGAAAGGGAGGAGGCTCACAGAAAGCAAATGAGGGAATTCTGGGAATGAATTAAAGTTCAAGGATGTTAACGGTTGAAGTAACGTGGTCTACCACCGAAACAAAGGAGAAGAAAGAAGATGATAATAATAATAATAATAATAATAATAATAATAATAATAATAATAATAATAATGATCTTACGTCCCACTAACTACTTTTGACGGTTTTTGGAGATGCCGAAGAGCCAAAAGTTTGTCCAGCAGTTGTTTTAAAGTGACAGTAAATCTTCCGATATGAGGCTGATGTATTTGAGCAGCTTCAAAACCACGAGAATGTAGTAGTATGGAACTTGCCAAGTTGGGGTCAGAAGCTCCTCAACAGTCGAGCCACTCAGTCCGGCCATACTAGAAGATCGTATATACAGTATATAGAGTAGTCGGTAACGTTAACCGGATATACAGGATGAAGCGTAATTCGCGCACTCGGGCGTCGCAGCGCGACTCCTCACGTGCCAGCAATGAAAAAATGTCTCTTATAAATTTTCGTCTTGCGAGTATATCCGGTAGAAAACGGACGTTAAAGAGTAGCAATCTGGCAACACTGTAACCATATGTAGGGTAACTACCGCTGTCAGCACGTTTTCGTCGTGCTGTACAGTTGGTGCAGTGGGTAGAGTTCTTGGTCAGCATGCAGGAGGTCGATGGTTCGATCCTGGGTTGAGGCGCATTTTTTATTTGCTAAATTCCATCTGACTTTACCTACTGTAATACAGTAAGACACCGTTTCTGAGGTCACATGTATCCTACATTTACAACATTTTGTAACGCTGAAACAACAAATACCTGGTTAGACTAATAAGAAATAGACAGCTGAAACAAACAGGTTTCATATCTAGTAGATGAACTGGTGCGAATAAATTCACGCCCACGACGTGGAAATGGCGCCTTTCAAAGCTGACAATGAAAACGATTGTTCGTCCATTTCTAGGATCGTAGTGTGCAAGTGCAAATGGTTTCTAGAAGACCCACTGCAATCGCTGTTGACGATTAAGATGCCAGATACCATACCACCTGGGCTACATTTACGAAATAAAAAACATACGCCTCAACCTAGGATCGACCACTCGACCTCCTGCATGCTAACCCAAAACTCTATCCACTGCACCACCTGTACAGCACGACTAGTACGTGCTGACAGAGGTAGCTACCCTACATGTGATTACAGTGTTGCCAGATTGCTACTCTTCAACGTCGTTTTTCTACCGGATATACTCGCAAGACGAAAATTTATAAGAGACATTTTTTCATTGCTGGCATGTGAGGAGTCGCGCTGCGACGCCCGAGTGCGCGAATTACGCTTCACCCTGTATAAGCATTAGATGGGTGGTCATACTGATAAATAATTAGGAACAAAATTCAGCATCTCGCACCGTTGTCATTTTATAAGCTGCCGTAAGACCTGTCTTTGTCGCTGGGACGCAATGTTGCTTGTAAAAAGAAATGTAGAAAAAAATTATCAGCTCCGGAAGTTAGCCAATCATACCGCTTCGCTGGCGAATTCAAATGTGCTTTGCGAGGCGGTGTTGCTAAATATAGCTTAAGACCACCTTGAAAGCCATGCCGAGAAGTCAGCACACCGTGGATTTCAGCCTGTGTTACCGTAGCGTACTTCCTGAAGCGCGATCCTGTCAGTTGGGAGATCCGTATTCAAATCTCTTCCCTGGCAAACTTTCTTCTTCGGCTGGTGCTCTCAAGCACCGTTCCTATGGAATTATTGTCAGAGGTGATCAGACACTTAAATGCCATACGTAAAGGGGCGAAATTGCATAGCGCACATTTCTTCACAATTAAATTTCAATTAGTTAATTGTTTTCCTTGATTAGGAAAAGCCAGTATAGCCAGAAAGCTTAACCAAGAAAACATCTTGATCAGTTCCAAAGAAAATGGAGTTGGTAATGACCTCTGAGTGCGTAACGTCATAAGCCACACCTCCTGAAAGATGAACACATTAGACGTTGCCTCGCTTGCTTCCCCTTCATCCTCACGGATGGCCAAAATCTACGTCCAAACGTTAACTGTTTTCCATGCCACCCTGAATTCTTCTGATCACGAGTGTACGAGCATTGCAAGCCTGCTGATAAGCTTTCAACCCAACTTACTACTCCAGAACATTAACAAGTTTTTCGAAACTCTATCTGCACATAACACTTATTTGTTGACATTGGAATCACAGCAACGGCACCTCCAATTCTACACGCAATTCGAATCAAACGGGCATGAGAATACTGTCATCGTACAGGAAGATCCATGGCAGCTCGCTGTAATAAGGGAACTGCTAGCGATAAACAGACTGATTAAGACATGGTAAACTTAAGGGTAATTACCGTTCTGTCGTTAAAATAATATTTACGTAGGCTACACGAACATAACAATCCATTGCTACAGTAGTAAATAGAAATCTGTATAAGGAAAATATCGCTTGCAACGAACTTTGAAGAACGATCAATTTAGACACCACAAAATTGCAAGCTTGTCGTTGTTAAACAGTCTATCTACAGTATGACAAAATGTGTGATTCTCAAAGAGAATCCGCCAGTTTCTTCTTTTCTGCTAATAGAAGGTTATATTAATAGCATTCATATTTATATACGTATTGATGACCAATACATCGTCCTAGATAACAGCTTTGCTTCTATTATAAATTATACACAATTAAAAAGAATTTTAATATTTTCATAAATTATACATGTTAGTAAAATTCTGTGCGTCTGTAGAGAGCGAATTCTGTCCATGTTGGCAAAATTACATTCTTGGGTATAAACTGTTTTATGTATATTTAATGTATAACTATCTGTATATTCATACAGCGAATAGGGCCTATACAAGGTTATTCTACGTCATCATCAGCTAACTGCTCCTAGACCTCCACCTACATTTCAGGAATTAATCAATACTAATTTCATTGGTATTGGCTTTACGTTCCACTAACTACTCTTTTACGGTTTTCGTACATGCCCAGGTGGCAGGATTTAGTCCAGCAGGAGTTGTTTTACATGTCAGTAAATCTACCGACACTAGTCTGACGTACTTGAGCACCTTTAAATACCACAGTACCGAGCCAGGAGCGAACCTGCGAAGTTGAGGTCAGAAGGCCAGCACCTCAACCGTCTGAGCTACTCATACCAGCTCAGGAATGAATTATAACAATTCATGCCCTTGAAGGGCATTGGCCTACCAAGCGACCGCTGCTCAGCCCGAAGACCAACGGATTACGAGGTGTCGTGTGGTCAGCACGACGAATCCTCTCGGCCGTTATTCTTGGCTTTCGAGACCGGGGCCGCTATCTCACCGTCAGATAGCTCCTCAATTCTAATCACGTAGGCTGAATGGACCTCGAACAATAAATAAATAAATAAATAAATAAATAAATAAATAAATAAATAAATAAATAAATAAATAAATAAATAAATAAATAAATAAATAAATTCGGGAGACGAGCTTTGAAACACACCGCCCTGAGAATGGTTTTCTGTGGATTCCCATTCTTATTTTCTAAAAAATGCCGGGACAGTTCCTATTCACAGCCCACAACCGATTCCTTACGCATTTTTACACAATTTTATTCATAATTATTCATTTCATCTCAATGAACTCCTCAGCTGAGTTTGGCGTCAGGAAGGGAAAGCGTCCTCAAAAACATGCCATATAATTTCACCTCACCTCATGTCTGATCCTGTATGAATAAACGGGACAACTTGCATATATTTGTGATCACCGGTACTTTCGGAAAATCTATAGCGAATAGGTCTAAGGTTCATATTTTATATCTAATCCTGTAACATGCCGCGAGGTTGGACCTTCCTGTAATATATGATCCAGTACTAATTCATTATAAATGTAATGGTTATCCAACACCTAACCCTGTGCGGCTTGGATTTCATTTAACTAAATTATATGGCATCAACGTGAAAGCAATTACGTTTCATTAGTCTGGTACAAAACCGAGTTAATTAAAACTGTTCTAGACAACAGTTACACCCCTGTGGTTTTATCATTATCAACACCTATTTAGTACAATGTAACTCTAGGCTTTAATGCAGTCTGCATAACTGAAGAAATTAATTTAGTTGCGGTGATCAGCATATTTTATGCATTGGAGAGAGTAGTGAATGTCGAAAGAAAAACAAACATTATTATTATTATTATTATTATTATTATTATTATTATTATTATTATTATTATTATTTCATTTCCTTTTCTATTTAGAAACCTTTGACAAGTTTGTAACATGTAATAAAATATAAATAATGTCAGTCTTACGTCCCACTAACCACTTTTTGGCGAATTTTGGAGACGCCGAGGTGCCAAAATTTTGTACTGCAGGAATTGTTTTTCGTGCCAGTAAATCTACCGACACGAGGCTGGCATATTTGAACACCTTCAAATACCATCGGAGTGAGCCAGGATCGAACCTGTCACGTTAGGATCAGAAGTCCAGCGCCCCAACCGCCTGAGCCACTCGGCCCGGCGTTGGTAGAATGAAAGGACACGTTAAGAAATCAGAATATGAGAAATGTCTGCTACATATAATAAATTACTATCATACTTTTAACTAAGAAGAAGAATGCAAATTCAAAAAAAAAGCTCAGTTTCAGAATTCATTACAGTATTTATAAGTTTTTTTTGAACTAATATAGTAACTTTTTTATTTTGATAGTTAGACATGGAACTCCACATAAGACAAACCCTTAAAATAAATATTACCGCGCGAGTAGACCGTGCGGCCAAGGGCACGCGGCTGTGATCTTGCATTCAGTAGATAGAGGGTTCGAATCCCACTGTCGGCCTCCCTGAAGATGATTTTCCGTGGTTTTCCATTTTCACAGCAGGCAAATATTGGGACTGAACATTAAGGCCACGTCCGCTTCCTTCCAACTCCTAGGCCTTTCCTATCCCATCGTCGCCATAAGACCTATCTGTGTAGGTGCGACGTAAAGCAACTAGCAAAAAAGAGTTTACAATTCATAAAGCTTCACTCTTTCCCTTTGAAGTATTTTTCCTATAATATGTACACAGTGCATTCATTAATGAAAAGAACATGTTCCGCAACTGCAATGATTTCTACATGTGTCAATAGAAAGTTTGCCAGGCATTTCTTGTCTGTAATATTTATTATATCTTGCTTTTTATGATGAACAAACACTATTTGTTAATGACACGTTGCTCTTTCAATTCACTCCACACTTAAACTTTAGTTTCATAAGATTTCTTCTTTTTAGAAATACTCATCAAATCAAACTAGTCATAGTAATAATAATCTATGTCCTCAGCTACAGTTTGAGACATTTTAATTTAACGCCATCTGGCTGTCTTCTTGTCAGTTTTGACGTTCTGTTTTACTTTAAGCCTACTAGATGGCAGAGTAAGCCGAATCTCTCTTGGGCGTTTATAGCTGAGTTTTAATTAATTTTGTCGGGTAAACACCAAATATGTCACCAGAGATACACATCTGACTACCTCTGCCGGGTCTAAACCAGCTATCATGGGATCTGGAGACCGATACTCTACCACTGATCCACGGAGGTAGCTACTAGTCATAGTAAGATTTAGTGACATTATTTTCACGAATAAATAGTTTTTCTGCAAATGCCTCCATGTCACAGACTGCAATCTCTTCAAAATTATCCAATCCATAATCTGGAGAGGCTTGGGAAATGGCGTACACCATTCTTCAATAAATTCACAGCTTGTGAAATAGAAATCTATTGCATAGTTTCACAGCTTTTGAACTGTTATATATCCTTCATTTTCTTGTACTTGCAACTAGGTCTTTTAAACGGAATGTACTTCTGCAATCCACAGTTCATGTTCATTTGGAGAAAAGTCGTGACACCAAGATATTTTTCCAATAAACAGAACAGACGAGACGAATGGAAACCCTGAACAAGCATATTTCATGCACATATATTCGAGAATACATAGCGAAACCATATAAAGGGATTTATTATATTGCATAAAATTACAGAACACTATGCCTGGTCATTAACAGCGGGAGCTCGACCTATCTCCCATGCACAAGTGGCAACATGGATCGATAGAGCGTTTTGAATGTTCCAGCTTGTATCCCAATAGTGTTACAGATGACATTCACGAGTTTCCCCAGAGTTAGTGCATCTAGAACTGCATGCGAGTACAAGACACGTTTTAGATGTCGTCAAAAGTACAAATCAAGTGTCCTGAAATATGGAGACAGGACCAATCCATCAACTGAAGGTGCATGTTCATGAATACGATTACACACATGAAGGTTTGATGATGAGAACTGCACAGTGATTAGGCTTGGAACAGATTATTACTTTCAAAATATTCCCGGACTTGAAGGTTGCGTGAGGCAAAGAATACATTGAAAACTTTACAAAGAAAATTAGTTTAAAGTACAGTAAAAGTTCATTATCTCTGTCTGGCAAATACAAGAGGTGTCTGAGGATGAGAGGTCTGACCAGAGGTGTCTGACTAGAGTATGCTCTCATGACGACCTTCCTTCAGCTATTGGCAAAGCACTATGTGTTGCTGAGTGCTAGAAGGATATGATTTAATCATTTTAATAGATGCGAAGATCTGTAGCCCTGATATTTCGTATAGAAGAGCAAACAGTTGAATGCAGATAAAAGAAATCAGAAATGAAGAACCTTGCGTCAGCAGATTACGCAGCAACTGTAGGGAAGAATTCTGCTCGTGCAAATCATGTACGTGTGTCCATTAATGAGGTGATATACACCATTACAAGGCGCCTTAAACCAACGTCCACCGATTAACTTACACCCTCTGGTTGGAACAGCATTAACTGCAATAAAAAGACAGCTCGTATGAAAGACACATCTGACCCCTGACATCCCCTCTTCTGACACCAAATGGCAACCAAATATCCTTAGGTCAAGGAGCAAGAAAATTATGTTTCCTGTAAATACGACCACTGATTGTTTCGACAATTAGAACTATAGGATAAGAAACACATCCACTGATGAAACAGAGGGGAACTTGCTGCCAATTGTGTACCAGTGTATCGAAGTGTAAATCGAACCTTGTTAAGTGGCACTACCTCTGCCAATGCGGGCTGGTCCAAGACGAAGAACATCTTCTGGTCTTTGGGAATCTGACTAGAGTATGCTCTCATGACGACCTTCTTTCAGCCAATGGCAAAGCACTATGTGTTGCTGAGTGCTAGAAGGATATGGTTTAATCATTTTCCTAGATACAGAATTGAATGTACAACCTGTAGCAATAAAGTTCGGTTAATGAAGTCAGAACGGTCGATCCAGCAACACTGGCGACACATAACGTTTGACCTGCGTAGCAGCAGGTTTCGACCACCTGCTCTCAACGTTGTTCAGTTGAGCATCGTGCGTGTGCCGTGTAAGACCTGTTTGACACAGTGCGTGTTTAGTTCATTGGTTCTGAACTGCGAACAGGAACATGAACGACCAAAAGATCAATGTACAGTTTTGTGTTAAGCTTGGCAAGACACCGAAAGAAACGCATGCGATGCTGGTACGCGTTTATGAAGATCAAGCACTGTTCTTGAAGTGTGCGTACGAGTGCTTCGCCCGTTTGCGAGGAGGCCGGGAAACTGTTTCTGACAACCCCTGTAGCGGAAAACCGTTGACCGCCTTCAGTGACGAAAACATTGAGAAGGTGAGGATATCAATCACGAACGATCGGCGATTAACTGTGCGCATGATAGCGGATGAACTAAGATTAACCGTGAATCCGTGCGACAAATCGTTACCCATAAGTTAGGGAAGAGGAAAACGTGTTCTCGTCTTGTGCCACATCACTTGACTGACGATCAGAAGCAGGCACGTTTAGAGAGGTTTCACAGGATTTTGTCTCAGGTATGACCCTGAAACGAAACGGCAAAGCATGGGATGGCGTTCTCCGGGATCCCCTCGTTGGAAAAAGGTCAGAGCCGATAAGTCACGCATCAAACTCGCTTTGAAAGGAAAGAGATTTGACGATATTCCTGACATCCAAGGAAACGTGACGAGGCTCTTGTACACCATCCCAAAGGAAGCCTTCTTGCAAAGTTTCCAGGACATGTATCGCCAATCTCAGCAGTGCATAGTTACGGGAGGGGTCTATTTCGAAGGACAGTAAGGTCACTGTCGTGCATTGATCATATATGTTGATAGTACAGGAACTTTTCACCGAACTTTATTGTCACAGGTTGTCTTGCGTCGAGATGAAATCGCTTGACATTTTTCTTCGTCATGGATATCTGAGAGCAATAATTATTGTAATAATAGTCCGGCTCCATGGCTAAATGGTTAGCGTGCTGGTCTTTGGTCACAGGGGACCCGGGTTAGATTCCCGGCATTAAAAGCCATACGCAATATCATTTTCATTGTAATAATGGGACATCATCCCTCTAATGGCACTGCCTGACCTTCGAAACTTCAGTATCTTCGCAACGAACAATCCCACGATATCCAACAAGGCAGAATTGGTGATCAAAGACAAGTAAATCACTATATTGATCACATTCCGGCAGGTAATTCTTCCAGTCGATTGGCTATTGTAGCATTCAACCAAACCTCCATTACCGTATCTCCACCATAGATGGTCTAGGCATCACTGAAGAGGCGTACTAGGGAAATGAGGAGTGAGGTAGTTTCCCGTTGCTTTCCTCACCGAGCCAGACGTTGCTATTACATACCAGTCTGCCAAGCCCACTGAAATGCATGCACCAACCAATCCTATGAGCAACAGTGTCACACCGTTCATATCAGGGACTGGCTTCATAGGAATGGCATTAATAGAGTCGCTCATACCTCAGTCACTTTCATATTGTCAAAGCCAATGATAAGACAGAGACAGATCAATGAAAGTAACAAAATTGCTCTAGCCTATACCAAAAGATATAATGTACTGCAAACACTAGGTCCCGCCAGCAAAGGCACTTTCAATAATTAACCGTTTCAAAATGGCCCCATATTTGTTCTAGAATATATAGCACAGTTTCATACCTAGGACTTCAAAAATATTTAAAATGTGTATTGAAAACTACAATATAATTATAATGTTTAATATAGTAATAGGCAAATAAACTAACATGCTGATTAGGCCTATTTAAAATTCATCTATCAAAATAATTCGGGTTACAATAGACAGCCTCCTCAGTTTCTAGCGTCCCGTAACTAGGGGAAAAGAGAATTTTATTCTATTCCATGCAATATCAGAAGTATTAAACTCGAAGATTACTCACTACTCCACATCCAGAGCGAAGCTCTGACTCTGACTTGAAGATCAGGGAACGGCTGTCAGCACTGTCAGATGATGTGAATGACGGAACTTGCTGGTCTTCTATAGGTTGAACTAGATAGAAATAAAGGGAGAAACCTCTACAATTTCAATGTTTATGTTTTAATGACGAATATAAATTTTATATCAAACTTATCCATAACTGGTCTCATCTAACTTTTAGTTTCAGCTAATCACCAAGCAATATATCCCCTCCGGGTGTAATTATTTCTGCCTCGCTTGTATCGCATGCATGGTAACGATCTTCATCGTAATTAATATAGTTCAACAGCTGCTATCGTTAAAGATGATATAACATACGTTTTTGACGTGACAACGTCTATAAAATTAGACAATATACATTAGAACGCCAGTGTAACGCAAAAAAGTGTGCTCGCATTCGAGGTTATAACTCTGGAACTGAAGATCCGATCCGAACGTTTAAGGAACCGTTTGATCGGTAATGAGGAACGTTAGAAAAAATATGACCCTGGTTAGATCCCTGTAAAGCATGAGGGGATAGGAATGGGTTTAAATCAAGCGAAATACTGAGCAATTGTTAACTCTAAACTCAAAAGATACTCGAAATACTGAGCAATTGTTAACTCTAAACTCAAAAGATACGAAGGGGGTTAGATAGGCCTATCTTAAGATACAGAATTTCATGTCTTATATTTGCATAAAGAATGGTGCTGTGTGCTACCCATATCAGATCACTCCTGTCAGATTAATTAACAAATTAATGTCCTCCTACCGTCTGAATCACTGTTTCAATTGCAATGAAAATGTATACAAATGGATAATATTGCGCTCACTTCACAAAATACAGTGGTAAAAATCCTGAAAAGAAACCTCTCTCACGGTTATGAACATTATAGGTTAAACGAACAATCTTCAGCGCTGCGATATTAGGGTTCGATCCCAAGAACTCCTGAGCGCAAGCTTACAGCTACACGACCCGTACTGCGCAAATAATAATAATAATAATAATAATAATAATAATAATAATAATAATAATAATAATAATAATAACTAGCGGATTAATAATTATAAGACAAATACAATTTATTAAATGCAAATTCTCCACCATTCGATCTCGGGAGACGTCGGAACGTCGGAGTTGTTCTCCAATAAAGGGATCTTATACATTTCATAAAAGGCATGGCTGTCATCCTCTCATACCGAAACCAGCACGTTTTTATGTTTTATATCATTTTACAGTATGCTTTACGTCGCACCGACACAGACAGGTCTTATGGCGATGATGGGATAGGGAAGAGTTAGGGGCGGAAGGATGATAATAATAATAATAATAATAATAATAATAATAATAATAATAATAATAAATTTTCGTCCCACTAACTACTTTTACGAATTTTGGACACGCCGAGGTGCCGGAATTGTGTCCCGTAGGAGTTCTTTTATGTGCCAGTAAATCTACCGACACGTGGCTGACATATATGAGCACCTTCAAATACAGCCAGATTCAGCCAGGATCGAATCTGCCAAGATGAGGTCAGAAGGCCAACGCCTCAACCGTCTGAGCCACTCAGCCCGGCAGGAGGTAAACCATCTTCAGTGTTGTTCACAGTGGGGTTCGAACCCATTTTATCCCGAATGCAAAACCACAACGTTAAAGAGGGTTATCACATTACCTTCGCCCGACAGACGGAGGAAATGTACGCTGTACTAGCATTAAAATGAATACTTCTTTTTACAACTAATGTGGGTCAGGTCTTCAAGAATATCCTGGTGGATCAACATAAAATTTAGCTGATACCTTTGCTTTACTTTGACGTCCTTTCTGGGATCCAATATCTGCTGGTCTGTGATATAGGCAATAGGCAATATAGGGTTGACTGCTGTAGCCCGGTCTACTCTGATACAGCACTTCCGTTATTCTGCTGGCCTATACGACAGAACCAGCCGTCACGGTGCCCGATGTTCAACACTGCGTGCAGTATTACCAATGTCAGAAGATCAATATCAAAGCGAATAGGGGCCTGTAGACGCGTAGTAATCTTAACTCCCATTCTCTTCTTGTTTCTCAGGGCCACAGAGTGATACAGCAGTATTACATTACTAAAACGCAGATCACTAAATCCTATGCAAAGAAGTATGGAGAGGTATTTAACCCTTCTTCCCGAGCATTTTGTTTGTATATTTCTAATTGTGTTTTAATGGGAGACAGCAAAGTAGCAATCATGCCACACCAAGATAAATAGATTTCCCAGCCACTGAAACATCCATATATGCTCAGAGTTTTATTTGATTTTTATTTGTTTGCGAAGGATTCGTATTTTTAAACTCTGAAGTCTTTTAAAATGACACGGAACTTCAAGAAGTTACATTCGCGTGAAAGACAGAAATCGAACCCAGATCATTTTAGCAAGAAACAATAAATCTAAGCCGTGGAATAAAGATACTGATTATTATTATTAGTAGCAGCAGCAGCAGCAGCAGCAGCAGCAGTAGTAGTAGTAGTAGTAGTAGTAGTAGTAGTGGTAGTAGTAAAAGTATTTCATGTGGCTATTACTAGCCTGGTGAAGCCCTTGTAAAGCAGGCCCTCCGATGAGAATGGGCGGCGTCTGCCGTGTGTGTAGAAACTTATTAAGGTAGAAGGTAGTGTTGTGTGTGGTGTGAGTTGCAGGGATGTTGGAGACAGCACGAACACAGCGTCCTCTAGTCAGGCGAATTAATTTTACAATTCAAATACCAAGACCTGACAGGAAACTGAAGCCGGGATCCGGATGACCAAAGGCCAAAATGCTGACTACTCGCACACAGAGCCGGAAAATGGAGAATGGTTACAAGTAATAACGAATTCCCCCATACCTTTTACGAAAATCAAACACTTTCTCTTCCGTATCATTTTACAGCCAGTGGGTAACACAGTAAAACCTACACACACGAACATTAGTAAGGTACCATTTCCATTGCGCACAGTAGAAAGAATCCTACCAGGCGAGTTGTCCGTGCGGTGAGGGCCGCGCAACTGTGAGCTTGTATCCGGGAGATAGTGGGTTTGAACTCGACTGTCGGCAGCCCTAAAGATAGTTATCCGTGGTTACTCATTTTCACACCAGGCAAATGCTGGGGGTGTACCTTAATTAAGGCCGCGGGCGCTTCCTTTCCACTCCTAGGCCTTTTCAATCAATCAATCAATCAATCAATCAATCAATCAATACTGATCTGCATTTAGGGCAGTCGCCCAGGTGGAAGATTCCCTATCTGATGTTTTCCTAGCCTTTTCTTAAATGATTTCAAAGAAATTGGAAATTTATTGAACATCTCCCTTGGTAAGTTATTTCAATCCCTAACTCTCCTTCCAATAAATGAATATTTGCCCCAATTTGTCATCTAGAATTCCAAATTTATCTTCATATTGTGATCTTTCCTACTTTTAAAGACGCCATTCAAACTTATTCGTCTACTAATGTCATTCCACGCCACCTCTCCACTGAAAGCTCGGAACATACCACTTAGTCGAGTAGCTGATCTTCTTTCTCCCAATTTATTCCCAGCCCAAACTTTGCAACATTTTTGTAACGCTACTCTTGTATCGGAAATCATCAGAACAAATCGAGCTGCTTTTCTTTTGATTTTTTCCAGCTCTTGAATCCTGGGACCCTGGCGAGGGTCCCATACACTGGAACCATACTTAAGTTGGGGGTCTTACCAGAGACTTATATGTCATCTCCTTTACATCTTTACTACAACCCTTAAACACCCTCAAACATGTGCAAATATCTGTACCCTTTATTTACAATCTCATTTATGTGATTACCCCAATTAAGATCTTTCCTTATATTAACACCTAGATACTTACAATGATCCCCAAACGGAATTTTCACACCATCAACGCAGTAATTAAAACTGAGAGGACTTTTCCTATTTGTGAAACACACAACCTGACATTTAACCGCGTTTATCATCATATCATTACCTGCTGTCCATCTCACAACATTATCGAGGTCATGTTGCAGTTGCTCACAATCTTGTAACTTATTTATACAGAATAACATTATCCGCAAAAAGCCTTACCTCTGATTCCACTTCTTTACTCATATCATTTATATATATTAGAATGAAGGTCGAATAATACTGCCTTGAGGAATTCCCCTCTCAATTATTACAGGGTCAGATAAAGCTTCGCCTACTCGAATTCTCTGAGATCTATTTTCCAGCAACCCATTCAGTCATTCTTTTTTCTAGTCCAATTGCACTCATATTTGCCAGTAATCTCACATGATCCGCCCTATCAAATGCTTTAGACAGGTCAATCGCAATACATCCCGTCGTCGCTATAAGAGCTATCTGTGTCGATAAGCGAGTAAGAAAGAATCCTGCATGACCGAAGACTTATAGGCTAAATGCAATAGTCTATATAGGCTTTATAGGCAAACCACCAAACGTTTTTGTGAAGCAGTATTGTATACTTCATCCGAATAAGAAACATCAGGCGGAGTCTGTTTTTGTTCTGTATTTCCTATGTCAAATCTGTCCCTTCAGGTTATTCCTTTGTTTACTATAGAATCGTACTGTCATCACCACAGTCAGTCATTTACTATAAGGGACGATCAAAAAGTTTCCGTTCGACGGCCGTACAGTCCTGAGTCGTGATGCCAATCAGGAAAAATCGCCGTGAGCATAGAGGCACTCATTTCACCAACGCACCAGGTTGAAGAACCCTGTGTGGTAAACACCGTGTCCTGCTGCGTGAAGAAGTCCGTAACTGCCTGCTGCACATCCTCGTCCGAAAGGAAGCGTCGACCCTTCAATGCATTTTAAGGGTATCGAAGGCGTGATAATCACATTGGGAGAGATCAGGACTAATAGCCTTAATCGCCTCATCCACTGCCCGTATCTTGTTGTCAGTAATGGATCAGGCTGGCCTCCCAGATCGACCGGCGTCTTGTGTCCAAATGCGACCCGCATGAAACTTGATGCACCATTCCACAACGTTGGTTTTCGACAGACATGCTGCCCCTTCCACATTCTTAATCCTCCGATGGGGATCCATCGGTGTGTTTCTCCTTCGGCAGCCAAGAAGTGAATAACAGCAAGTTTGCAATGTTTGGAAGAATTTGATAATACCATCGCCATAGTTCACGTGGCCGCATTTAACGCACTAATCCCTTTGTCTACGTGTCCGTGCTTATATACCCGCATCGGAGTCGCGCTACGATGCATATCCGCTGCAACGTCTTCAAACGGAAAAGTTTTCATTACGCCTTTTATTACAGGGGACAAATAACTTTGTTTCAATTATTGCACACTAGTCACTGATTCATATAAATATCTTCGTTAAAACAGTGAGAATACAAGAAGTGAAATTCTAAAATCATTTTGTACAACAATAGATCCCCTCGGTTATAACACAAATCTTAGAGTAAAGAATTAGTAATGGTAAATTCCTTATTCAACCCGTCCCTGTTATAAATGGTGTGAAGATGCTATTCATAGGATATGCTGGTGCACGAATTTTAGTGGACTTGGCAGACTGATAGGCCTTATGCCGACCATGGGATAGGAATGAGCTAGAAATGGTAAGGAAATAACCGTGGACTTATTTACGGCTCAGCCCCAGCATTTGCGTAGTGTGAAAGTGGAAAAAGACAGAAAGCCATTTTCAGGGATGCCGACTGTGGAGTTCGAGCTCACTATCTTCCGAATACAAGCTGATAGCTATGTGACTGAAACAGCACAGCAACTTGTAATAGCAATTTCTGGCTCGGTGAGAAATGCGACGCGAAACTACCTCACTCTTAATTTCCCTAGTATGCCCGTGGCCTTGACAGCTGCTGGCAAAGCTGTTGAGAATCGAATCAGCCTTCGAACTGAATATACATTACATTATTATTTTCCACTCACAAGTAGTTTAGTGAATAAAAAATTAAATTTGGTGTTATGTTTCAATTACTTTGTTTCTAGCTCTTAACTTTTTTTTGCCGACTGAAACTTTGTAGAATGAAGAAATCAATGAACGGTCTCACAAGAAGAAAAGCTTCCAAATATAGCAGCCAGCATTCAGTTCACTTTAAGTTTCCCCTCATCTTAGCCTCTTCCGTGCCTTTAAAGGGAGCGAAAGAGCGCTCGCGTGACAGGGCCAGATAATTGTGCTGCTAGAGAACTCAATCAGCCGGCATGATGAGGTCTGTCCGTCATTCCTTCAACAGATGTTATTGGCTTGATGGAATTACAGCATCGACAGATAACCGATTACATCGGAAAGGTCACTCACTGCCACCCATACAACAATAAAGGGTGTTATTTCACGAACAACCCAATGACATAACAATGCACGTCACACTGGTTCTGCAGCTTCATTTGTACCCCCGAAGTCAGCTACAGTATGTTCAGCATATGAAGAGAAAATGAAACTATGAGATGTTAGAAATACGCTATGATAAAAAAATGGTTAAGGCTGTTCACAAAGTTTTGATTGATTTCTTAAACATCAATGAACCTATTTTAAGGGCTTAGAAATATTCCTGAATGGGAACATGTCCAATCAAAAGACTTGGGAATAAAGCAGTGACAGAATGCTTCTAAAATCCGGTGGGACCTACTTCGACGGATAACATAGTGGGTGAAATGCAAACAGGTCATCAAAGGATAATAAATCGAATTCGAAGTCATGTTTGAATAAAGGAAAATGTACGATGTTGCTCAATAATTACTCATTTCGATATTGGCCACTATGGACCAAAGAATAACAGTTCCGGCATATCAGGTAGGCACTCATGATCTCCCTTCATTCGCTGTGATGTTTCCGCCATTATTCCTTCACTGTGTTACTTATTGTTTCGTTCTTCCGAAAAGACCACCTTTTGAGGTTTACCTACAACTTTATCTCGGAAACTGCCGTAAAGTGACGGGTACTATTATTTTGAATTTGTTTCTATCCTTCATATATTTTTGTTTGATGTCTATTTCCTCCATACGTTATCCTTACGCATTTCGGTGAGCCATCTGGAAAGGTTTCCTCCCTCAAAGTCGGTTAGGATCCTTTGTGTGAGCCTATCTTCATTCATGCTGAGGATACGTCCATAAAATGCGGTTCGTCTGTTTCTCATCGACTGAACATTTTCTTCAGTTTCCTGGTATAGCTCGTTCGTCTCAGTTTCTGTTGCCCATCCAAATTATTATTTAGGTCATAGAATCTTCCTCAAAATATTTCTTCCCTTCCCTCTTTTCCAGTTTTTCTAGCAATTCCTTGGGGGTGAGGTCCAAATAATAATAATAATAATAATAATAATAATAATAATAATAATAATAATAATAATAATAATAATAATAATAATAATAATCATCATCATCATCATCATCATCATCATATCCGTGCTGAGTTGCTCAGATGGTTAAGGCGCTGGCTTTCCGAGCCGAAGTTGCCAGGTTAGATCGTGGCTCAGTCCGGTGATATTTGAAGGTTCTCAAATACGTCATCCTCGTGTCGGTAGATCTACCGGTACGTGAAAGAAATTCCCCGGGACAAAATTCCGACACCTCGGCGTCTCTGAAAACTGTAGAAGTAGTTAGTGGGACGAAACGCCATTATTATTATTATTATTATTATTATTATTATTATTATTATTATTATTATTATTATTATTATTATTATTAAGGTTTCAGCTATTCTGTGCAGGTATTTTAATTTAACGTTAGTTAGGCTGCCTGCTCATCAGTTTCGACGATCCATTTTATTCTACCAGATGGCAGAGGAAAAGGGGTATCTATTGGGCGGTCTATTGCTGAATTTAATTACATTTGCCAGGAAAATGCCAAATATGTCGCCAGAAATGTTTCACATCAAGATATCGTACGACATAGAGTACTGATTGTACGTTATCCGCACTTCAAAAATGCGAGTACCTCTGTTTGGTTCGAACCCACGATCTTGGGGTTCGAAGATCGACACCCTACCTCTCATCCAAAGAGGTCAAAACTTAAGTGGCAACACTGTAAAGCTGACACTTTGTAAATTCACTCTCAAAGGAAGAATTTTTAAATCACTTTTTTCCAGTTTGCCAACTATTAGTAGAACAGGAACTACTTCATTTTCACTGCAACCACAATAACGTTTTGTCAGGATTATCAGCTTTATTTTATTTATACTGAAAAGCGCACAATGTGCAGGGGTATAAACTTTTTTTTCTATTTGCTTTACGTCGCACCAACATAGATAGGCCTATGTCTTACGGTGACGATGGGATATGAAAGGCCTAGGAATTGGAAGGAAGCGACCGTGGCCTTAATTAAGGTACAGCCCAGGCATTTGCCTGGTGTGAAAATGGGAAACCACGGAAAACCATCTTCAGGGCTGCCGACAGTGGGACTCGAACCCACGATCTACCGATTACTGGATACTGGCCGCACTTACGCGACTGCAGCTATCGAGCTCGGTGGGTATAAACTTAATCACTACAAAGTTTTGTCAAAGAACACGGTCTCTTCGGGCACTCCAGTGCGTGGTAACGACCACAGAACTTCTCACACCATCAACATACACAGTCAGGGTTCGGATCGTGAAATCTGAGTAAAGCACATGCCTTATGATGGAAGCCATGGACAGCTGCACGAGTCACTGTATGTCTGAGGTCAAAGCAACTTTGACACCAATTGTCTGTTGTCATTGCATCCGTTAAATAAAAGTTACTCCAAATTTTTGTCTTCCTTAATTTCAATTCATCTAAGAGTTCTTGATATGCCTTTGTTGATTGTAGAATCATTGTCTGTCGTAGGTCCTCAATGAAGAAAGGTTCTCGGGTCAGTTCATTCACTAGTCTAGAGGGTGAGTGTTTAGATACGCACAGGGCTCTTTTAAGAAAGTTGCTTCCACCCTTTCTATCCCTTTAGGTCTTTCTTTTTCAGGAAGGTCTAAATTGTTTCAATGCCGTAGGTGACAATTAGGGTAACTTTAAGGCGGAAGAGTTTCAGCTTTGAGATCATGCAATATTTATAGAATATAGAATTTGACTGCAATATTGGAGCAGTATTACCGTAACACCATTTCACATAGTTTGACTCCTCACCTGAGTGGTGAGCGTAGTGGCCTTCTCTTTAGATGGTCACGGTTCGAGTCTAACGTCAGCCTTATGAAGAGTGATAGATTTACTACCGCGTGTTCTTCAGTGTTTGGTAGTGTGGCATCTTGTTTTTGAAGCACAGTTCAGTCCTTCTTTTAACTGATATTTTGTTGTCCATTTGTTTTCACTACCTTTCACTTTCAAATGCTTCCACCTCTTTTAAATGCTTCCACATATCCTTATCCGTCCATTTTTCTAAATAAATAAATAAATAAATAAATAAATAAATAAATAAATAAATAAATAAATAAATAAATAAATAAATAAATAGCCTTGTAAATCCCCTAAGGGCTATGGACTCCTGCAATGCAGGGACAATGCTCAGTTTAACTCATCAGGTAAGCAGGTCCTGAAGAGCATTATCATATAGGTTATTTCCTAGTTTGTTTCGTGAAAACGTATTACTGCATATTGTACACTTGTGTAGTCTCACCTCCGAGTGGATGCAATTATGTCTTTCGAGATCAACAATTCGCGAAAACGTATTATTACATTCTTGACAATTGTAGAATTTTTCTCCAGAGAGGACTGAGAATCATTCCTTGTGAAAGCGTACCCCTGCACATCTCGTTCTTGCATAGCTTCTCCTTAGAATATTTTTGTTCTTCATATTCTTCCCCATGGCAATTCTTGATTACATACTTTACATTGTGTCCTCTTTTCAGTACGTGTTCCGTGATTATTCATAAGATCACCACTCCATGCGAACGTTTTAAACTCTATTTGAAACAGTGTTGCTGCTTCCCTGAGAGATCAGAAGATGTTCACCATGATTCCCTCTTTGTGGAGGCGTTATATTGTATACTGTATATTTCACCCCTGCCATGAGGACGTACTGTAACATACTTTACACTTGAGCGGCTTCTTTCCGCGTGTGCGCGATGGCCCGTTACAATTTTCGCTGCATGACCTGCAAAACCACGCCTTTAGATTAGAGGATAGCTTGAAATCCCACTCAATACCAATATTATTGTAAGATATTACGCAATTTCTTTTAGTTATTGTTACCGCAGCAACGTCGAGAAAAGCACTTTGTACGTAATTTATTCTACTGCTTTACCAAGCTTTACCTTATTTTTAATTCTTCCCACACTTTGCGACGTTATCATACATATTCTTGCTATCTGATAACTCAACTTCTTTTCTTTAGGGGATGGGGACTAACGTCAAAGCTTCGAATGACACGAAATACTCTTTCACTATAAAAAAGACCGAGCTCGATAGCTGCAGTCGCTTAAGTGCGGCCAGTATCCAGTAATCGGGAGATCGTGGGTTCGAGCCCCACTGTCGGCAGCCCTGAAGATGGTTTTCCGTGGTTTCCCATTTTCACACCAGGCAAATGCCGGGGCTGTACCTTAATTAAGGCCACGGCCGCTTCCTTCCACTTCCTAGGCCTTTCCTATCCCATCGTCGCCACAAGACGTATCTCTGTCGGCGCGACGTAAAACAAATAGCAAAAAACTATTAAAAAAGGAACAATTTCATTAAAATGCTTACTTCGATCAAACAGTACTTTCGGTATAAGACACGAAAAGTAATAATATTCTTGAGGCAATGTGAATGTGATCAAAGTTTTGACGTTTTTAATTATTCTCGCCAGAACCATGAACCCATCTTGTCATCCTTGGCTGAAATCTGTTACATCTGTTTACCCACTGGGCATGAAGCAAGGAAGCAGACAACCTTCCCTGCCCGGGCATTCAGCACGCGAAGTCTTGAAGGATCGCAAGTAATCAGGCTGCAAATTAGTTTCCGAAACTCTGCCACCCCGGCTTGCTTTATATAAACTTGTGTGCATAGCTTGGGCGCTGTTCTCCTCCTCCTGCCCCTTTTGCCCTTCTTCCATGGGTCACACGGCTGCTTTATAGCTTTTACTACACGAAAATAGTCCGCTATGACACGCTTTCATTAGGCATTAATTACATTTTGGTTAACTTTCAAAACATCGCGTTCGTTTTATTACATGAAAACCTTCCTTCAAGGCAGTGCACGCTTCCTTAATAACGTAATGGGTGTGTGTACATAGAGTTAGTAGCACAGACAAGTGTAATAAGCTGTACGCCAACGTAATAATAAATTGTTCTAGTACGAACACATCATACTTCTAAAATTTACAATATCCTATTTATTTATTTATTTATTTATTTATTTATTTATTTATTTATTTATTTATTTATTTATTTATTTATTTATTTTTGACTTTCTGTACATGGTGGGCAATTATGCCAAACCATATACACCTCCATAAACATAATATATTGAACACTGTAACTACTTAAAAATAAAAGTAAATTTAAAACAAACGTAAAATGTAATTTAACTGAAATTGGAAGTATCATAGAAATAATTTTAAAATTATTAAATTAATTGTTTCCAGGTATTTGAAGAGGTTCATGGCTTAGTGGACAACGGAAGCCACAGAAGGATCGACATCATTGCCTTCAAGAATAAGAAGAGAGGTTACATCATCGACCCCACTCTCCCCTTTGAAAGCCATAAATCGCAGCCCTTAGATGTCAACCTACCAACAATTCCTTACCACAGGGAGAAATACCAGCTAGAGTCCAGTAAATCGACATAGTGGGTCTGATGATTGGAGCAAGGGGAACAATTTCCGGTTTTGCCGCCAATTTTTGGAAACAGATGTGTCTCCCAGTTACAACGTTAGGGGAAATTGCCATCATAGCCTTAAGGGGTTAATTTTAATTCTAAGACATCATTGTTACAATTAGGTTACCGTCAACATTTCTCAAATATTCTCTTTCTATTCTAAAAATGAATGTAAAAGTATACTTTGTCGCGAGGCAGCCTCTGCAGGTGAGGAAGTATTTCATAAAATAAATAATATTATTAAAACTAAATCTCGAAGGATTTAAACTATAATGTTACTAACCTTACATTTTCATTTTATTTATTTAATAATCTAACAATTGAGGGTGCTTCTTAGACATTATGATTAATCTCAATGTAGTCAAAATTTCCAGCATATTCTTCAGAATAGCCTTGTTACTAGTGTCTCTAATTTCACCCGGGAGAGAATTCCATGAACGTATGGTTCCCGGTACAAATGAGTTATTATACCAGTGGAGATGGATGATGATGATCTTGAGGGCGCTCTCTACCTGAGGGAGAGAAGTAGTTGAAATCTATTCTGAGGCAATCTGGTATAACTGTTTGCATATTTTGTGCAGAAGAAAAACAGCATGGTACTTACGTCTATCACATAATCTAAACCAGCACAGCTGATAGAGGAATGGGCTGATGTGAGAATGGAGTAGAACATTTAGGCCCGTATTTCCCACCCGAGTAAAAGCGTTTACCTTAATTTAAAGCTACGAAAAACGAGATTTTTTTTTTTTTTTGCTAATTGCTTTACGTCGCACCGACACAGATAGGTCTTATGGCGACGATGGGACAGGGAAGGGCTAGGAGTTGGAAGGAAGCGGCCGTGGCCTTAATTAAGGTACATCCCCAGCATTTGCCTGGTGTGAAAATGGGAAACCACGGAAAACCATTTTCAGGGCTGCCGACAGTGGGGTTCGAACCTACTATCTCCCGAATACTGGACACTGGCCGCACTTAAGCGACTGCAGCTATCGAGCTCGGTAAAAAAAAAACCGAGATAACAGTGAAGTATATATTCACCAACAGCATTATCTCGGTTTAAAATTTTACCGGAGAATGGTTGGCCGGTAAAATGGAAAATCTAAGAAAATAGCCTTCCAAGGTGGCAACTCGTGGACGGCTGGAATATCTAACCGAAAGATAAAATCATAGCGAGGAATAATATGATTAAGATTGTGCAATTAATAAACGTCCTAGGTGAATAAAAGAACGTGATATATATTTCGAGGACTACGACGACACTGATTTGCAGAAATGCTTCAAGTTACCTAAATCTTCGACACTGTTAACCATGATCGAACATAACCTGGAATTCCCAACACATAGGTAGGCTTAAGATGAATTCTCGATTATAGATTATATCTTGTACGGTACACGACTGGGTGACTTAAGAGACACTGCCTTATTTTTAGAGAGAAATATACAATGTGTAGGCTACAGTTTGTTTTCTTATTCTCTTTGTTAAATACATTCTGCCACCAAATTCAATAACAATTCACTATCTTGGAAAGTCATAATGGGCTTCTTTCTTCGTTTCTGCTCAATGGCGGACATAATTTATTTAAATTATTTGCAAACCCCAAATGGAATCAAAAACTTGTTTATATTTCGATAGTGGCGGCAGCACGTAGTCATTTGTTTTCCGTGAAAAATTTGCGGTTCAAACTCACATTGAAAGGAAAACTAAGTTTTGGTAAACCGAGATAATAAATTCTGTGCTGAATACAGAAGTGAGCGTTATCCAATATAATGACATTATCCAAGTTTTGGACATCGAAGATAGCAGCAAATGTAACTGAAGCCTTAGAATGAATCGAATGCAGGCATTATGCGCCCGTTGAAGTTCAGAACCAAGTAAACAACTTATTATTGCAGACTACATCACTATAATCACATATCGGTAGTATTAGTCCTTGAACGAGCAGTTTTCTGGTTTTGACAGGTAGGAAGTCCCTCATTTTGTACTCTGAGTGTAATGAAACGAATACACGTTGAAAAATTTGTGTTACGTGTTCTGACCAACTTAAATCAAAAATTACTCCAAAGTCCGGAGTTTTCAGTGTTATAGGCGTTTCATTGATCTTGTTAAATGACTTCGCCATAACACAATCGTAATTAAGGGATGTTGTTACTGATTTATGTAGTACAATTCCTTGGCTAAATGGTCTGTATCGCGGCCTCTCACTCCCATCCAGGTCGGGGATGGAGAGTTTGTGCTTGTCTAAACACTGATTTTAAAATATATAAAGACATCACTAACCCCCACAGAAATAAAATATACAGAAATATAATAATAATGAATACACACCTTGACACAGGGCTAGGGAGGATATTTGGTCGTCAAACAGGCTACGTCCACATAATATGCTCTCGTGACAACTAAAAGGTATAGAAGAAAAGGGGGCGAATAAGAATTATTGAATTATTTACTTTGAACAACGAAAAGAATCGTATTCATTCATACAAAACCACTGTCACTAATTTATTATTGAGTGCTATTAGCAAACTCGTCAACAGGTCTGGTTAAAAGTCGGCTAAAAATCCTGCCAGAGAGCAGTCAGATGTTTTCAAAAACTTCTAGAAAACGCTCCAAATTATAAAATAAATTCATAGCTCGAAAAGTGAAGCAATATATCATGGGAGATAAAGAATGTCCGTTCATCATACTTAAATTTTTTGCAATAACAACAACATTTACATTAGCTACAAAAATGTACTGCTCTCGATAGCACAATTTTGTGTCAATAAAGTCAATTTAAGTTGGTGCTAGAAAATTCTCTTTGGTAAGAAAAAAATTTGCTCCACAAGTATCGATTTTATGTACGTGAAAAAACTATACATAATACGGGGAGTCCTAGAAAATGTATTTACACCTCGAATGACGATAAATTCAGTGTTTGTTAATATAGGCAAAAGGTTAATGGTTTCATTTAAATTAAAGACCGTCAAATGCAGGAAATAAAGTAACAAGGTCCGGGAAAGAAAGGAAGTAAGTCTAGTGTTAGCTGCAGGTTTGCAAATGTTCAAACTATTGACACAGCTGGTAACGTGGACCAATGGAGTCAATAACATTACGAGCCCTGCATTTGGAACTGCAGGACATTGTCTTGCAATTTCCTCTTTCACCGCATCGACTGTTGTGAGTTTCGCCCCGTGAATCTCATCTTTGACGTATCCTCTAAGAAAAGTTCACTGGCCTGAGGTTGGGGGAACCCGCAGGGAATTCAAGGCTACCTCTTCGTCCAATCCATCTGTTCGGAAATGTTGCACCGAAATAGGCCATGACATCATGATGATAGTGGGGTGGGGCTCCATCTTGCTAGACGTGAACACTCCTCGTCACAAAATGTTTCTGCAATTCATCGATCAACGGATTCCGGCAGCTAGTTTAGGTTAACATCCCTCGTGACATTTTGCTCAAAAAATAATGGCCATAGGATGTCCAATGCAGATATCCAACCCCACATGGTAGGTTAACAAGGTGTTCAACTGTCATATTTCCATTTTCACCTCCCCAGTAGGTGCAAATATGTCGATTAATGGAACCATTTAACTTGAAGGTAGCCTCATCACTCCAGGCAATTTTGAAAATTGATGAACATGCAGGAGACACCAAACTTGATTTCTTTCTTTCCTGGACTTGGTTACTTTAATTTCCTGCATTTCATGGTCTTTATTAATTTACATTTTTTTTTTTTGCTAGGGGCTTTACGTCGCACCGACACAGATAGGTCTTATGGCGACGATGGGATAGGAAACTCCTAGGAGTTGGAAGGAAGCGGCCGTGGCCTTAATTAAGGTGTGCCTGGTGTGAAAATGGGAAACCACGGAAAAACCGTTTTCAGGGCTGCCGACAGTGGGATTCGAACCTACTATCTCCTGGATGCAAGCTCACAGCCGCGCGCCTCTACGCGCACGGCCAACTCGCCCGGTATTTTAATTTACATTAAATCATTAACCTTGCATCTCTATTAATGAACACTGAATTAACTGTAACTCCAAGAGTGAGCACACTTTATTGGAACACCTTGAACATACAACTCAACGTCTGTCTGTCTGTCTGTCTGTCTGTCTGTCTGTCTGTCTGTCTGTCTGTCTGTCTGTCTGTACGGGCATCACGAGAAAATGGCTGAAGATAATTTCATGGAAATCGATGTATAAAGTCGGAAAATGATGCACTACAATCTAGAATATAAATAATTTTATTCACGCTGAGTCTAAAGGTAGTTTATGTTATTAACGGTCCACCGATAAATTCTACATAACTAAGTTATATGGAATTAAATTTGCGATCATTTATGTCTTATACATTTTTACCGTCCCGGCTATGATAACAGAATAATGAATTTAAACTTCTGTTATTTAGTCCATATCAACGCCTAGCATTGTTATTAAGGAAATGTTGTTTGATCGTGTTAACTGGCGATGATTTTTTGTCATCATTGTCTTAAAGTGTAAAACCACGTGGTCATCGGTCCGCATCGACAAGGAAAACAATGAGGAAAAAACCGTAAGGAAACGTTCGCTTGATGAATAAGTCAAGAGGGAGTGAAGGAAGGAAGGAAGGAAGGAAGGAAGGAAGGAAGGAAGGAAGGAAGGACTGCCCTTACGTTAGATGCTCTAATATACCTGAGTCGGAAGAAAACTACATGAGAAGGCCTACAATATTTAAAGCTGATCAAATGAACAATAACATTACAATGGACATTGTTGTTATGTGATTTGTCTCTTCTGCTGCCACTCATCTCCGATTGATGGAATTACTGCTGCGTCCCGAGTAAAACAGCATGCCTCAGATATTGGCGGAAAGTAGTTAGGGAGTTATATAACTTTGCACATTCTATACGGTGGTTACGACAGCTAATCTGCTATAATTTGAAGAACAGTCAAAGTAGAAGTCCGCCTCTGTGGTGTAGTGGTTAGCGTGATTAGCTGCCACCCCCGGAGGTCCGGGTTCGATTCCCGGCTCTGCCACGAAATTTGAAACGTGGTACGAGGGCTGGAACGGGGTCCACTGAGTAGAGGTGGGTTCGACTCCCACCTCAGCCATCCTGAAAGTGGTTTTCCGTGGTTTCCCACTTCTCCTCCAGGCAAATGCCGGGATGGTACCTAACTTAAGGCCACGGCCGCTTCCTTCCCTCTTCCTTGCCTGTCCCATCCAATCGTCCCATCACTCCACAAGGCCCCTGTTCAGCATAGCAGGTGAGACCGCCTGGGCGAGGTACTGGTCATTCTCCCCAGTTGTATCCCCCGACCCAAAAGTCTGAAGCTCCAGGACACTGCCCTTGAGGCGGTAGAGGTGGGATCCCTCGCTTAATCCGAGGGGAAAAAAGACCCTGGAGGATAAACAGATTAAGAAGAAGTCAAAGTAGATGGAACAAAGTTTAAAAGGCATGCACACAAACTTTTTGAACATACTATTATAGAATATAACGCACGTGCCCGGTAGTGAATTTATTTTTAGTGCGCACTACGGTGGACTGTTAGAGCGTGCGCCATAAAGTGTCACGGTTGTCATTACAGATTCACTGCGTGCACATAAATGGAGCGAAATGGAGAAGTACCGGAAATTATGTAGCAACAGTCAGGTTCCAGGTTATTGAGAGGAAACAGTTATTAATGGAGTGTATTAAAGTGCATTAAGACGGTATTTCAAGGGCACTCGCCTTTTAGTTGTTAACAGAGATTCGAGGGACGATGGGTTCCAACCCAATTACCAGCAGCTCTGACAATAGTTTCTCGTGGTTTTCTGTTTTTACATCAAGAAAATTCTCGGGGATATTTCTTAATTAAGGCTATGGTCACTTCCTTCCCAGCCCTAGCCCTTTCCTACCCCGTTGTCACCAAAAACTTGACAAAGTACGAGGTTTAAAATGTTTACCATTTTGCAGCGAAGATGAGACGGCAATGAGGATGAAAAAAATCAATCAATCAATCAATCAATCAATCAATCAATCAATCAATCAATCAATCAATCAATCAATCAATCAATATTCTAAAGGCTAATGCCTTGCTGATGCAACAACTCTCTTCTTTCATTGACTGTTCGTTTCAGTTCCATGTAATTCTCTTCTTGATGTCGTCCAAATACTTCATTCTAGGTCTTTCTCTTCCTTTCTTTTCCAGCACTTTCCCTTCAAGAATGTTGGCGATGAAAGTAGTGTGTCTGATGACATGACCAATAAATTTTAATTTCCTGTTTTCCATTTCCTTGAATAATATTCTCTCTTCTTTAACTTCCCTCAAGACTTCCAGGTTGGTTTTTCTTTCCGTCCAGCTGATTCTGGTCATTTTCCGCCATATCCACATTTCAGCAACTCCAAGTCGATTCCTTTCTAAGTTACCCAGAGTTCAACTCTCACTTCCATACTGCAATGGCCTTAATTAATATACAGCCCCAGCATTTACCTTGTGTGAAAATGGATGGAAACGGAAAACCATCATCAGAGCTAGCACATTCTAGCACCCAGCTCAGGCCTGTGGTATTTGATGACGCTCAAATAGGAAAGCCCTGTGTCGAAAAATTAATCTGAACATACAACTCCTGTGAAACAAAACTCCGGCATCTCAAAGTCTCTCGAAATCGTAAAAGTAGTTAGTGGGATGTAAAGAAATCATTATTATTGTTATTATACAATAAATTTGAATAGTAAAAGCACGTTTAATGTTAATAAACTGTTTACTTAAGAGACAAAAAAAATATAGTTTTAAATATGAAAGAAAAGAATAGGCTTACTCCATATTCATAGCTTTCGATTAACATACATTCGCGCAGGAATATTAACTTAGCAGGATCAAACCCGGCCTGGGTAGCTCAGAGGGTAAGCAATGGCCTTCTTAGATCAAGCTGATGAGTTCGATCCTAGCTCAGACTGGCCGTATATGAAAGGGCTCAAATATGCCAGCCTTGTGTGGGCAGATTTACTGGCACGTAAGAAACTAATGCGGAACAAAATAACGCCACCTTGGTGTCTTGAAAAACCGCGAGTGTATTAGATCATCATCAACTCGTAAGTTCGTGGACCTGCAAATTCTTCTGTTCGGAAGCTAATCTCTTTACACCTTTATATAGCCTACTTTCCCGGCCTTAATCACGCTCTTGATTTTTCCTCGCATTACGCCCTTACTGCATCAAGTAGCGTGGTGACCCAGCTTGAACGTCGCAATAAATCCCCAACCACGCCATTTTGTCATAAAGATGTCTTAGAGCTGGTGGACATCCGAAAATTTGTGTAACGAAGTAGTATCATGAAACAAAACGTGTGATGGAAGTGTAACCTAGCAACGTGCAGGCTGTGATGTAAAGTGTGGATGGATGACCAGACATTGTTACCTAACAACCGTACAGGCTATGTCTTATGGCTGGCGGTGATCTGAAATTAGCAACCGTCGATGGATGGCCATGATCAAGAGAAGACATATTTATGATTATTTTATTTTCCCATTGTGTAATTTGACACCATATTTTCTTTTTGAAACTGGTTTCAGCAACGTTCTCCATTCATCTAGTTGTCCAAATACAGATTTGTCACTCTCTCCGTCCACGATATCTTCACCACTCTGCTCCAGCACCATATCTCAAAAGCCTCACCTTTTTCCTATCTATTGCTCCTACGGTCAAGTTCTCTGAGGCATATATTCCTATGCTCCAGACGAAAGATTGTACAAATGTTTTCCTCGTTCTAAGATAAATATATTTGGGTAGTAATAGGCTACTTTTCTTGAAAAATGCCTCTTTGGCTTGAGCTATTCGTCATTTGAAGTCAACTATACTTCAGCAATCTGATGGTATACTGACCCTCCAGATACTTGAAAGTTGTGACCCGCCATAGGATTTCATCTTCAGCCTTCTATTTCACACACCTTGTATACGTCATTATGTCGGTCTTCATTCTATTTATTTTCAGGCACAATATTTTTTAAGAACATTCTTCATATGGTGAGGTGCACTTGTGCACCTTGTTATTGTCCGCATCCGTAGCGTAACAGTTAGTGTTATTTGTTGCCGTCCTCAGGGACCCGGGTTCGATTCCCGGTACTGACAGAAATTTAAAAATGGCAGGAGGGCTGATATATGGTTGAAATGGTACATGCAGCTCACCTCCAAATGGGGTGTGCCTCAAAAGAGCTGCACCACCTCGGGATGAGGACACGAGTTTACTTTTTACCTTGTTATTATTATTCAGTATTTAGTAGTTAGTGGAACGTAAAACCAATAACATCAATGGTTTTTTTTTTTTTTTTTTTTTGCTAGTTGCTTTACGTCGCACCGACACAGATAGGTCTTATGGCGACGATGGGATAGGAAACGCCTAGGAGTTGGAAGTAAGCGGCCGTGGCCTTAAAGGGCTGCCGACAGTGGGATTCGAATCCACTATCTCCCGGATGCAAGCTCACAGCCGCGCGCTCCTAACCGCATGGCCAACTCACCCGGTACATCATTGTTTAACAAGAGTTTTGCCGAGCTGAGTGGCTCAGACAGTTGAGGCACTGGCTTCTGGCCCCAACTAGGCAGGCTCAATCCTGGCTCAGTCCGGTGGTATTTGAAGGTATTCAAATACGTGAGCCTCGCATCGGTAGATTTACTGGCATGTAAAAGAACTCCTGCGGGACTAAATGCCGGCACTTCGGCGTCTCCGAAAACCGTAGAAGTAGTTAGTGGTGCGCAAAGCCGATAACATTATTATTATTATTATTATTATTATTATTATTATTATTATTATTATTATTATTATTATTATTATTATTATTATTATTATTATTATTATTATTATTATTAACGAGAGTTTGAAACATTCCAGATCTTTAGGATTTTTCAATGTGAAATTACAATGCGCCCCCGGTGTAGCAGCGGGTTCATCATCTGGAATACCACATGTATCCATAACGTTGGCGGCCAGCGCGCTGACAAGACACAGCTGAAGGCCTGTCAAAGGCAGGCATTTACAGCAGATGGAGGTGCGTATGTACTCCAAGCACACTATAACTACAGGTGATTGAAATTCGGCATGCACTAGCCGCCAGCGTCTGCGAGAGGTGTTGCGTTCCAACTCATGACCCCACTCTCCTACTATGGCAATTTCACGACTGGAAAAACCTACATCGCTTGAATACGTTCAATTCTTGTAGATATTATACTCGCAATCGGTTAAATTAAATTACGGTTTCCTTCTGATAACTTTTTTCATTTTTCTGTTAATGTTTTCATGTCGCAGTAATATGTCGGAGGTTTTCAGAGACTCAAGAATGGGAAGAAGCTAGGTTTGGGAAGGTAGCGGCCTTAATTATGGTAAAAGACCCAAAATTTTCCCTGCTGAAAACAGGAATTATTGCAAAGCCATCTTCAAGATTCCAGATGGTGGGAGTGGAACCTGCTATTTTAGAGCTTCGATTCGAATCCACCGTCTCCAGAATGCAAACTCATAGTATGTGACGCGAACCGTGCAGCCAATTTGCTCAGTAAAACAAGAATATACTTCACTCTTCATTTTCCTAGATTAGTGCACATCATTGGTGACGTAGCCTATAGGTTAACTACGAGGGAGATTCAACCAGCCTTCGAGATAAGATTTCAACATAAATGTCATGATATGAGAAATTATGCTCTACAACCATAATTTTGAAGCTGCCTTGGTGGATCATTGGCCGAAAGTCCAACACACGATCTCACGTCCGCGGGTTCGATCCCGGGTGAGAGGGTCTAATTACGAAGGTCAAAAACACTGGCACTCCAGGTCACTGTTGTTAGCATGCTATTAAAGGTCACTGGTGGCGCATTCTGTGCCACTTGACAAAATTAAATTAACTCAGCCGCAGAAACCGTCTAGTAGAATTACGGTTTCGCTGCTAGACAGCAATAAAACAGGAAAAGCAAGCTAGTGGCTTAAAATTTAATAGCTAACTCTTTTCCTCTTGACAGTCCTTTTATGCATTTCCAGCTTCCACAATGTGGTTAATTAGCTGTCGTAATTCGATCATTAAACTCCGGCAAATCATATCTGTACGGTATGGAGTGAATAAACACATTACTTTTGTGAGTAAACCTTAATTAAAATACAATCTATTTCTTTAAAGTCCGGCTCCATGGCTAAATGGTTAGAGTGATGGCCTTTGGTCCCGAGGATTCCGGGTTCGATTGCTGGCCGACTCGGGGATTTTAACCTTAATTGGTTAATTCCAATGGCTCAGGGGATAGGGGTGTATGGCGTATTCAGCATTAGGAATCATCCTAGGTAGGGCCCTCATCTTTACAGACATGCAGGTCGATTAACAGGCCGTCTACGAGAAAGAAACCCCCAGCATGCCTCTCCGGAGGCCATACGCCATTAATTAATTATTTATTTAAAAATTGGATTGGACTTTTCTACATAATTTGTTTCACTCATAACTAATACATCATCCGTACCTAAGTTATCAGCCTTAGTTTCAATGCCTACCAGTACCTCTGTCAGTGAAGCACTTGATTTGATGATGCTGTGAAAGTTGTTGCTGGCCCCATGATGTAGGGGTAACGTGCATGCCTCTTACCCGGAGGCCCCGGGTTCGATTCCCGGCCAGTTCAGGTATTTTTGCCTGGATCTGAGGGGTGGTTTGAGGTACACGCAGCCTACGTGACTAGAATTGAGGAGGTATCTGAAGGTAAGATAGCGTCCCCGGTCTAGAAAGGCAAGAATAACGGCGGAGAGGATTCGTCGTGCTGACTATACGACACCTGGTAAACTGCAGGCCTTCGGGCTGAGCAGTGGTCGCTTGGAAGGCCAAGGCCCTTCAAAGCTGTAGTGCCAAGGGGTTAGGTTATGTTGGGTGAGGTGAAAGTTGTTACCTGTAAGCAGTCTGGATCGTACAATGTCATTATGCGTCTTTCCGTGACTGTCAGCAACGACCAGAATGTTCCTGTTCGTTGTTGAGCTGAAATTCTTCCTTACTTGCTTTTCGTCCGGTAATATGCATTCCTATTCCGCAGTGGACTCTTCTTCTAATTTGGAATTCTCACTTTCTAACTCGCATAGAACGTTACGGTTATTAGACTGAATAGTAGATTTTGTAGGCCTAATTTTAGCAGCAGTTCTAGGTCTAATTTCCACCTGACTTTCAAGCTCAATAACAGTTTCTTTCTGCTGGTCGTTGAGGAATTTTGGTCATTTAATTGGTGGGCCCATATCAGACAGTGAACTACAAAGTATCAGGCAGAAATGGCGCCGTAAGTCGTCTCGCAGAACGGTTTATTTTTTTTTTATTTTTTTTTACAAGTTGCTTTACGTCGCACCGACACAGATAGGTCTTATGGCGACAATGGTTAGGAGTGGGAAGGAAACGGCCGTGGCCTTAATTAAGGTACAGCACCGGCATTTGCCTGGTGGGCAAATGGGAAACCACGGAAAACCATCTTCAGCGCTGCCGACAGTGGGATTCGAACCCACTATTTCCAGAATGCTGGGTACTCGCCGCACTTAAGCGCTTGCAGCTATCGAGCTCGTTAGTAGACCTTAAAACAATGGCAAAGTATTCACTATGCAAAAAAAAAATGTTGGAATAAAATAATAATGTAAATACATTTCGAGTCTTATTAATTACTATATTATTTTCAGACAAAATTTCCGAAGTTTTAAAAGAAAATATAGTTCATAATCTCGACCTCAGAGCCACAATTTGTTTCTAAAGACCTGCATTCAGAATAACTGTATCCACAAGATAATTAATCACTCCTCTGGCAGCTGCAACTGGAACTACAAAATCATAAAATAAACCTTGTTGTATAGCATTTGTAAGGTAATATTTGCCTTTGTTTGGGGCAGCCTGCATAAGCTATAAGAAAAACTTCGAATGAATAAATAAATAAATAAATAAATAAATAAATAAATAAACAAATAAATAAATAAATAAATAAATACATAAATAAATAAATACTAATCATAAAATAATCTAAATTAATATTAATTTGTAGTAATTCTGGACATGCGCTTGATTGCGTCAGTACGAACTAAATCCCGCACAACTCAGTTGAAAGAACATCGGAATTTAGCAACGTCTCAGGTTCAAATCCTCGCCGGTCCTTTTCATTTTACTTCCTTACACGATAGTAAAATGTAATATAAGAAGGAGAAAAGCTATATTATTTATATCGCTAAAGAACGATAATAATAAAAATGGTAACTTGAATAATACTCGAACTTACAATCTTTGAATCATTAAGAAAAGGCTTTACCGTTGTTCCACGAGAACTAGATTTCGAATTACTCCTCCTTAAACTCCGTAGTTCAGCACAGTTCACAGTACTTCCATTGCCCATCTACAAGCGTACGAATCGTGTGATAACACCGAGACCCGAAGTAGAACTTCACAGTTCAAATGTGACCACATTTTTTTGACGTCTCTACATACATAATTTTCTTACTGAATGTTCGCCCTTTAATATGAAGAATGTGATGTAGCTGACTCACCAGTTTATTAATTTATGTAACACGGTCCTTTACATTCTTAAGATGCAATAATAGTTGAAATGTGTTCTTACGAATCATTGTGATCTGTACGTGCAGCGAAGGAATTTATTATAATTTCGGAATAATATAAATAACTGTTTTAAATTAATAATTTTAGTAGTAAATGCTTCACTATCTAATGTGCTTTCAAAACATCATTTAACCGGGCGAGTTGGCCGTGCGTTTAGGAGCGCGCAGTTCTGAGCTTGCATCCGGGAGATTGTGGGTTCGAATCCCACTGTCGGCAGCACTGAAGATGATTTTCCGTGGTTTTCCATTTTCACACCAGGCAAATGCTGGGGCTGTACCTCGATTTTTTTGCTAGTTTTACGTCGCACCGACACAGATAGGTCTTACGGCGACGATGGGACAGGAAAGGGCTAGGAGTGGGAAGGAAGCGGCCGTGGCCTTAATTAAGGTACAGCCCCAGCATTTTCCTGGTGTGTAAATGGGAAACCACGGAAAACCATTTTAGGGCTGCCGACAGTGGGGTTCGAACCTACTATCTCCCGAATACTGGATACTGGCCGCACTTAAGCTGTACCTTAATTAAGGCCACGGCCGCTTCCTTTCAACTCCTAGCCCTTTCCTCTCCCATTGTCGCGATGTAAAGCCACTAGCAAAACAAAACATAATTTAATAACGTAATTTCGTAGTAAGAAATCTTGCAAACCTCCAAGTATGCAGAAAGCAGAATAGAGTTCATCTATTGAAATTTATTGATTTCTACCGCAAACAACGTTTGAATTTTGACAACTTAGAAGGGATTCCTTTTCATCTATAGAACGACAAAACAAACACGAATACTGATCCTTCTTAACAAGTGACACATGGTAGTAATATTGTGTGCTTGTGTGAAAATTGAATATATTCATCTGGGCAGAGGTAACCTATAATACCGTTAACACAGTATAACAATGATTATGCTTTAATTAGATCTACGTAAACGCTCGTTATATGGTTAGTATTTAGTGAAGGGACAGAGCTAATTAAGCGTTCAAATTAACCACAAGACCAGCAGCTCACTAATTAAAGTGGTGGAACGACATCCAATACCCCCAACAAGCAGAACGACAATCAACAGCCTCAATGTAGGAGCATCCATTACTTTCCTCGGACTTGAGTCCCAGCATTTATTTGCAACTCACAGAGAAGAAAGTGAGTGATATAAAATACAGTGAAACCTTCCTTAATAGACAAAAGCTAACAATCCCCCTATATACCGAAAAATATTCACGTCCTGAAACTGTCATCAACCCGATGATTCGTAATGTTTCTTATAACGGGTAACGGAAGACGTTCGTGGAAACCAGTTATAACGACTCCAAAAACACCGTCAATTAACAATCGTCATAGGTGATAATCACACAAAACGGTCTTCTTTTTTTTTTCCTAAAAGTATATTTAATGTTAGACTGCACACTTACATGGTAATTAAGAGAATTAAGTGAAAACTTCAAAAAACATACGTGAAAAAAGTACTGCATTTGCAATTCTGTATTTGAGGACTGGGACTGTGAGGAATTTTACTGTTTATGTTGACACAGTACGTACAGCAATGTTAAGTCAGCAAAATATAAAATAATAAGTGAGGGCAGTAATAATGAAAATGAAAACCTAGAACCTGTATTCCAGTCAGTGACCGGGTCAGGGATGGAATGGATGAATGAAGCCCCCATCTAGCGGTGAGAATAGGAATGGCGCCGGCTACCGAGGCCTCTCGCACTCCACTGGGGCAATGATAATGACTGACTGATGAAATGAAATGTTATTGGAGAGTGTGGCTGGAATGAATGATGCCAGGGAAAACCGGAGTAACCGGTGAAAAACTGAGGACAGAAGTAGCTATATGTCTTTTCACCAGAGTTTAATCCTGATGTAAACAAATAGGCGGAGCATGTTGCCTTTGCACGTGGACCTACACGAAGTTGATTGGAGAAGCAACCGTCGCACTCACTCGACTGTATGCGAGCTCGAAGGAAAGTGGTACGTGGCATTAATTTTATTTTATTTTAGTTTATTACATTTAGAGAGTTTGGAAGATTACGTAATTACATGGTTGTCATATATACCGGTATATATATGTTTCTTTAATATAAAATAGTGATTAAGTAACGAGAAATGAAGGTGTAATACAGGAAGTCTTCCCGTAGTGAGGGAAAGTCCCAAGCAGTACAGAGTGGAGATGAGGTGTTGCATCTTGCAGCAGCAGTCGGTGTCAGTATTCATAGTGAGAGAAATGGAGCAAGAGGTAGGACCACCGCGTGTAGTGAAGCACAAAAGAGGAGAACCGCTCAGAAGTGACCATAGGCAGTGCATTGTGAATGTGTTCAATAAACTAAGTGAACAGAAACCAGGTTTAGTCGTTTATTCAGAAGTTCGGGTCTTCGCACTGTTGTCGTATGCGATGCGCAGCCCTGTACGTCCGAACACGAGACGTTGTCGGTACTACACGCTCAGCGAATCACAACTCTTTCTTTGGCGGAGGCGTGGACATACCATGTTTACATCAGGATTAAACTCTCGTGAAAAGACATATATAATGTAAATTGATCAATGGTGTCGCAAACGGTTTTGGCTAATAAATGAGATGTTCTGTCTTTCTAAATTACTTCTTTTTATCTCTCTGTCCTTTCGAATTGTCGAAACTGTTGAGTGTCACACCCAATTCCTTCGCGATGACACTCCCCCATTTTGTAACTACCATATTATGCGTGACTTTTCCTCGACATCAATCACTGTCCCTTTCTTTTGCGATATCTTCACAGTGATGCTTGCCTTGACCATTTAACAGACAAATTTGAAATCTAAAATCTACTGAAAACAAAAGTTTGAAAATAAGATTTACATTGTTGTCTGCAATCCCGACACGCGTAACAAACAAAACTCAACATTGGACCTTATAGTGATAAAAATGCGCTGTTATATACGATATGAAATAACAAGCTATGTCTCAGTAAACACAAGCTGAATCCAAAATCCACCGACAAATTTCTTCTGAGTACAGCGGTATAAGGGAACCGCAGTCTCCGGTGGCTCGTTGCAGAGTAATATTGTAATTATGATTTACTCGGCTTGTTGCCCCAATCACCCTAGTTTCTGTGAAAATACCTTCACAGCAGTGAAAAAGGTCCGTAACATGCAATAAACCAAACGTGCAAGAAAAACACAAGAGTATCGCAATGCGCGAAATATTCAATAAACAAAACGCATAACACAAAAAACAGAGTAATGCAACAACCCTCAGACGAAACACGTACACATTTATCACAATGTTTTCAATCTGTTTTCTCAGTGCACTGTTCAGTAGAGTGCGTAACAAATGCAGACTGTTCCTTTTAAATCTCCAACAACCCGGGGTCTGTTAAGAATTAAAACATTTAGGACGAACGTAAAAAAAGAACTTTTTTAGTGCGATACAGATACAAAGGCTGGAAAAACAAACCGAACGAAATGCTATTGCTTTGTAACAAGACATCGGAGGCCACGGGTATCCCTCAAAAACCTCCGAAAGTATGTCTGTGGAAGTCAGGGGTCACACCGTATTCAGACAACTTTATAATTTTGTTAGTAAACTTCAAATTTTTATCACATAATTCGTTTTACCTCGGATTAGATAAACAGAAGTCGAAAGTAGGCACAGTTCAAATTTTGTATTCTTATTTGCTTGTTTGTTTGTTCTTTACGACATCAGGGAAAACGATTTAAATTCGGAGAATATGGCGGAGTGCTATGGTAGAGCACTTCCTAGCCGTAGCGCGTATAACAAATCAGACACCTCTCCTGCTCTACGAGGCCTTGCATTGTCGTGAAGAGTGATGGGTAAGTTGTGTATAAAGTGTCCCTGCGACTTCGACCTAGTCCTTATGATGAAGGAACCACTGCGTGGGATTCGCCTCCGAACAGCTGAAGTTATGCAGGCAGTCGTCGCGTCTTCACACCGTCGAAAGTATAGGGCGTGACGACGGTATCCACCGTCGCTGGGAACTAGTTGTACGCAACACTAGTCACTACGCCGAAGGCCTGTAAAACCTAGAACCTTGTGTGTATGCTTAGTATCTCGAAAATAAATACGGTAGTTGTCACTACTAAAAAATAAATCTCATCAGGCTTATTTTTTCACATTCCCAAATTAAACTTTAGAACTGTTTATGGCAACTATGATCGCGATAGAATAAATGCATGTGCTGTACAACTATTATTGACTGTCGATTTATCGCTTATGACAAGTAGGTCCTATCGAAAAATGTATTTTAAGTTAAAAAAAGCGATGTCACCCATTCTCTGTACATGTTTTTTTTTTCCGGAGGAACAGTTGTTTCTGTGTTGAAATACGAGCAATTTAAACTCATTCTCTCGACCTGAAATGAACCATAATGTTGTAATAAACTGGAATAATTACTAGAGGCTCTTGCATTCTGCAATTGATTTACAAGTGGATAAGTGTGTTATCGTACGTCAGGCGGTCCGTTATTATGGAATTATGGTGAGCGTTAGCAAACAACACGACACAAAGGGGATCACATAATGAATTTCAAAGTTAATTTTCTACTTCTGTATAATCATAGGTATCCTCGTATGCAATGTACTGCGTATAATTAAGTTTCATTCATCACATGAATGTGTATACAGTGTGTATGTGAGATTTACGAAATGTAAGAGTGTACTGTATTGATATACGTGTCAAATGAAAGCACTGAAATATATATAAAATTAGATGTTATAATTTAAAACATAATGAATATATGAAGTGAAAGATAATTTTCCGGGTCAATCACGGAGAATCTATAGACTATGCTATAGACCACTAACTATTGCCCCACTGCTGGGTGGCAATTGTAATCTACCTAAAATATTCGCACCGAGCTCGATAGCTGCAGTCGCAGTCGCTTAAGTATCCAGTAATCGGGAGATAGTGGGTTCGAGCCCCATTGTCGGCGGCCCTGAAGATGGTTTTTCGTGGTTTTCCATTTTCACACCAGGCAAATGCCGGGGCTGTACGTTAGTTAAGGCCACGGCCGCTTCCTTCCACTTCCTAAGCCTTTCGTATCCCATCGTCGCCATAAGACATATCTATGTCGGTGCGACGAAAAGCAACTAGCAAATACATATATTCGCTCTACTGTCGGACGCTAACTGTAATAAAAATACAATGTAAAATTTCATTGATCAAAATATTAATATTTTTTACCATAATTGAGTGTAAATATCACTTAACGACTTCCAATAAAATAAAATTCAAAATGGGTGAATAAACAAATAAATTACGATAATAATAATAATAATAATAATAATAATAATAATAATAATAATAATAATAATAATAATAATAATAATAATAATAATACCGGTATATGATTTGCCGACAATGCAGGTAAATGGACGCCAAAGGTGACCAAAGGACCCCTAAATTTAGAATATTAATAACAACTATTACTCGCAGTAAATGGTAGAGCATAAGGGATTCCACTCGGGTTGTGTTCATACAGCTGAAAATCTGGGAATCTGCTGATTGGGCCTTTCCTAACCCCCTGAAAACGAATAAGCGGGTAGGAACTGCACCTAGTTTCTCCAATAACTTCTTCACTAATTGAAAATAAACCATCTATGTTCAGATCTAACCATTATCTGTACATACGCACTTCCTCACAACACAAATACATTTAAGATAGCAACACAGCTTCCACTGAAGTCAGCTCCATTTATGATTGTGGCGTATAGAAGCTGCTGCAGGCTAAGTACATTCAAAGCAATAATAGTGCGCCTGGATGTTAAGCAAGTTGTTACAAGGTTAGTCATGCTGCAGTAGCAGTTTGCGGGACAATGAGGAAAGCAACAGCAAACTACATCACGACTCTCGTGCCTGAAACGCCCCTTTTATAGCCTCTTCATCTGTTTTTACCATTTATTTAAATCCACATAACCTTCAGTGGTATTGTTACGGATCCAATCGTCCTACAAACAGTACCGATTTCCGAATGCAGCTCAACCTGACAACGGAATATTTTGCATATAATAAGCTGCTTTCCCAGATTAATGACAGCGGCTAACTCGGTATCCTCCTCACAACTAACGTATATTTATTCAGTTATTGTTTACATATAACCAAGCGAGTTGGCCGTCCGGCTAGGGGTGCGCAACTGTGAGCTTTCATTCGGGTGATAGGGGGTTCGAACCCCACTGTCGACAGCCTTGAAAACAGTTCTCCGTGTTTTCCCATTTTCACACCATAAGATCTATCTGTGTCTTAAACCACCTGCAGAATTAGCAACACCGCCTTGCAAAGCCCATTTGAATTCACCCGCGAAGCGATCTGATAGGCTAACTTCATCTGCTCATAAAATGAAAACGCGGCGCGGAATATCCAAGTACTTTTTTTTTCAAATTGCTTATCAGTATGGCCAACCCTCTTACGCACATTTATCTGACTCACGTTGTTTCTGATCACCATGCATACACGACTCTGTTACATTGGTATATATCTTACTCTTATAACTAGAGCCCGGAAGTTAGGCAAAACACCCTTTTTTATTTACATGGATATACCGAAGTGTTACATAGAGACAAACATATTTCCGTACGGTTGGGAACGGTAGCACCAGTTATTATCAGTTATTATTTCGCCTTTTTTGCCTATCTTAGCTTCCGTAGCATATTTGATAGCTTAATGCCTTTCTTGCCTTTTTAAGTTGTGGATATTTTCTGCTGTTATTTAATAATTAAAATTAATTATTGGAAAGAAAAACTGTATAGTTACAATGTACTGTATTAATAATTTAAAAAAACCATTTTAGCATTATAGATAGAAAATATCATTTACATACATGATATAAGGGTTGCCAAGTCACGTCCTTAAGTGCTTAAGTGATTATTGTTTTGAGAGGAAGAACAACTTGGTAACCATCCTCTGATAACACTAATCAGAAGGAAAGTGGAAGACGTTCGGTACTTTGAAAAATGAAGTTAACGGCTAAAGAAAGGGAAGGACTACGAAAAACGCTAAATGAAAGTTTCCCTAGGCCTCGCATCTAATACCGTCGGGGTCGGAAGAGAACTAGAACTGACCAAGGGAGGTCAGACAGGAAAGGTAAGAGCAAAGAACCTGTCACAAGTGGAAGCAACGCCAGACTCAGCTAGGGGAACTGTGGTCGCCAACCCACACTTCCAAGTTAATGGGCCCTTTTAATCACCTCCTCTTACGACAGACAGATGATACCGTTGACGTTATTCTATCACCACCAACCACAGGGAGATGTAAGTACTAAAATGTGATGCAGATGTGTGTGACGTAGCTTATATTAAAGCATCTTTATTACTTTAGTGCCCAATTTTTTTCATTATAAATCCCTATTTTAATTATTCTACTGCCTATTTCCTAAATGCTGCGCTTAGTTGCCTGCCTATTTTAGCAAAAATAAATGCCTGAACTTCCGGGCTCTACTTATAACATTAATGTTTAACACTTTAACGAGTTTAAATTCGTAGACTAAAATTTTTATCTCATTATTATACCTCACAGAATCATACAAACCTTAACAGAGTATCGGTAATACTACGTAAGGTAAAACGTTATATGGGGAGATATATCAAAACCTTCATATTAAAACAAAGAATCGGTTAGCTATGATGCCTGAGGTTCTAGAACAATGTGATGGATATGATGGGCAGTGGAGCAGCAAATACAGAATGAATATAATGACTATGATATTTTCATTTACAGTTGACTCACGATGATCCGCGGCAATTACGGATAGAGAAACAGCAGATAATCCGCAAATGAGGTGAGATAGATATTAACGAAGTAATTTGCTACATTAAAATATCATGCGGTTAAATGGAGCTAAATTAATTTAATGTGCAGCGTCTACGTAATGGTAGTTTAAATCTCGTTTGCCAGACAGACTATGCATTAAATTTGACTTTTCTCCTTCAAGACTTCGAAAGAAAGAAATGACTCTCTATGGCGCATATTACCCCTGATATCAACATGCCTTCTGCTTATTTATATTGAAATCATTCTAACACGACCTTACCCAGAACTGCGTAAGTAGAAATTCTCACTGATTTTTCGCTTTGACAACCCCCCCCCCCGGATGAGAAACAGCTGCCCGCAAAAGGTATAATTTGGACTTCGATTTTTCCGAATATTCTGGATGGTTTTTTTTTTTTTGCTAGTGGCTTTGCGTCGCACCGACACAGATAGGTCTTATGGCGACGTTGGGACAGGAAAGGCCTAGGAGTTGGAAGGAAGCGGCCGTGGCCTTAATTACGGTACAGCCCCAGCATTTGCCTGGTGTGAACATTGAAAACCATGGAAAACCATATTCAGGGCTGCCGATAGTGGGATTCGAACCCACTATCTACCGGTTGCAAGCACACAGGCGCGCGCCCCTAACCGCACGGCCCACTCGGCCGGTGGATTGTTGTTTCGCCCACGCCTTAATTGAAATACAAGTGCTGTGCAGAACTTACTTATTCAAGTTTACGTACCATTTCCATCTTCTGCTGTATCATTTACTCTACACCTTAATGTTTTTCGGATTTGCTCAACACTAAGACAAAACAATTAATAATACTGTGAATTTCAGACGCTCGCTTATTAAATTGAAGATGTATGTCTCTGCTTCTCTGTAACATACTGAAATACCGGGCGAGTTGGCCGTGTGGTTAGGGGCGCGCAGCTGTTAGCTCGTATTCGTTTGATAGTGGGTCGAACCCCACTGTCGGCAGCCCTCAAGACAGTTTTCCGTGGTTTCCCATTTTCACACCAGACAACTACTGAGGCTGTACCTTAATTAAGGCCACGGCCGCTTCCTTTCCACTCCTAGCCCATCGTCGCCGTGAAACCTACCTGTGTCGGAGCGATGTAAGGCTACTTGTAAAAAAAGTATACTCAATGACATGATTAAGCAAAGGAACGATGACAAGTACAGTAGAATCTCGATATCTGGAATCACCTCGGGAGTTAGATATTATTTCGTGTTATCGAATATAGATAATTCTCGGTTTTGAGCATGTATAACCGTATCATATGTATCTACGAGCTGATACAATATTATTCAACCATATAAAAATGCATTCCAGTATTCGGGAGATAGTAGGTTCGAACCCCACTGTCGGCAGCCCTGAAAATGGTTTTCCGTGGTTTCCCATTTTCACACCAGGCAAATGCTGGGGCTGTACCTTAATTAAGGCCACGGCCGTTTCCTTCCCACTCCTGGCCCTTTCCTGTCCCATCGTCGCCGTAAGACCTATCTGTGTCGGTGCGACGCAAAACAACTAGCAAAAAAAAATGCATTCGAAGTATTTTATCATGATTGTTAATATCATGCAACTAATTAGACACATTATATACAGTAGAGGGACATTAAAAATATCTACGTCAACAACTTGGGAAAAATTCGTAGGTTTCTTCTGTTTTTGTTGTGAAAACACTGTAATTTACATTTGACTGTCTGTATGTAAGATCAAGGAATACCCACTTATACAGGAGAGGGCTCATGGGGCTCCAACTGCCTATGGTCAATCCACCAGGGGTGGGCAGACGTAAACATACCGAGATCAGGCCGGGAAGATGCAGCCCACTTTAGCCTTTACTTTGAGAAATAACAACACACGAGCCTTAGATACCGTATTGTATAGTAATTGTTGAACAACAATCGAGCTATGGAATATTTTCAGCTTCTGGAAAGGAAACTTTTACTTCGAGAAATTCGTGTAATCGAATTTTGGGTAATAAACAAATACACGGGAAGAACAGGTCAGACGGCCCGGAAATTCCGCTTCGAGATACTGAAAATTCCAGTAATGGAGGTTGAAGATATCAAGGTTCGACTGTATTGCTTATTCAAGTGATACAAATCATCCTCAGTAATGGTGACATTGTTTTCACTTTGACAGTTTGCAAGGAACCGTCATTAGCAAATCTTTGGCGTTGCTTAAAATTGCTGATAGCGTATGTAGTGGTGATGGTGATGATTATTGTTTTAAGAGGAAGTACAACTAGGCAACCATCTTCTATATGTATAACAATAATCAGAGGAGAAAAACGGAAGGGATCCGACACTTCGAAAAAATGAAGGTATCAGCCAAAGGAAGTCAAGGACCACGAAGGGCATGAAAATGAACTGCCCAGTAGAAACACCACTTGAAAACTTTATTACAGTCAGGGATAAAGCTATTGTGGCTGGTTCATACTGGAGAGCTTTCGGCATCTGACGATACTTGGGACATAATCATCATCATTATTTGGAGGTTCCTATCGTCTACTGCAGCATATTTAAAACTGTACCACTGGCCTCGAGTGCTCTAATACCGTCGGGGTCGGAAAAGAACAAGAGTTGTCCAAGGGAGGTCGGATAGGACAGACGAAAATGAAGAGCCTGGCACAAGTGGAAGCAATGCGAAGACTCAGCTAAGGCCCCTGTGGTCGCCAACCCACGCTCCAATGTTCAGAGTCCCTGGGGCCTCTTTTAGTCGCCTCTTACGACAGGCAGGGGATATTGTTATTCTACCGCCCGCAACCACAGAGTACAGCGTATGTAGGTACTCCTGATGTAGGTATATGACTGTTTTACATTACAAACAGTGCGCGTCACAAACTGAGCATTTAGACGGGGGTCTTGTAGAAACCTCGTGCGGGGAGACACGTGAAAGCCCGCTCTTCTTCTTCTTCTTCTTCTTCTTCTTCTTCTTCTTCTTCTTCTTCTTCTTCGGGTGCCATATCCACTTTGCGAAAGTTGATGGTCGTGTTGGCAATCATTCCGTATCAACTGCTGTTCGAAATAGTAGACAGATTTCCCAAACAAGTTCTTCAGATTATCTAGCCACGATGTCCTCGTTGTACTGTCCCCTTGGTTACACTCTACCTTGCATGATGATGTGTGCAAAAGAGTATTTCTTTCAGTATCGCATGAAATGGGCAAAATATTCTAGTGGGCGCTTCTTGATATTTTTAACACTTTCGGTTTTCTCATACACCCCCAGGATCTCAACATTCCTCACGTTATCAACCCAGCTTGTGCACAATATGAGTCCGTAAATCTACATTTGAATTGTTTCGAGCCTTTTAAAAGGGGATACGGAGCCGCCTATCTTACCAATGTTAAATTTGTTTAATTCATGTTCCTTTTTCTCAGGATCTAATAAAGTTATGAAAATGAAATTTATGTCACATTTTATTCAAACCTTATTTGACAAAGCAATGCAACGCTTTTGTAATAGGACTTAAGGGGACTCAGACACATATTTTTTAAAACAGTCAATAAATAGAATATTTTTTTCTAAAAAACAGCCAGATCTCAAACAGTTTTATATAAATCAAGAAATCCCTCCGTTAAAATGTTAAGCAATGTGAGACAAATTAATGATGAAAATTACACAGCTCTGTGATAAATAGCCACCTAGAAAAAGGAACATAAATTTTAAAAAAATTGGAAACTGAGAAAACTGCAGTTAAAACTTTCCACACATATGATTTTCTCATTGTTAGCCCAAGTGTAATTTACAATTGGGGCAACATTTAATTGTTAAACTATAATGTATTATACATCATTTTAAAGAGCAGACATCAGAGATTCATAAAATATAAAAAATGATATTTTTGACCATTTTAACCGTTCCGTATCCCATTTTAATGAGTGTCGTCTGCCAGTGACCGGCTCTCTATTCCGAAAAACAGGACGAAGTCTACGTTTCGAACTCAAGGTATTATTACCAAGAATGTTTCAAATCCTAAAGAGTGCGGTTCGGGCTTTATTTAACCTTGTTTTTATTTCAATGAGCATGTTTCGCTTCTCCTGGATATTACAGCCAAGGCATGATATTTTATTTATCTTCAACAGATTTCCATTTGCTGTTATGACCGAAAATTAAGTAGCTTTTTACAATCTTGGTTTTTATTTTTTGTGGTATTCAGATTTAAGACATTTTTGGCATAGCGCTGCGATTCTGTTGATGAGTATTGGTACTTTATTTTAGTCAAGAGGCATTGCGAGCTGTATCATCAGCGTATCTCAAGTTGTGATTCACCATTCAACTTCAGCATCATGTAAGGATCTTTGGACTATTTTGACATTTGCCACTTTGTGCCAGTAGAAGCTCGCCACCATCCACACGAAGCGTTCTCAGAAATCAATACCGGCAGCAATAGTCGACACTATCCGAATGGAATCGGCCAACAGAAGGAAGTCCAACACATACTTCGTAATGTTGGACTGTCTGGAAGACACTGAAGAACTCCGACTGCGGCTGTGGTGCAATTCAAGATCCATTTTAGATCAAACTGCCCTGTAGAACACAACTTGAAGACTTGTGGCTGGTTCATACTGGAGAGCTTTCGACATCTGACGATACTTGGATATGATAATCATCATTATTTGGAGGATCCTGTAATATTTAAAACTGCACCACGGTCGCTATGCAGCTCTTACAAGTCATGCACCCTTGAGGAGTATAAAAAGAACTAAAGACACAGTCGCCTCCGTACAGGCCTTGAAGGCCCTTGGAGGAGTGGAAGGTAAAGGCTTCCACCATTGTTAACCGCGGCACGTTATGGGGTAGCGTGATTAGCTCTACGCCCGGCCGCCTTTGGCCCTAGGAATTAACCTGGTACTCATTTTTGGTGTAGGCTGAGTGAACCTCAGGGTCATATGCACCTCCGGAAGTGGAAAAGTGGAAATCTCGTTTCTTAAATTTTACGACATCCTGACGGGGATTCGAACCCACGTCCTTCCAGGCGAACGGAGCACGCCTTTACCACCTCGGCCAGGCAGCCCCTATAAAAAGAAAGAACTAGTTGAGAGAATTATACAAATCCTTATGAAATGATATGCCAAAAACACCAAACCCTATGGCGCAACAGCCCCGAAAGGCCACGGCCTACAAAGCGAACACTGCTCAGTCCGAAGGCCTGCAGATTATGGGGTACCGTATGGTCAGCACGACGAATCCTCACGACCGTTATTCTTGCCTTTCTAGACAGGGACCGCTACCTCAACTTTACATAGCTCCTAGATTGTAATCACGTAGGCTGAGTGGACCTCAAACCAGCCCTCATATCTGGGTAAAAATCCCTGACCTGGCCTGGAATCGAACCCGGGGTCTCAGAAAAAGAGGCAAGCACGCTAACCCGACACCGCGGAACCGGAAACGTTCTATGCATGCAACATTAATGTAGATACGATGAAAAATAGGTATCAAAATATGAAGAATAATAAGTCAACGAAACAGACATTCAACCCCGAGCACCATTCAAACACAAACTTAGACAGGTTTATCAAGAGGAAATCCCAACTCGACTGAAGCCTGTCATTCTGATGCATGGAAGAAAGCACACTCCGAATGGATGAAAGCCTGGTGGCCCGAACGAATAATAATAATAATAATAATAATAATAATAATAATAATAATAATAATAATAATAATAATAATAATCTATGGTCTGAGCAACAGCATGTAAACATTCTGAATTGGCATTTTTCGGCTGCTTGCATATTTATTTCAATCTTCCGTTTCACTCCAACAGATGGCAGTGAAACTGATATTATATACGGCGATCTGTTGCTAATTTTTAATTCATTTTACCGGTCAAACATTGAAAGCAACACCAGAATGTTTACATGCCGATAACGCACAATCTGGAGCGCCTTCTGATTACCTCTGCCAAACCAGAACGTGGTATCTGGAGGCTGACACACTGCCGGTGATCCATAGAGTGAACAAGCAACTGAGAGAGGCGTAGCGTTTCTAAATGAAGGCAGCCTGTAATAGGCTTCAACTCGAGCATCGGTTTTGTGCTCCACCGCTGTTTGTTCGGGTACAAAGAGTGTGTCTCAATTTCTATATCCTGTAGCACGCTTTGTTTCACCCTAAGAAGACTTACTCAACTTTCTAGGCTTAGGAACAGGCAAAAGACCACAACAGAAGGAAATTATGCAGGTGTTCAGTTTTCCAGCCAGACAATTCATAAACTTACCGTGTACAGGTAAAAGCAGAATTTGTAGTTCGTATTAATGACACAATTTCCCACATTAGAAGTAATCCTAGCACTACAAACTCGTCATAGACTACCATTATTATGAGCTTTCATTCCTCAGCGTGCACGTACAGGGTAACCCAAAAGTCCATTAACATTTGGCGAGGCAATACTTCACGAAATATTGGAGGTAGAGAGGTAATGACTGGCATGATGTGGAGTTTTATTGACACCAAAATAAAGTACACAAAATGACCAACAGATGACACTTCATACGATACCCAAGCAATAACTAACATAACATTCGAGGTTCATCGCCACCGAGTATCTATTTTAGTCTACTCTAAAGTAATGTTTATATTCACACTTTTCACAGTGATAATTTTTCAGTGGAATTCAAAACGTGAGTGGAAACACACATATACCCATCACGATCCGCCGTTGTATTTACAAGGCAAGCCAAGTGTAATGATTTAAAGAGAGGACTAAGTGAGTGCGAATGGCAAACCTGAGCCGAGATTTAACCATTCATGAGTAATGTAATTGGTTACACTTCGATTGGAGTGAACTTGACTAATTGAACTGATTACAGTCGCAGCCCACTAACATACTAGCAAGTTTGCTTACTGACCGCAGAGCCAGCCAGCTAATTCGGACGAGAATGTTAAATGAGACTGGACAGTGGCGAATGAAAACTGCGATTGATCACGACTATCACTAGCAGAACATCTAGCATAGACATGCTACGTATGAAAATGAGAAAACGATGTGGGTAACCAGAATAGAGTTATTTTCAGCGTCTAACAGGCTGTATCAACAAACCAAAAAGAGAAAAGACAGTGGATTGAATACATACAGCGAAGAACTGACGAAATCATCGCCAAACATCCACATGGACAAAGGAGAAGAGCACGAAGGAAAGATCGGTGGAAGAGGAGAGTCTACAGATGGGTCATGGCTGGAAAGGCTTGAACCGAGGAACTTGGCATAAAACGAGATGACGAATCCTGGTTTCGGAACATGCTCCTCCCCAGGAGTTCAGAGAAATAACAGAAGAAGAGAGAGAAATGGATAAATCACCTGGAACTATCTGAATACATGTTAACTACCCTAAAAATGTTGAGAATATTTTTCGCCCTTTTACGTCGCTCTGATACAGAAAGTTTTTATGGCAACGATGGAATAGGAGGGGGCTAGGGCTGGGAAGGAAGCCCCCTTGGTCTTAATTACAGTGCAGCATTTTCCAGGTGTGAAAATGGGGAAACCACGGAAAACCACCTTCAGTCCTGCCGACAGTGGAGTTCAAACCCATTATCTCCCAAATGCAAGCCGACAGCTACGTAACCCAAACCGCGAAGTCAGCTCACTTGGTCAGATGAACAGTTTGTATTAACTACAGTGGCACATAATATTCTTCAGTTGTGAAACAAAATCAATGATTAAATTCATGAACTTAATCTCAAATAAAAACTCATTGAGCGGAAGGAACACTTGAATGAAACAAATGATTGAGAGGAAGGTTGTTTTTTTCCTCTCTGAGAAGAGGAAAAAGTTAACAAACAGAAAGTGAAGTGCCTGGTTACGGATAAGCATTCACGTGGGTGGGAATACAAGTATTCGTCAACAAATATATTAATGACACTCTTTAAAATATATCGGGGAGCAGTATGAGCACCATTAGTGGCTTCAGTTTCAAAAAAACGTAAGTAGTTTTTTAGAATACACTAGAAATAAATAAAATATTTCTCATTTTCTCCAGCTAGGCCTATTTTTTTATAAATATGCTGCCGATGAGCTCTTCGCAACTGAGTAACATTTATTCATACAATTTAAAGAGGGAATATTACCTTGGAAAATTAATACTACCTGCTTGACAATTTCGATGTTCCCTTTTACCCTACCAGACGACAGGTGAACGGATCTCTTTCGAATTTTAATGAAATTTTATCGGGTGAACACCAAATGTGTCATCAAAGGTCTTTAATACGCCGAAATCGTACGACATGGAGTGTTGAATAACTTTCTTTCACCCTTCAAAAGAGATCCGTTCTCCTGTCGTCTGGTAGGGTAAAAGGGAACATCGAAATTGTCAAGCACGTAGTCTTAATTTTCCAAGGTAATATTTCCTCTTCAAATCGTATGAATAAGGGTTTGAACCCTTGATTTTGAGATCTAAAGACCGCTACTCTACCACTGATCCAGAGAGGGAGATACCTGTGGTAATATTATAAGGATTTTGTTTATTTACATTGTGTTGAAGCTCTTGTCTAAAGGCATATTCTTGAAGCGCCGACTTCGACTTTTAAGTCACTTCAAAATATCTGGAAGCGTTGTCTTAGAAGATGATTCCAAAAAGATACCCAGATGTCCGGCTGACCGATGTTATTGATACTTCAGCTTTTAACCCTAGAACTGCCGAACGTCATGCTTGCGATGCATAGTGCATGCATTCTCTTAATCAGCTATAGCATCGTTTTTTTCCATTTATGCTACTATAACAAGTAAGACTTTGAAGACAAAGCTTCAAGTCTTTCTTCACACATTTCTCACTAGCCGCAAATGACTCAGTCAAGGTGAGGGTACGAACAAAATCAGCTGCCCTTTCCTCATCTCCGTGTGTTCTCAGTTGCTTTCTAACTTCGTGCTCGCATGCTGTTGCTGTTATTTTCTAAGAATTCCTTTCGTTATCTTTCGACCGATTATTGAGTTTATTTTTATATTGCTCCTTTTGAAGTTTGATTGTGGGGTGCAGCACTTCTGGAGACCGCGAGGCCTGGCAGGAGAAGAAAACTCTCTGAGAATGACTCCGAGTAGGGCTCGACGGCTGACGAAACTGTGTGCAGGTCGGAAATATTAATTAATTTGTGTTTTTGATTCTGTTTTTACCTTTGAGAACTTTTTTAAAATAGACGAAATTTTGCGTGTTTTTTATATAGTGATTTTAAAAATGAGTGTTCTTCATCGTTTATGGTGAAGTTAAAAGCACGAGAAACAAAAAGTCATTGAGTTTTCCATTTTGATCACTTGATACTCACCAGATAAGTTGGTAAATTATCAAATACTTATATCAGCATGTTAAATAAAGTTTTCTGAGTAATACGGTGTGCTGAATGTAACTCTTCTCTATCTAAGCGTGCTCACATTTGTTAAAAATAAATGTGCAATACATAAGTAAATTAGGGAAAGAGACTCGGCACTTCTAGGGTTAATAGCAGATACTACGAATAACCATACGTTCAAGAAATAGCATCGTTCTACACTATCCATAAGAAAATAACAACTGGAACTGCCAAAGTAAAAGGTATGAGGCAATTATACACTTAACATACATAGTTTGTCAACGGTAGTCTAATAGGAAGCGTTCTTACCTACAGGCATGGTGTTTTTCTGCACTGCGATGGCACCCGAGTTGACGAAGAAATCTTTACTGAAAATTCATTCATTCCTTTGTACTGTACCTCTGACAGTAGACTACCCCTGACGAGCAGGATGAGGGAGTATAATAAGATTACAAATGCCTCACGCTATTTACTTCCGTAAATTTAATTATTTTCTTGCTAAAGTTAGGGAGACACGCTTTGTCACTTCAACATCTGTTATTAATACACGAAATGCGCTGAGAAATCTCTCGGATACAGGGAATTCATCTAGAACTTATAGAACCGGCTGAATTAACCAAGAGCAACTTGGTTGGTTGATGCGAGGTTTGAACACTCTCCATTCCAGAGGACCATACTTCGGATCATTCAGTCAGCTGGCTAGTTCATTAACCAACAGACCACCGCAGCACATAAATTTAGAGTACTTCAATTTATCACTATCTAGTGAGACAATTATTAATAATATAATCCGTAGGTTCTCAAAACTAACTTGCTCTTCAATGTAAATTATTCGCGTAGCGATGAATGAATAATTCTTGAAAACAGTGAAATTATCTTCACTGCTCTTTTTTACAATTAATTTTTACGTCGCACCGACACAGATAGGTCCTATAGCGACGATGGGATATGAAAGGCATAGGAGTGTGAAGGAGACGGCCGTGGCCTTAATTAAGGTACACACCGAGCTCGATAGCTGCAGTCGCTTAAGTGCGGCCAGTATCCAGGATTCGGGAGATAGTAGGTTCGAACCCCACTGTCGGCAGCCCTGAAAATGGTTTTCCGTGGTTTCCCATTTTCACACCAGGCAAACGCTGGGGCTGTACCTTAATTAAGGCCACGGCCGCTTCCTTCCCACTCCTAGCCCTTCTCGGTCCCATCGTCGCCATAAGACCTATCTGTGCCGGTGCGACGTAAAGCCACTAGCAAAAAAAAAAAAAAAAAAAATTAAGGTACAGCCCCAGCACATGTCTGGTGTGAAAGTAGGAAACCAGTAAGCCCAGTTTTACGACTGTATGCCTTTGGTAAAGGGATGTTTTCCCTATTTAGTGCTTCTGTGCAGGCTTGTAGTGTGATGTGTCGTATGTAAATGAAAATTCATTGTAAAGACGAACACAAATATCATTGCCGGATGGCAACCACATTCATCATCCTGACCAGGCTTTCTTCAATAAGGGAAAATGAAGACTCTGATATTATTATTATTATTATTATTATTATTATTATTATTATTATTATTTATTGCGTTTACGTCCCAGTTGCCGAAATTTTGTCCCGCAGGAGTTTTTTACGCGTCGGTAAATCTACGGACACGAGGCTGGCGGATTTCATCTTCAAATACCATCGTACTGAGCCAGGTTCCAGCCTGCTAACTGGGGTTCAGAAAACCGTCTGGGTCACTCAATCCAGTATTATTATTATTATTATTATTATTATTATTATTATTATTATTATTATTATTATTATTATTATTATTATTATTTCATTCATACATTTCATTCGCTCAACTATGCACCACGTCATGTTAACCGTCCCTTTGTTAGGGTTTAGACATCTGTACAGTATTCCCGCATTCGTACTGCGAGTACTCCTTACTTCCCTTTGTCTCCTTTACGCTTTCCCTCCTTTTTTCCTTTTATCATCTTTTTCTCTATTTGTTTACCGTCGCCCCAACACAGATAGCCTTATGGCGACGCTGGGACAGGACTGGAAGAAAAGTGACCATGGCTTTAACTAAGGCACTGCCCTAGCATTTGCCTGAAGTGAAAGTCTGAACCCACGGAAAACCATCTTCAAGGCTGCCGATAGAAGGGTTCGAACCCACTAACTCACGACTTCAGCCTCACAGCGCAGTAACTCCAACATCGTAGCCAACTCGCTCGGTTTGTGCCCATGTCTTTCCTACTTTTAGCTTAGGTTTGGCTCTTCTTGGAAACCATGGCATGCTTGGATATTTCCTTTTGTGTTGGACACGCTTCAGGATGTCATTACGAGCGATCTACACTTGGAGATTGGTTACGTCTCAAAACTCACGAGTCTCAAAACTCACGGGCTAGAATTAGTAACAAATAGTACCAAAACTCACGACTACAAACTGGCAGCTAAAGTAAATATTCTAATGAGTCTCAAAATTCACGAATCCTGACAGCAGGTGCTTGCGATGACTGTAGGAGGGATGAGGTGTGCGGTGACTCACGCTTCCCTTCAACCCACGATTTTCCACCGACTTAGGGCAGTCACCCTGGTAGCAGATTGCCTATCAGTTGTTCATCTAGTCTTTTCTTAAATAATTTAAGAGCCCCTGGTGGCCCTTTTTAGTCGCTTCTTACGACAGGCAGGGGATATTGTGAATGTTGTTCTCCCACCCCAACCCACGGAGGCAAATAATGGTTAGCGAATGAAAGAGACCGAGGTGTATTATTATCATTATTTTAAAAATATTTTGCTGTTGTCTTAAAGTTAATATAATGCATTTCTTACTTTTCACATAAATTTATAATACTGGCATGTGGCCTCCGGTGTGGTCTGGTGCAGGTCTTTAGAGTTGACGCCGTATAGGTGACCTGCACGTCTGTGAGGATCAAGCCCTACCGAAGATGAAGTCTAATGCTGAAGACGGCATGAACACCCAGTCCCCGAGCCTTAGGAATTAACTAATGAAAGTTAAAATCTCCCACCCGGCCGGAAACCGAACTCGAGACCCCTTGGACCAAAGGCCAGAATGCTAACCATTTATGCATGCAGCTGGACGACATAAAATTAAAGTAGGTATATTTCCCGCTGCTAGTTAAAAGAAACTGTCAGTTGTTAGTACTGGAGCTTAGCTCCATAATGCGGCCAGAAGGTGGCATTTACTTGAATAAGGAATTTTATTTAGATATATTAGATGTCAAGCCAGTTAATTCACTCATTTAGTTTCAACATTTGGAGATTAATTTGGAAAAAGGCGTATTTCTAATTTTCGTAAGCGTTCATCTATTCGCTTACTTCAGTCGGTTATCTACCAGACACATTTAAACCGAAAAAAATATCCGTGTCGCATCCTATTATTCCGCACGATATAACTGAATGATATTTGAAACTCATTCGATTATTTTATTTGATTATTTATTCGATTATTTAAATAATCGGATGGAAGTTATTTGATTATTAAAAGTATTCGATTAACCCATCACTAATAGGATGGACATTTAACCATTCAAAGAAGGACTGGCCCTGCTCGTGAGTTTTCAGACTGGCGCAGGTAGAGAAACTTACACTTTCTAATCCTCTTCCAGGAATTCGTGAGTTTTGAGACTGGCCCAGGTAGAGAAACTTGTTCTCACTAATCCTCTTCCTGGAATTCGTGAGTTTTGAGACTCGTGAGTTTTGAGACGACACGTGGAGATTTCTCTCCACCTCAGTGAACTAGGCCAGTTTGGTTTTCTTAGCCTGGAGTGATCCAACAGGCCAGTCTTGGTGGGCTCATTCGCGTCACGTGTCCGTGAAAGGTACAGTAATCTTTCGTTTATTATTATTATTATTATTATTATTAATATTATTATTATTATTAATCATTTTCTGAGTGTTCAATACATTTTCTAAACACCATTTGTATCAGCAAAGAGCTTAGATAATACCTTGCGACTTGGAATTCTTTCAATCCTTCCTAATTCTACTTTGTCTGCCGGATTCGAACCCACGACTGTATGATCCATAGGCTGACGCACTACGACAAAGATGGAGCTATACTTCTACATGAAGCCTGAGTAATGGTAGAGGGTATGCAAAACTGTATCCAACGTAAACCGAAAACTCACTCAATCAGACTAGGCAATTAACAACACTTCAAATCCCCCGCACTTGCAAATGAAAACAGCTTATAACAGAGTAGTTTCATGGGACAAAAACGGCACAGAAAATCAGAAGTAAACATCAACAGAGAGATACAGATAATTGAACAAATCTCTGTAAATAACTGGTACAAACCCTCACTAATGGAAAACGTAATCCTGAAGAAATCCCAGGAGAGAAGGTAAACACACTATAAGCGTTTATTCACATCCTTTAACAGAGGGAAACTATTAGATACGATTATATTTCCAAAGTCTACAGCGGTTTTGGTATATATATGTAAAGAAAATTAAAGTGATAAATTATATTTATCGACAAAGCTCTGAACATAGGGATGAATTAAACTCAGTGTCCTAGCGGTACGTAGAATTTTTAAGATTGGCCATTCAATTGCAATTTACCGGTATTTTAATCATTTACTACTACTACTACTACCACCACCACCACCACCACCACCACCACGATGTCCGGCGCCATGGCTAAATGGAAATCATGCTGGCTTTTGCTCAAAGGGGTCCCGGGTTGGATACCTGGTCGACTTAACCTTTATAACTTAATTCTTCTGGCTCGCGGACTAGGTGATTGTATCATATTCGGCATTAGAATTCACTATAGGTAGGGGCCCACTCTCAGATATGCTCAGGCCACCTATAGGTCGTCATTTCGAAAGACCTAAACCAGGCCTCTACGGAGGCCATACGCCATTATTATTATTATTATTATTATTATTATTATTATTATTATTATTATTATTATTATTATTAGAACAGCCTTAGGTGCTCAGGTGGCAGCGCACCGGCCTCTCACCACTGAGTTCCGTGATTCAAATACCGGTCACTCCATGTGAGATTTGTGCTGGATAAAGCGGAGGCGGGGCAGCTTTCTCTCCGGGCACTCCAATTTTTCCCTGTCATCTTTCATTCCAGCAACACTCTCCAATACGATTTCATTTCATCTGCCAATCATTAATCTTTGGCTCAGAGAGTGTGACAGGCTTCGGCAGCCGGCAGAATTCCTATCCTCGCCACTAGATGGAGGCTTCATTACGTTCCTAACCCGGTCGAATGACTGGAAACAGGCAATGGATTTTCATTATTATTAAAGTCCGGATGTTTAGACTTTTACAGGTTAGAATGCAAACTTATAAAATAACAAGCACACACTAGCCAGGACAACAGTTTTGCTATGAGATTTTTATAAGCGTTAGGGGTTCGATCTATTAGAACTGCAAGTTCTTTTAGTCTCAGTACATTACGGAAGACTGGGCTAGTCGACCAGCCAAATTAGTTTGCATTCTAACGTATTACTGTTCGAACCTCAAGGCTCAAATAATAATAATAATAATAATAATAATAATAATAATAATAATAATAATAATAATAATAATAATAATAATAATAATAATATATTTTATTATATACAGTAGGACCGAGTGTTTCTACAATTGGCTGTACGTCGCATCGACACAGATAGACGAGACAGGAAAGAGCTAGGAGTGGGAAGGAAGCGGCCGTGGCCTGGTGTGAAAATGGGAAACCACGTAAAACCCTCTTCAGGGCTGCCGACAGTGGGGTTCGAACCCACTATCTCCCGGATACAAGCTCACAGCTGCGCGGCCCTTACCGCACGACCAATTCGCCCGGCACCGAGTTTTTCAGCGATGTCTGATTAATCCCTATGACACTTGGACTGCGGGTTTGTATCAGGTTCGAAACAAAATCTCTTCGCGTACATGCAACACATGTACACCGCCGTAGAGCATCCAGTAATGAATACACCCTTCCACGCAGGCACGGCGACGGAAAGGGCATCCAGGCGTAAAAATGGGCTTAAGCCATACGTAGCGTTGACTCCAAATAAGACCAGAAAGTTCAAGAAGATCCATAAGAAGAAAAAGAAGACTCCCTGCATTTCTGTCCTCAAGCTCCAACATTTTCAACTAAGTCGCCCATTCATACAAAGTCACCGAGATAATTCAGAGACATGATACGTGAGCTGCATCGTGCCTGACTTCTCATTAAACCGATCACGGTTCGAATTTCGATTCACGTAATTAGGACTTTCAAGATGAAAATCATGTAGCTGAGGTTCGCATTGTACGTAAAACAAGACGCGCTCCATGGCTATTTTCACATCATGTAAAACTACCAGCTTCTATGAATCTGCATAAAGAAAATTGCTTACTACATTTTCTCTCAGTGGAATCTCTCCCTGACTTTTTATATCACTCACAAAATATCTATGTAAGTTACTATCAATAGAAACAATAAAAATAATTATAACTAAGTCCTACTCTTGTAATCACTTCGAGCCATGAACATGACCTCATTTTAAAATCAATTCTCACAGAAGCCTGAATGGCAACATACTAGCCTTTATTTCGAATAATATTGATTTACGTCTTTTGGAGACGCCTAATTGCCGTAATTTTGTCCCGACGGAGTTCTTTTATGCGCCAGTAAATCTAACGACACGAGGCTGGTGTATTTTAACACTTCCAAATACTACCGGTATACCCGAACTTGAGCTCAGGAAGTTAGCGCTCTACCGCTAAAAAAAAAAAAATCAGTCTCACTGCTGGTTCTGAACCCGCGATCTTCGAAATAATAATCGACCCTTTATCCCATTAACTCTCTCTATGGCCAACCGCTTTTCCTACGGTATTCCGTCAAATGTGTTATCCAAAACCATGAAACAAACATACCTGTCTATTCCTCTTACAGTGCTTTTCAATTATTTGATGCTAGCCGAAGATCTGGACATCAGATGTAATTCCAAATGATGGCACCGTATACTTTCTTTAAAGAAAACCTATGCATCACAACGACATAAATCCTAATACGCCACGCTCTATAAATTCTATTACTGTTCTACACAATATCACACCGTCGTGTAAATACCTGTTATCGTGAAGTAACTGCTCTTCTTCACAATAAAGGAACTGTTTTACCCCCATCAGCTCCTGTTATCTTGCACAATAACTCACAGGGATGCTGGCTGGGTCAGTGTATTTTGGAAGACCAGGTCTCTACCCGAACTCCTGTGAAATATGTGCATAAAGGGGTGCTAGATGTTATCCACCGGAAAGAAGAATCACGGCATGAAGTAGCCTATCAAATGTAACAAGTTATCTTCTGCACTAACAAACAAGGTGATTTGTTACTGTTGATGGACACTTTGAGAACTATAGGTAAAATGGTGATCAGACGACAGCATGTAAGTGGATACGCAAAGCCCCATCTTGTTAATTTTAAAACAACTTATACAAAGTAGGTTGCTCGGAAAATACTGAGAGCTGGGAACTGAGTGACCTAGCCATAATTTAACACAGGCTTCTTAAGGTTTTTAATTGCTAGTGGTTTAACGTTGTACAAACTCACTGAAGGTTTTCGGCGACGCAAAGGTGGGGTAGGGCTAGGATTGGGAAGGAAGAGGCCGTGGCTTTAATTAAGATACAGTCCCAGCATTTTCCTGGCATGGATATGGGGAAAACATGGAAAACAATATTTAGCGCTGCCGATGGTGGTATTCAAACCCAGCTTCTCCAAAACACAACCTCACAGCAACGCGACCCTGATCACACGCCCAACTCCCTCAGTTGTTAATGTATTTTAATATATATTCCTCATCACGTTTATAGGATTTTTTCTTTTGTGATAATTTAAGTATAATTTTCTGAAACTCTTTGATATGTAATTTGTTTGGAAAACAGCCGCGTTCAAGTAAGAAGAGGATGTTTACACATATCATTAAAATATGAAACTAATTCAATGAGCATAAGATTCTGAGATTATGAACACTTTGGGGAATTAATGGTCTTTTCAAAGTATTTAAACTGTGTTAAACAGTACTTAACTAGTAAATAACTGCATGAATCACTGAAAAGGCAAGATATCGTAAATTTATGGCATGAAATATACAACCGAAATATCAAAAATCGAGATTTATCTCATTTGCGGAAGCTCCTATATTATTTTTAATGGATTGTGACCTGAGGAGAAGCAAATGCAAGCGAATTCAACCTTACAGCTGTGTGACCCTAACCGCGCGGCCAACTCGCTCGGTCAATATCAGTTTACCACCGATTACAGTTCGAGTGTTTAAGATTTCTAACACGATTTTTCCCATGGTGCTCCCATCAAATTGAGCTTGGATGGTCAGTGCGTCTACCCAGATACGCCTATGTTCGTTAGGGTGTATGAATTGAGAGCAAGACGGCCAGTCCAGTTGAGAGCGAAGACATTGGCCTCTCACTCACCAAAGTGGTCGCTGATTGAATCAAAGTTAAAGTACGTAGTTGATAAGAGATAAGTCATTTTGGCGGTCCTGTGGCTATGACCACGATATCAAATAGTCACGCAAAACCTCCCGTAACTAACGCCCTATAACATGGGCGTGCTTACCAAACTACCCTCATTTTTGTTCTTACGTGAGCAAGGGTCATATGATCAGACTTAGTTTCTCCTACAGGCGTTCACTTCACCACACTGAATATTCTTATGTATGGAGTTAATTTGTAACTAAGGGATACAGGCATTACGGGTAGTGAATAATGCAAAATGATGTGAATTTCCTAATGAAGGGAATTTGTCCTTTCCTACGTGCTGCGATTTTACACAAAACAATGTTGAACAGATCTTCGATGGTAGAGCCTATATTATACACCGTAGTGCATATACGTAAAGAAGGTAAAATGTATGAGACTGCATCGGCGAAGAAGAGAAAAATGTGAATTAGGAATCGAATGTGACTTTTTCTAAATATTAGAGTTAAATAAGACTGTAAATTTAAAAAAACATTACTTATATTCGATGTCTTTTTTTAAATTGCTTTACGTCGTACCGACGCAGATAGGTCTTACGGCGACGATGGAAATAGGAAAGGGCTAGGAGTGGCAAGGATGCGGCCGTCACTATAATTAAGGTACAATCCCAGCATTTGCCTAGTGTGAAAATGGGAAACTACAGAAAACCATCTTCAGGGCTGACGACAGTGGGGTTCGAACCCAATATCTCCCAGATGCAAGCTCACAGCTGCGCGTCCCCAACCGCACGGCTACCGCGCCCAGTTATTCGATGTCTTTCAAATATTTAGGCCTACTGCCTCAGTAAGTTAACCAATGTTGCAACTTTTGAAGTTTAATAAGGTGAATTCCGTTGAGCCGCCTCTGTGTGTAGTGGTTAGCGTGATTAGCTGCCACCCCCGGAGGCCCGGGTTCGATTCCCGGCTCTGCCACGAAATTTGAAAAGTGGTATGAGGGCTGGAACGGGGTCCACTCAGCCTCGGGAGGTCAACTGAGTAGAGGTGGGTTCGATTCCCACCTCAGCAAATCCTCGAAGTGGTTTTCCGTGGTTTCCCACTTTTCCTCCAGGCGAATGCCGGAATGGTACCTAACATAAGGCCACGGCCGCTTCCTTCCCTCTCCCTTGCCTATCCCTTCCAATCTTCCCATCCCTCCACAAGGCCCCTGTTCAGCATAGCAGGTGAGGCCGCCTGGGCGAGTAACTGGTCATTCTCCCCAGTTGTATCCCCGACCAAGAGTCTGAAGCTCCAGGACACTGCCCTTGAGGCGCTAGAGGTAGTATCCCTCGCTGTGTTCGAGGGAAAAACCGACCCTGGAGGGTAAACAGATACAGATGATGATGATGATGATGATGATGAATTCCGTTGAGAAATCAAGCTACTACTATTAAAATTACAGGAAATCCAACTGTTTGAACTACCAGTAACATTGCTGAAGTCAGAGGTTTTCAGTATTCTCCTCTGCTCATTGGCCAGTTCAACAAATATTTTACGGTCATTGGTATCTGGGCTTCTCAGTGCAATACTTCAGGCTGGGGGAGAAGACTCGACTTGGGAAGTACCCTAAAACTATTTTCTCCATGAATGAAATTTATAACTACAGAAATGTACCGTAACATTTGCTCCGGAAAGCTAGAATGTATTATATATTACAGAAAATTTCATAAGCTGGTAAGATGCATGACCACTCACCAAATGTCTAAGTTTATTTTCTACACACAATGTTGTTTCAATAAACTGGGAAAAGGAATAAATTTTAGAACAAAAATATATTTTATTTTAATAAAATTCTAATAAGATGGTAATAATAATAATAATAATAATAATAATAATAATAATAATAATAATAATCGTATGGCCTCAGCTACCGTGTGCAGACATTTCGATTTGACGCCATCTGGCTGTCTGCTCGTCAATTTCGACATTCCGTTTTACTCTAGGCACACTAGATGGCAGACAAGAGTAAACCGGATCTCTCTTGGGCGTCTATGGCTGAGATTTAATGAATTTTGTCGGGTAAACACCAAATGTGTAACCAGAGATCTTTTACATGCCGACATCGTACGACATGGAGTATCGAATGGACTTTTTCCGCCCTTCAAAAATCCGACTACCTCTGCCGGGTTTGAACCCGCTATCTTGGGATCACATTTAAGCCTTCTTTTAGATGTCTTCAAAAGTAAAGTGTATTTTACACTGATGATAGTCTGGAATCACGGGTGGCCCAGATTGGCTGCGCAGTAGATGTTAGTTTTCTCTCGTCCTGCGCGTGACGTCATCAAAGGAGCACCGTGAGTGTGTAGCATACAACCGCACGTGTATCTTATTTCGTTGTTTATCGCTGTCTGCCTTATAAAGAAAGGATTTCCAAGTAATATCTATACTTCGTTTCTTTCCGTATATTGCTATTGGTTTATATAGTGGCCTACTGTATTTTCGTGCAGTTATTTTCTTTTCGTCAGTTGCGTGAAGAGTGTAATAGTAGCTGGAATGAAATTTCTGTGTTCATAGTATAATTGTAGTGTATATATCTGCGTGGGAAATTTCTGTGTTGGTAAATTGCTCCCATTTCAGAAAGGTTTTATGACGACCATCCGTTCATTATTTGGCCTTTTTAGTGACCTCCAATATCTCAACATAAAGTACATTTTGACTGCTCGATTAAACCAAGACTGTCTGGAAAATTTATTTTCTCAGATAAGAGGACTCGGGAATTTCTATGAACATCCGCTACCAACCGAGGTGAAATTTAGATTGAGACTGTTACTTCTGGGCTCGAACTCAGAAAATATTCCGTTATCCAATAAAGCTGCAGTGATTTCAGAAACTGATAATGTGATACTGACATCTAAACTTGTCGATTTACTGCCGGATATGTCTGAAGCATTACGCATGATTGAAGGTGAGACAGAAATTCGGGACATTGCGATAGAAAATCGTGCCGTTAATGATTCACCGCAATCTACAGCGACACCTGATTGTTCAGCAGACGGATTTCGGTACCTCGCCGGCTACATCGCCTACCGTGGAAGAAAATATGATAGGTCAATGGGAAATCCCACTGGGGAAATGCTTTCCATATCTTCTGGTACAGCCCCTGTGGGATGGATAGAAGTGTTATCTCGGGGAGGTCTACTCGTTCCACCGGAAGAATGGCTAAACCAAGTAAAGAAATTTGAGTTAATTTTCACGGACGTGCTGAACTGTCGCGCATACCTAATATTATACGCAAAGTGTGTCAAATAATTAGCAGTAAATTCCCCGCTGTACCACCAGAAATAGTAAAAATGTATGTTAGGACGAGAACATTTATACGCATACGACAAATGAACATTCGGGCAAGGACTGAAAAATCCATAGCAGCTCATCGGCGAAAGGCACGGCAGTGGATTTTATCTTCAAAAGCAACCATTTCATGACATCTGATCTCACAGGTAGGACTGTGTTCTAATTAAGTGTTTTTCCTGTTCTTTCTTATTTAATTTTAAAAAGTAGGAATATCTATGCAAGGTTTCGAATATGAACTTACTTCTGCTGCTGTTATAATATTTGTTAAGCTTTAAACTCGATATCTGCGGAAGTGAGTCATATATCGTGTGTTAACATGCGGTAGATCCATTACGGAAGTTCTGCTGTCAACATTTAATATTACAAACATTTCGTATCTCTAAATATTTATGTTGACAGATTTGAGAGCACGTAGCCTTCCTCAAACTAAGTAGAGGAACTTGGATTTGTTAATAAATTTCGAGCGTTGGTCAGTGTGCCGTCACGTTACATTTACGTCTTATTAGTAACAGAAATAATGAAACTTACTATGCTGTACTTTCTTTCAATCTTATAACAGCAGTAAACTTTGTGTCTGGTGTGCAATTAGTTCTTAGAAACTGTAATGTTTGCTGGTATTATGAGATTCCTACTGAACTGCGCGCTATGCTTGGCTGCTTTGCTCCTTCTGTGACGTCATTTCCTTAACCAATAGCAGCTCGTCTCGCGTTGGGCCCAACCTTTAGTAGTGTTTAAGAACCTTGGTCTGGAATAGTCTTCGCACAACTAGTAAGAGGTATCGTACGGTATCAAAAAGGGAAGGTCCTCATATTATCACTGGTTGTTTACCTTCAGTTTCTCGCTGAAACTGTGACTGATTACCACTTCAAAACTCACGAATAAGGAATAAGAGAATACCGTGATGTCTCTCACTTCATTCGATGGATTCGTGGCGCACAGTTTGTGAGCAGTTTATTTTATTAGTAACCTATTTTTTTCTCATATTTCCCCAGCGAGGTTGTAATGCGTACTTTGAAAGGCAAACTGCCAACGTCCTTGCTTTTATATCCACCGTCTTGACTACAAATTACACAACAATGTACGTTTATTTGTTTAAATTGCCATTCCAATTAATACTGAGAACGAGTAATTTAGCATTATATAAGTTTCCCAAGTCTTTGACAGAAAAAAATAAATAAAATTGGGCTGACAACTGCCGGACCAACGGAGAAACATTGTACTGAACACGTAACATCTAAACAAGGACGTTTTCTGAAAATTAAATATTCTTTTTTTTTTGCTAGGGGCTTTACGTCGCTCCGACACAGATAGGTCTTATGGCGACGATGGGATAGGAAAGGCCTAGGAGTTGGAAGGAAGCGGCCGTGGCCTTAATTAAGGTACAGCCCCAGCTTTTGCCTGATGTGAAAATGGGAAACCACGGAAAACCATCTTCAGGGCTGCCGATAGTGGGATTCGAACCTACTATCTCCCGGATGCAAGCTCACAGCCGCGCGCCTCAACGCGCACGGCCAACTCGCCCGGTTAAAATATTCTTTTTTGTTATTTTTTGCTAGGGGCTTTACGTCGCACCGACACAGATAGGTCTTATGACGACGATGGGATAGGAAAGGCTTAGGAGTTGGAAGGAAGCGGCCGTGGCCTTAATTAAGGTACAGCCCCAGCATTTGCCTGGTGTGAAAATGGGAAACCACGGAAAACCATTTTCAGGGCTGCCGATAGTGGGATTCGAACCTACTATCTCCCGGATGCAAGCCCACAGCCGCGCGCCTCTACGCGCACGGCTAAAATATTCTAATGTCCCTAAATTATCGCCTATTGTTCATAAAACAAGAACAGACTTTTATCGTTAACAGGTAGCGCGTGCTGTTTTATTCCATCGCTCATTATAGCTTCTTATTAATTCCAGCGTCGAGACGCTAATGAATCAAGCGCATGAAAGACGAGTGTTTAGTGTGCCGGGACAGAACACTTGAATCTTACATGCAAACGCTCTTACTCGTTCGCTATCGATTTGGGCCGGGTTACCACAGAAAGCAGGCTGGTAATTGCCATTCCTAAGGAAACGAAATCAGGCCGGGTTACCACAGAAAGCAGGCTGGTAATTGCCATTCCTAAGGAAACGAAATCAGTTTCGACGTAAACTTGCGATATTTCTGCTTAAAACCTAAATTCAGATAGCCTAGCGAATTTCTAGTTTAACGAATGATGAGACTTGCGATATTTCTGCTTAAAACCTAAATTCAGATAGCCTAGTGAATTTCTAGTTTAACGAATGATGAGCTACACAACTACTACGCTGTGGTCAGTACTGACCCCACACATGCAGACGTTTCTCAGGGTAGACTACGTACTTTTTGAAGGACTTAACTGGGGGGTGTCAATCCCTTAAGCATTTATAAAGCGGGAAAGTGTATCAAATTATTAATATATACAAACAGATATATTTTACGTCAAACCGACACACAGAGGTCTTATCGTGACGATGGGATAGGATGAAACACTTTCGGAAAAGCAAGCAGCTTGTGTTAATATCGTGATCAAACCCATAGAACCTCTTAATTTCCAGAAAACCTCGGTGATCCGTCCATCGTATTGAAGATTTCCACCTGCACTGGTGGGAATTCAAAACACTGCTACCTTGATTAGACACTAGTATAAGTAACACTGTATTCTTGTTCATATTCACACAGTAGACCATATCAACAAAAACAAATAAACACGCAATCGTGAATACATTCCCCCACATAGGGTTGGCGTCAGGAAGGGCACCCAGCCGTAAAATAGGATCAAATCCTCATGCGCGACACATTTCGACCCACAAGTGTGGGATAAGCGTCTAAGGGACATTGCAACAATAAGAGTTCCGTTATGGGGCGATACTTTAAAAGTACAAACACTTCCACATGGAGTTTTAAACAGGTATTGATTTGTTTATCCTCGTACTTAGTCTGAGATTGTGAATTTTATATCAGTCAGGAAAGTTTATATAGATTCTTGCTGAAGTTCTGTAAGTATCACAGAAAATCGCGATGGCGTAGTAACAAAGTTTTGCCGCAGTTTGACCGGTCAAGAAAGCAGTGACAGAGACTGGCATAGCTGGGAGGGAGACAAAGTGATGAACGACTGCGGAAACTTTTCACTATTGCAGTGAATGACTTCATCACCTCACACTAGGACTGACGTATGCCCACACCTGTTGGCAGTAAGTCCCAGGTTCTATTCCCGGCTAGATCATGATTTTTAACTCTGAACTGAGGGTATGAATGTAGTTCACTCAGCCCCGTGAAACGAACTGAGGAGCTTTTTGATACAAGAGTCAGCGGACTCGATCACGCAAGCCACGCAATGCGACTGAGGATGTCATATTCACCATATGAAACTTCAACATCTGCAGGCCGTCTGGGTCCATGGCTAAATGGTTAGCACGCTGGCCTTTGGTCACAAGGGTCCCGGGTTCGATTCTCGGCAGGGTCGGGAAGTTTAACCATAATTGATTAATTTCGCTGGCACGGGGACTGGATGTATGTGTCGTCTTCATCATCATTTCTCCCTCATCACGACGCGCATGTCGCCTACGGGAGTCAAATCAAAAGACCTGCATCTGGCGAGCTAAACTTGTCCTCGGACACTCCCGGCACTAAAAGCCATACGCCATTTGATTGAATCTGCAGGCCATCTAACAGGGACACAGAGGTCGTGGCGAACCAAGGGTCTCAAGGGCCTATATGCACTATGGGTTTGTTATACTAGGATATACAATTACAATATTTACATTTTACTATGGTTTTGGGCGTTAGCTTAGCGGCTTCCCTCCAGGTTTGACGGGGATTCGATACCCGTACTCAAAAAGGATTTAGATCTGGAGGAATGGAACTGACTGTGCAGGCTTAAAAACCATCGTATAGAACAGAAACGTGTCAAACGGTTCAACCGGCAGACTTATTTTACACGTACAGTATAAAGGATTTTGAACGATATAATCAAGTTAGAGTTGGAAACGAGCATAGCTTTCTCGATATCTATCGGAATTTTTCAAGGCATATATTTCCCTGGGAGTTTGGAACATGAAAGTACACCCGAGTATGTCACTGAGCTAGGCCCCTTTCCACCTGTCCTTCGCTGATCTACGCCACTTCTCTTCTCAATGCACAGTGATCAGGTCGTCCTAATTAGGCGTCCAAATCACCATCTAGTGAATTTCAAAGGAATGGTTCAAAACTAACGGGTAAAAGTGTTGAAATATTACATAGGATATAATTTTGTCATCAGACCTTGGGCAGGTCTGATTTAGTTCGTCAATTCATTTCGCCTTACTCTATCCCACCCCACTCTTCCAATAAATGTACACACCAACTTACTACAGGCCTCGAGATTCAACCTGTCAATTCCTTGTAGCGAACCACGCCAGCTCCCCGTATTCACCAACCTCAGTTACTTTTGCTGTTATTTTAGATTTCCAACATTCGGATAATGTCACTATCTCGGATAACGCTCGCTTTTGTTTTCACCACGGAATTTATTATCCCGGTTTACCAAAACTAACTTTTCGTTTCAATCTGAATTTGAACCTTAAATTTTCCATACTGACGCACAGAAAACAAATGACTACGTGCTGCCACCACTATCGAAATGTAATCAATTTTTTAATTCCATTCGGGGTTTGCAAATAATTTGCATAAATTTTGTCCGCCATTGAGCAGAAACGAAGAAAGGAGACTATTATGACTTTCCAAGAGAGTGAATTGTTATTGAATTTGGTGGCAGAAAGTATTTAACAAAGATAATAAGAACACAAATTATAGCCTACACATTGTATATTTCAGACCAGCAACATTGGGCGTGGTCAGCACTTGAATGGGTGACCATCCAGTTCTACCACTTACCGACAAGTAAACCACTGTGCTAGTCATGTTCACTGAATGTAAATTGTGACCTTGGGCACACGCATGCTAAGCACAAAACACACAAAGACTCGAAGCTCATACATACAGCAAAATAAATACACATACGGAGTTAAGCAACATCGGGAGTGGTCACCCACTGGATGGGTGGCCATGCATCCTATACGTTTAACACACAATCGAATACACCCACTACTGACCGACAGAGGGGCTCCGATGGGAGCACCGGTAACGGTACGTCACATACCACCTATCTCTTCGAGATAGGCGGAACATACAGAACCTTGGGCATTGTGTATTTCATCAAGAAATAAGGCAGTATTCCTTAAACTTCATTAAACAGTTACCCAGTCGTGTACCGTACAAGATATGAGCACAATCGAAAATTCATCTTAGGTCTACCTATGTATTGGGATTTCCAGGTTATATTCGATCATGGATAACAGTGTCGAAGCTTTAGATAACCTAAAATATGTCTAAAAGTCAATGTCGTCGTAATCCTCGAAATATGTCGCACGTACTTTTATCCACCTAGGGCGTTTATTAATTGCATAATCTTGATAATATTACTCGTCGCTGTGATTTTCTCTTGCAATCAGATATTCCAGCAGTCTACGAGCTGCCATTTGGAAGGCGATTATCTTAGATTTCCCATTTTACCGGCCAACCAATCTCGGGTGAAATTTTTAACCGAGACAGTGCTGTTGGTGAATACCAACTTAACTGTTATTCGGTTTACGTAGCTTTAAACAAAGATAAAAGCTTTTACTGAATTTGCTGATTACGGGCCTAGGGGTCATCACGCAAATCGCCTCATCACGCCTTAGAAAAACACCCATGTATTTCGCGCCCCGGTTTTATGAGGAACATGAACGTTAAGGTATGGCCAGTTCGCCTGGTTTGATAAGAGTCTCCACGCTACATTAACGCTACATTATCCTGGGCCAAAATCTTCACCACCGGGCGAGTTGGCCCAAGGCCGCACTAGATAGACAGGCCACAAGGCTCGGACCGTGACGTCACGCTAGTGGCTGGCGTTCAGCATGGCAGTGTAGGGCCCGCTCTCACTTTCACCATGATATTGTTCATTTATTCAACCTTAACGATAAAATTGAACACTCCTTCAATTGTGGTTTTACTTAGGCTTGTATACTACACGAGTTTTATGCGGGGAGAAAACTGGAAGGGCAGTACATGTACATTTCTTTACGTAAAATTATGATGACATCTGTCACTTGTAACTCAACACGGTATCTTTAAAAGATTAGAACGCATAATACGTATACAAAAAGTTTTAATGTTACTAGGATAATGCATGATGGCAATTCACAACAAAAGTCTGAAACCTTTCTTAGAAATTAAGCTGCAACTTAAAACTTACCTAAGAATTCCTAAGGTTTCAGTTTGTACATTTTTATTTTCCTGAGGATTTCTTCTTCTCAGCGATGAGTTTATCTACGGTAATTTTTCTATTGTTATTCAATAATATATTACAAAAGATGTATATACATCTGTCAACGAAATGTTTAAAACTATTTATTTAATCACAGCATGTTTAAACATTTTCGTTTTCCAGAACATTGTTGACAAGCGAAGTCAGAATTTTTCTCTGAGAATCCTCATGTAAAAACATTTGTATACAGGTTAACATTTTGTAGCTCTAAAATAGCCTGGTACAACACCTTTTGGTACAGGGCAGGAGCAAGCCAAGGCCGCACTAGATAGACTCAGACATTTTTTTGTCTGACTCAGAGTTGTAAAAGTCAGGATAAGTTGTCAGCTTGATTAAGCCAGTTATTTATTAAGATTTTAAATAAATGACCAGTATCAAACAATTTTTTTTTGTTTGTGTGTTTCGTCAAATGGATTTTGAAAAGTGGTTTGTAAATTGCTTTTGCACAGCTTTTCAAACATTTTCCTGTTATTATTAGAAATTATGCATGCTACCTTATAAGCTATAGGACTATATGTTAATACTTTAAAGACTTGCAAAGTTAGTTCTTCTAAGAAATGTCATATTAGGTTCTTACATGGAAACAAATCAGCAACGTCTTTATTTTTTTAAAGACTGGATGACAACATAAAAGTTTGTGCAGTTGTAGCTAATGTAGTGTTATTTTCTCCGCTTTTACTACTAAAAGCAACTCCCTCTACCTTTCCTCCTAGCGGGCGATCTGGCCGTGCGGTTAGGGGCGTGCGGCTGTGAACGTGCATCGGGAGATAGTGGGTTCGAATCCCACTGTCGGCAGCCCTGAAGGAGGTTTTCCGTAGTTTCCCCATTTTCACACCAGGCAAATGCTGGGGCTGTACCTTAATTAAGGCCACGGCCGCTTCCCTCCAGCTGTTATGCCTCTCCTATCCCATCGTCGCCATAAGACCTATCTGTGTCGGTGCGACGTAAAGCCACTGGCAAAAACAAAAATAAAACCTTTCCTCCTTTATAGACCAGCTCACGTTTTATGTAGACTCCATTCAACAAGTTACAAAATATTTCATGCTCCTTTAACAATTTTAGTTTCTTTTTTCAAGTAATTCCAATGTGAATCATCAATACCCGAATTTCCCGTGCCTAGTTTTGCAGTAAAAGACTGTGAATAACCAAGTGGGGCATTGTAAGAAACGTTGACTGTCTTATCTTCTTTTACGCCCCAGGAAATGCGAAAAATATTGAAGTGAACCATGTTATTAGAATACAGGAGTAAGATACTTTCTTTGCAAAGGCTATATTTAACTGTTCCTTAAAAAAAAATATAATTTATCAGTAATGATACACTCATTAACTTCACTTTCAATTTCATCGATTATTTTGTGTACAGATTCTATTTTGTCGTGGACAGTCACTTTTGAGTTACGAGCAGGTCTAAACAGGAAGTTATAAATACTTTTCTAATTTGACCATTTTAATATCTTGCCCCCATCACCTAATGCACGTATATCATGGTTATAACTCATGAAAATATCATGTTTAATGGATTTAAAATCAAGAGCCTCGTTTAATGTTAAGGAAGTACCAATTTTCGGAATATTTTCCTCAGTAACATACATTTTGAAAATACAGACTTTGGCTGTTAAAGTTGACGGAAACTTTGTCCAAATCTAATTTGCGTTTAATACTGAAATTACCCTGAACGTCGTCCTTGATCCTGTCATATTCTTCCTCAGCTTTCTTTCTTTCTTTCCTTCCTCTTCCCGTTTTTCAATTTCTTCTTGTCTTTGAATAGGATTTTTGCTCGTTGCTCGTTGTTGGAAGATTTTTTATACAGATAGGCAGGCACATTTTAAAACTTAGGAATAGCATCGTTTGAGAGTTTTAAATGGTTAGGTTTTACAGTTAAAAGAGACTCATCAGGTCTTTTAACGGAATCGTCCCTAATTACGAAACTTCGTCGAAGTGTTTTATGCACACAACCGAGCTTGCTGAAGGGATGAATTCGGTTCGATGGATAGCTATGATCCACTTTTGTTTCCGAAACACGCCAGTAGGAAATTTAAACACTGAAATATTAGGCTGTTTTGAACTGTAGTTTATTCTACAACCAGGAATACAACACGACGTGGCCATAATTCAAAATGTTCACACACGTTTAAATCATTCAACACCATCGATAGCCTCACTGCTGCGAAGTTCAGATCAGCTTAAAAGTCACTGGCGAGAAGTGAAGCGGCTGGCGACTAGTGTGACGTAGCGCCCGAAGTGGGGGGGGAGCCTTATGGCCTGTATATCTAGTTGGCCTTGGTTGGCCGTGCGCGTAGAGGCGCGCAGCTGTGAGCTTGCATCCGGGAGATAGTAGGTTCGAATCCCACTATCGGCAGCCCTGAAGATGGTTTTCCGTGGTTTCCCATTTTCACACCAGGCAAATGCTGGGGCTGTACCTTAATTAAGGCCACGGCCGCTTCCTTCCAACTCCTAGGCCTTTCCTATCCCATCGTCGCCATAAGACCTATCTGTGTCAGTGCGACGTAAAGCCCCTAGCAAAAAAAAAAAAATCTTCACCGCTACATAACTAGAGCCAACGGCCGTAGCCGTGTTGACACACCAGATCCCGTGAGATCTCCGAAGTTAAGTAACATTGGGCGTGGTCAAGAAGTGGATGGGTTGCCACGCGCTGTTGGTGGGGGGGGGGTGTAAGGGAATGGAGGAGCGCAAAGGAACTGGCCACCCTACCGTGCGTAAACTCCGGCTCAGCCACACCTCCGCGGAGGTTCGGACCTGCCTTCGGGCAGAATACACCCGTACCGTACATAACTAGTACATCTTACATCGATCCTAATCTGTTTGTCATACTTTGATCTCTCTCGACAATTTCATCCCACACGTTTCCCTTCAAAACCTAAACAAACAAGTCCTGCATATCTCAGAAAAATCAATCTCTCCCTCCTTCAAGTCAAATATCATCAAAACGATGCCTTCAGATCTGTTCGGTTCAATACCTCTTCGTTTGTGGTACGATCAACCCATCTCATCTTCAGTTTCTTGTCTAAGAATTGAACGAATTAAGTTTGGGTTGTGAATGATATTTACGTCCTCCGAACTTGAAATTTTCCTTGAACTCCTTTTGAACATCAATACTCATCGATACCTTACTAGTATTGACTGGAAGAAAATCACTTAATCCGATGTGTTTCTGTATTGCTCATAGTCTAGTGAACTATTACAAGCTATTGACTATTAATATTATTGACCATACTTCATGAAACACTTTGTTTAGATACAATGGTCTGCATATTGCTGTTGAATATAAAAAAAACTACGATATTCTGCATTTGTGCAGGTATTTCTAAAAGATCCAACTGCAGTGGACTGCAGATGATCACGCCTGCTCAGCCGGCCCTAATTCCAAGCTTTTCCACATTTTTATCACTAGTTGTACTTTCACTGTAAACCCACATATTTAAAATAATTCTATAAATTAGTGTAATCAAAGACTTCAGGAATGAAGGATTCTATCAAATGTTTTCAAGTTACATAAATTCATAGCACTTGGCCGCCTAAACGAGTCGATCCGACTACTGTGCGACGGTAAGCGTTCTTCATTTATTAACAAGTAATGTCACCAACATAAGTAAATAAATGTCACGTGATCTTTATTGACCACCCACAAATAGCTTATTATTTCTGGCGGCTGCTACGCTTTTGATGAGAACTAACAATAAGTTCGTGATCAATAATTTCTGCAGCTCATCATCGATTACATTAAATCCAAAATGCAGGAATGGCCGTGATGATAAAACATGATGGAACAGTTCGTAAGGTCTTGTGCCGGGGGAAATGCAGACTCCCTGGTGGGATCGAACACGTGCATGACATTTCTCAACGCAAGTAACCGTAGATCTGCGGGGCTGCAAGCTCTTAAAGAAGGTGGCCACAGAATGGCACGAAGTGCTAGGAATATCCATCACACATACTAGGAACGAATGAATAAATGGGGGGAAAAAAAGACACGGGAGAAGATTAAGTGTTGCTGGGTCACTGGAAGAACTAACAAGGTACGAAAAAAGAAGAAAGGAAGTAAAAATGGGAGAAATGAAGGAACCACGAAAGAAAGAGCAAAGCAGAGTAAAGAAGAAAAGACGAAGAAAAATAAAAGAAGGAAGGAGGTAAGGAACGAGAATGAAAGGTTCACAACGAAAGTACGGAAGGAAAGGTGAACGCAATGGAAGAACTTATTGCAAATCCTTCATCGCTTGTGCCATAGAAAGTAGATTGCATCAAGATCTCTCCTAGGATTTATTATTATTATTATTATTATTATTATTATTATTATTATTATTATTATTATTATTATTATTTGGAAGTTGCTTTACGTCACACCGACGCAAATAGATCTTGTGGCGACGATGGGACAGGAAAGGGCTAGGAGCGGTAAGGAAGCGGCCGTGCCCTTAATTAAGGTAAAGCCCCAGCATCTTCCTGGTGTGGAAATGGGAAACCACGGAAAATCATCTTCAGGGCTGCCGAGAGTGGGGTTCGAACCCACTATCTCCAGAATAGTGGTTACTGGCTGCAATTAACCGATTACATCTATCGAGCTCGGTTCAATGGAATTTCGTCAAGCTGACAATACTGCGGTAGAACAACTCACTCAGTTTTCGAGTGTGTCTGAGGCATACTTACACCTTAAAGGTTGCTCTGATTTGCGCATTGTCTAGATATAAATTTTATAAGCGTGTTTTCTGGGAGAAAATTTATGACGTTGTTATATTCGTTGACACATTTTGTATTAGTCTGTCACACGATGTAAAGGATGGCAGAGCCGTGACTACAAATGACACTCAGATATGAAGCTGTCGTACAAATTGAAAACGTCCTACCTAGTCCTTGTTTATGGCCTCATTATCTGTTTTTTGTGGGTCACAGTGAGCGTCTTCCCGTAGTTATCAACTACCTACTGAAAGGAAATATGTAATCCTTCCACTGAATTGGGTTGCAAATCATTCATCGCTTGTACCAAAGAAAATAGATTATATCAAGATCTCTCCTAGGATTTATTATTATTATTATTATTATTAATTATTTAAACAATTTCTTAGCAGACAAAGTAGGGAGTCCCCATGCTACGAACAACGTAAAATGAACCAATTTCCTCAATTGTGCCGAAAGTTTAAGGGCTAAAGAGTCCAGAAAGGTTTCAAATTTTCAGTCATGGACAGATCAATCAAATTAAAAACCAAATTTCGAGAATCACTTCCGGCCTAAATTTAGTTCCCGAAAAAACCTAAAATAGCTTGTTTCTTTATTCATTTTCTTTTCTTACAAATCCAAGCCAAATTAACTTATTACATAACTATTTCTGCAATCTGTTCCTTGGTTCAATACTCTCACGTTTAACTGATTTTTTTGAAAAAGGGCTTCAGTGAAACTCTGAACTGACTCACATTAGCGCTTGTAGTGTTAGAAAAAAAGGCAAAGGATTGTAATTTCTAGGAATAAATAAGGAATATATTCTTATACGTTATAATATTTTATTTACCTAAAATTCATAGCTCACAGCCCTAGAATGTTTCCAAGATTGAGTTGCTTGCCTGAATGGCTAGAACTGTGGATTTCTATTATTAAGACGAGGAGGACGGATTTTATCTTTTTGCTAGTGGTTTAACATCGCACCAACTCGCGTTTCCAGCGACTATGGGATTGGAAAAGGCCAGGACCTGGAAGGAAGCGACCGTGAACACAATTAAGGTACAACCCCGGCATTTGCCTGGTGTGAAAACTCGCTCGGGAAGAGGAGGAGGAACTGCGCTGATTAGCTGAGACAGTAGAGCTTGGTCCTTCTGAGTCCAAGTTAGTTGGTTAAATTCTGGCGCACTCCGGTGGTATTTGAAGGTACTGAACTCGAATACCCCAGCCTCGCGTCGGAAGATTTACGGCACGTAAAAAATAAACTATGGACAACATTTCGGCACCTCGGTGACTCAAAAAATCGTAAAAGTAGTTAGTGGGACGTAAAACCAATAATATACGCACAATAATAATAATAATAATAATAATAATAATAATAATAATAATAATAATAATAATAATTGAATATGAGCCACAATTGGACAAACAACTTGGGGAATACCAGGCAGGTTTTAGAAATGGTAGGTCGTGCTCTGAATAAATACTAAAGCTCAAAAACCAAAAATCAAGGGAAAAGACGTACGCATTTTCCTTCACTGATTTCAAAAAGACAGATGATTCGATTGATAGAGAATTTCTTTTTTATCAGTCCTGTAGGAAATGGCTTTGTATAAGAGAACAACTAATATCATAAAAGCGACTATCACAAATACGTTTACGAAAGTTAAATTCATGAGTGAACTATCAGATTCCTTCGAAATAAGAACGGTAGTACGACAGGGAGATGGGCTCTCACCGTTGGTGTTCAACTGTGCGCTGGAGAAAGTAGTTATAGAATGTAACAAAAATATAAAGAGTGGAATATTAAACTGGGTTGCAAAAAGAAGAAACTTAATATAAATTGTATTGCTTTTGCAGATGGTATGGCCTTGTTGCTGAAACTATGGAGGAAGCAAGGGAGCAAATCCTTGAACTAGAGAAACAAGCAGCTAAATTAGGTTTTCACATCTCCTTCGAAAAAAACAAAATGAAAAACAATAAATGCCTCAAAGTCCAAGAACAAAAGACAGAAATCCAAATGTCTCGGAGAATGAGCTAGTTGGAATGCTGTGGAATGCAAAGCAATGGAACCCAGGAAAAATAAACTTGAACTGGCCTTCCAACTACCAAAAGATACTTACAACAAGAAATCCCTTTCATGGGGGTCAAAAATTAAACATTATAAAACAGAGATTGAACAAAAAGCACTATATACAGCAGAAACACTAAATATGAATTTTAAAGGCCAGATGAAATGTCGTATGGCTTTTAGTGCCGGGATATCCCTGGACGGGTTCGGCTCGTCAGGTGCAGGTCTTTCTATTTGACTCCCGTAGGCGACCTGCGCATCGTGTGATGAGAATTAAATGATGATGAAGACAACACATACACCCAGCTCCCCGTGCCACTGGAATTAAGCAATTAAGGTTAAAATCCCCGAATCGGCCGGTTATCGAACCCGGGACCCTCTTAACCGAAGGCCAGTACGCTGACCGTTCAGCCAACGAATCGGACAAAGGTCAGATAACTCGAGATAAAAGAAAGGAAAATTTTGAGAAAGATTATAGGACCAAAATTTCAGGATAATAAGGCAATATACATAAACAATAAAACACTCTACAAGAACGTTGAAAAACGCTCAATAACAATGCAAAAAATAAGGATACCTTTTTACGGTCCCCTTCTCACAATAAACTCTAATAGATTAACCAAGCAAATCTTTTACTTCTTCCGTAAGCGCAAAACAAAACAAAACTGGTTTAAAGAAAGTGAAAAAGACCTAGTAGAATTATAAATGACAGAAAATTCATTATTCGATCGGACAGTGAAAATAACATCTAAAGACGAAAATATAAGATTCCAAGACAAATCTGGATTAAAAACTAAACCTATTATCTCGGAAGACGACAGGAAACGAAGATCAGAAATTACGAAGAAATACTGGGCACTAAGAAAGGAGCAACACACAGAGAAATGACTAATTCAATGTACCCCAAAATAATAATAATAATAAGAAGAAGAAGAAGAAGAAGAAGATGTAAGCCTCCGTGGCTGTCTGATGTAATTTATTGATGGATAAAGTACTTTTGAATCCATCTCTTGGCACAGGCCAGAGTAAAGTGTAGTTTCTACCGAAGTCCCAGTCAACATCCATGGCTGTGACAATATGGAAGCTGCTGGAGTATGGGTAGTGCTGAGTACAGACATTCAGAGCACGACCTGTGCATCTGAGTGTTATGAAAGGTGTTAATCATAGGGTTAGTCATGCTACAATAGCACTTTCTGGCCCAGTGAGGAAAGCAATGGCAAACTACCTCACTCCTTATCTTGCCTAGTACGCCTCATTTTGATTGGTTTTTGCATTTTCCTTATAACTTCATAAACCTTGGTGGTGCTAATTGACGATCCAACCAACCCCTGGACTGATGACCTAACAGACAGACAAGCCTCTGTGGCTCAGGCGGCAGCGCGCCGGCCTCTCACCGCTGGATACCGTGGTTCAAATCACGCTCACTCCAAGCGAGATTTATGCTGGACAAAGCGAAGGCGGGACAGGTTTTTCTCCGCGCATTCTGGTTTTCCCTGTCATCTTTCATTCCAGCAACACTCTCCATTAACATTTCATTAATCATTCATTAATCATTGCCCCAGAGGAGTGCGACAGGCTTCGGCAGCTGGCACATTTCCTATCCTCGCCGCTAGATGGGGGCTTCATTCATTCCATTCCTGATCCAGTCGAATGACTGGAAACAGGCTGTGGATTTTCATTTTCAATAATAATAATAATAATAATAATAATAATAATAATAATTGAGTGTGGCCTCAATAACGGCCCTGGTGCAGGTCTTTCAATTTGACTCCCATGGGCGACCTACGCCTCTACCCGGGATGAAAGCTAATATTAAAGACGGCACGAACACTCAGTTCCTGAACCAGAGGAAGTAACCATTGAAGATTAAAATTCCCGTTTTGGTCGGTAATCGAATAACGAACTCTTTGGACAAAAGGCCAGCATGCTAACCAGTTAACTACAAAGTCAGAAATAAATAAATAAATAAATAAATAAATAAATAATAATAATAATAATAATAATAATAATAATAATAATAATAATAATAATAATAATAATAATAATTGACGACCGTGCATGTGCAAGTAAAGAGAGAATTCTTCACTAATACGTGCGGAACCAATCATTGAAACATTAAACCTTGGCATCGCTTATCTGGCAGTAACAGCTTCTCACTCAGCAGCTTATAACGTACTTCCCTGCTAAATTCACCACGTTCCTATTCTCCTCTTCGTTTTTCAGGAAACCGTGACATAATTCTTCTTTTCTCAACCATATTTTAGCATTCAACATCGTTGACCTCATTCCTATCTTTCTTCTTTTCTTTCTTATTTACAAAAAATCTCGTTAAAAAGACTGAAGCATAAAAGGAGAGGACGACGGATTTCCTCACGAGGTTCAAGATAGAGCAGCCTCAGGAAGACCATCATTCTATCTGCAATCTACCGTAGATCTTTACAGAAACAACATAAATGTTAGGGGGCCATTTTTATTATTAGTATCATCATAATCAGCTGAAAACCTGCACAAAACAGCTGTGAGCCTGGTCTTCTCTGCAGCAGAGCCAAGCAGCTGCCAAACAAAATAAATTGTCAGCTTAACCAAACGATGCACATTATGAAAATGAAAATCCACAGCCTGTTTCGAGTTTCAACCGCGTCAGGAATGGAATGAATGAATGAAGCCCCCACATAGCGGCTAGGATAGGAATTGTGCCGACTGCCGAAGCCTGTCGCACTTTTCTGTGGCAATGATTATTGACTGACAGATGAAATGAAATGATATTTTAGAGTGTTGCTGGACAGGGAAAACCGGAGTACACAGAGAAAAAACTGTCCCGTTTCCGTTCATCTAGAACAAATCTCACATGCAGTGACCGGGATTTGAACCAAGGAACCCAGCGGTCAGAGGCCAGCACGCTGCTGACTGAGCCACGGAGGCTCCAAACAATGCGCGTTATAAGCAGCACAATTAAGTCAACTCTCAATTTTGCATTAATAATCCTGAGCCACATCCATTCAGCCTATCTCCGACGAAAACATACTTTGGTCTACAAGTAAACTACGATTATTGTTATCAATGTCCAGCTGACTACCCGTGAGGACATCGCCACAGCAGAAACTAACAGACAACACTCAATAAATACAGTACATAAGTCAAAAAGACCAGATCCCTAGCAAGTAACTTCAACGAACTACAGAGCTAGAAGAACGACTGGACTAAAAAATCTCGACTGCATCACAGTCAAGCCAAGAGGTTTAAGTCCAACTCGAAGAACGCACTTACATAGGTAGGTCCTATAGCGGCGATAGGATGAGAAGGGGCTAGGAGTGGAAAGGAAGTGATCGCGACCTTAATTAAGATTCAGCCCAATCATTTGTCTGGCGTGAAAATGGGAAACCATCTTCAGAGGTGCCGGCAGTGGGGTTCGAAATCACTATCCACCGAATGCAAGCTGACAGATACGTGACCCAAACCGCATGACCACTTGCTCGGTAAAAGGGAAACCATTGCCTTGTGATCAAGAGGGTTTTTCGAAGTCCAAGGGAGTCAACCCGAACAGATTTCAGCCCTACGGGCCAGTACGTCACATCAAAGAAAAACGAAACTGATTGTAGGATGATGAGTAATCAGTTTTGGCCGGAAAATCACGGAAACTGGTTTAAGATCTGTCCACACTGAGGCACTAGAAGAAGGAAATGCTTGGAATGAAGTTAAGACGTTCGCTGTCAGTTTAGTACCGTTGTTGATGTCCTGTATTGCATGACAGACACCATGAATTAAGTCAAGTAATTCGATAATATGTTTAATGATTTTTCTCGGAGCTAAGGATCAATATGAAACAATCAAGAATTCTGGAAAGCTACGAGATTCGATTCTGCGCTAATTGAAATCTAAAAGGTAGGTGCTCCGAACTTGTTCAAAGAGTTTATTCGTGTACATAATAGAAAAAAAACGAGACTTTCATTGCTACCGTATTCCAAGCATACTGAAGCCTTAATGAACACGGCGTGCGTACGTTGTTCTATAAAGAGTCCATTCCCTTTTATGCACATAAAAAGAATAAGCTTCCATTTTTTGGAACTTTTGTGACTACATTTTCCTCCTTTTTTAAACCGTATTTTTAACGTACTGCCGGGTGATTTTCACATAGCTTGAAACAAGTTATTTACAACACTGCTTTGCAAAGCGCTACGTACTCCAATAAAAAAGGCTTCACGTGCTTTTCAGAATAATATGTCATTTTTTTATACTTCTCTCTTGTAAAAGTACACAACTCCTGTTCGAGCAATCAAGAGAGGGTGATGAAATAAAAGTAATGTAAACATTGATGAATAAAATTTTCAGCCATTCAAATACTTTTTCCATTAAGGAAGAACACTGAGAGGGTTTCCCGTAACAATCGAAACACACTATGAGTAGCACGCAATTGAAACGGGTTGATCTGTTCAGAGATGGTCCGGCTCCTAGAGTGAACGGGCAGCTTCGAGGCTTTTGGGTCAGAGGATCCCAAGTTCGATTCCTGGCCGGCTTAGGGAATTTAACCATGTCTGGTTAATTCCTCTGACTCGGATGCCGGGTGGTCGTGTTTCTCTCAATAAACTCCTCTCCTCTTCATCCACAAACAAAACATCACAATTACCAACCATCACAGAAACACACAATAGCAAGTACTTATCCTCGCGCACGGTTGGCATTAGAAGGGCATCCGGCCGTGAAACAGGGCCCAGTCAATATAACTGGACAGTTAGCACCCGCGAGGAAATCCGTAGGAAGAATCATCATCATCATATTTGTTGTTTAAAGGGGCCTAACAGCTAGGTCATCGGCCCCTAATGGTACGAGGTGCAAAGAAATGAAACGATAATTAAAACTTTAAAAATTTATCCACTAATTAGAACCTAAAACGAATGGTGATTAAAAAATGATAGAGAAATCAAAACAATCAGTGGATCCAATTCACAATGCCTTAGTTACTCGGATGGTGCTTATTATCTAAAGGGGTTAAAAATCCAGGTCATCAGCCCCTCGTACTGGTACTCATCACTTGTGTAAAGCAGAACTACGGTGTTCCAACTATAGTAGTACTAATCACAAATAACACAGACTCATGGTGTTTCTTGCATGGTAGTAATGCAGACCCATAATGTGTGTCACTCACAGGTAACACAAGACCCATGGTGTTCCACACATAAAAGTACTTCACACAATCAATGTAGACCAGGACCTCTCAGAGTGCATGCGCCTGGTAAATGCACTGTGCACGGTGCAAAAGACGACTTCGCGTGGTTGACCAGAGTGCAGACCCCCACTCCTCGATTTGGAGCAATAGCGCTGTCTTTCTCTTCCCCATGCCCGTCTCGCTCGCTCGCCCTGTCTCCCTCTTCCTCTCTTCCTCCGTAACGCTTCAAATCCGAGCCGAGTTGAGCCGAACTTAGCCGAGTAGCCCAGAGACGAAGCGTTGGTCGGAGCCGAGCCGACTGGGAGCGATGCACTGTGCACAGGAACTTTGCGCCGCTGTTTGCACGCGTGAGATTTTGGGCGTTTGAGACGCCCTGGCGTACACCCATGGCATTCCTCACACTGTGATACTGATCATGGGCGCCGACTACATCCGTGGTTTCCCTCCCACCGAGGTACAGTCAAGCCTCGATATCTCAAACCTCCATTACTTGAAATTTCAATATCTCGAAGTAACTTGCATTTCCCGACCGTTTTTCCCATTCTTCACGTCTATTTATTCCTCCATTAATCGAAATTCGGTTACACAAATTTCTACATTTCTCGAAGAAAACATTTCCTCCCTTGAAGCAAAAAATACCTTGTGATTCGGATGTTGAGGAACATTAACTGTGCAATACAGCATTTATGTCTTCTTTTTTTCCGTCGCACCGACACAGATATGTCTTATGGCGACGATGGGATGGGAAAGGCCTAGGAAGTGGAAGGAAACGGCCGTGGCCTTAATTAAGGTACAGCCCCGCCATTTGCCTGGTGTGAAAATGGGAAACCACGGAAAACCATCTTCAGGGCTGCCGACAGTGGGGCTCGAACCCACGATCTCCCGATTACTGGATACTGGCCGCACTGAAGCGACTGCAGCTATCGAGCTCGGACATTTATGGTTTGTGAGGAACAGTTAGCAAGTAAAGAAAGGGTTACATGATGATGATGATGATGATAATGCTTGTTGTTTAAACGGGCCTAACATCTAAGGCCTAGGCCCCAGAAAGAGTTACAATTATGCTGGGAGCCAATATGATCGGGAACTGAGAAACTAAAACGTCTAGTGATCGGAAAATCGGCGAAACGTCGCTGTTTCTCGGCTGTGAATTAATCACCGGTCACGTACGAAAGCAACCTGCGAAGTCGATGATGACAAGTTCCATTTTCGAATCTTGACTGCGTGGTATTTACGAGAAGTTTTAACGTGAAGGGAGCAGAAGTTAACAGTAACAAACAGAAGATACTAACAGATTTTTTCCACAGGTATTAATGGAGGTATGTTTCTTGTTTCACTACTGTATGTACTGTATCCTGTCTTCTAAAAAGTTACTATAATAAGGGTTATAATTAAAGTGATACCGTAAAATAGAGTTCGTATATTTTTAAGTATTGTTAAAAATAATGTATTCAGTATAAGCCCCTAGATACATATGATTCAATGTGCTATACATGCTCAAAAGTAGTATTCTCTATATCCCGAAATAAAATTTAGCTTCCGAGGTGATTCGAAATATCAAGGTTCAACTGTACCAAGCAGAGGCCACGTATACTCACTGTGTTTCTCACATAGTGGTACTAATCATAAACAGTGTAGACCGACGGTTAATCACACATTATGGAATCACCCACAGATAACACAGACCCATGGTGTTCCTCACATAAAGGCACTACTTACAGGCAACGCGTACGCATGGTGGTCCAAATATAGTGGTACTAATCGCGGGCAATACTCAAACCCGCGGTAATCCTCACATAGTGGTACCAATCACAGGCAGCGCAGACCCATGGTGCTCCTCACATAGTAGTACTACTCACAGGTAACGCAGAACCATTCTGCACACAGCGGAACCAACCCATTCGAGAGCAGCACTCGGCATCTACTCTCGCTATACTGCTAATAATAAGAGTTGGCGTCTGACATTTCTTAGAGGGAGGTCCGTTTACTGCCTGCCGAGGCGGAATAAAGGGAGTGGCTGTGTGGTTGCCATGGAAACGAGGGTGGGGCGACTGCGGTTGCCATGGAGATAACACTTCAGGGCAGCTCGTCTTGGTGGGAGTTGCCAAACCTGTCACTGTCACTGATAAGAACCTGATTGTTTGTATAAGAGTGATCGCAAATGGGACGACACCGCCTGGCCAGGTAGTCTACAACAGATCACAGCGGTCAGAATGAAGGAGGGAAGAAGTGAGCCGGAAGCGAGGGGTAAGAGTATGTAGAAAGGAATGCTGGAATGTGGCAACGTCGTGAAATGGCACGTGCAGTGCTCCTCCCTCCAAACTTACCTGTCAGACGCCAACTCTTATTATTAGCAGTATAGACACTAGTCTATGAAACCGAGCGGCCGTTCACCCGCCACGGAAGAATGCACACGCTGGTACTAATCACAGGCAACGCCCAGATCAGTAGAGTGCCGCACATAATGGTACTGCTCCTAAGTAACCTAGCCCCATGACGACCTGTAGTGTTCCTCACGTAATGACACTAATCACAAGGAGTCATCTATTACAACAGGCAGAGGATACCGTGGGTATATTCTTCGTCTGCGTCCCTCATCCACAGGGGGTATCGGTATCATCATCATCATCATCATCATCATCATCATCCTTTTCACAATTTTCTTTACGTCGCACCGACACAGATATGTCTTATGGCGACGATGGGACAGGAAAGAGCTAGGAACGGGAAGGAAGCGGCCATTGCTTTTTAATCAAGGTACAGCCCCAGCCTGGTGTGGTGTGAAATCGGAAACCACTGAAAACCATATTCAGGGCTGCCAATAGTCGGGTTCGAACCCAGTATCTCCTGGATGCAATCTCACAGCTGTGCGCCCCTAACCGAACGACCAACTCGTCCGGGATTATCACCATCATATGCACTAAGTTTTTTGTAGGCTTTGACCCTCCTCGGAAGTTTCTCGCTGTCTTTCCTGTTCACTGCCATGCTCCTCGAAATCTTAATTTTCAGCATCCTAATGTCTCGACGCACACATCCCACCCACCTCAGTTACTAGCCCAACACGTTTTCGAGATCCTTCCATTATCATTGGCACGCAGTCTGATTCAATGCCTTTGCCTCCCGGTGACACTAACAATAAATACACCGGTGGAAAAAAATATCCAAACACCATGAAATAAGGAATGTAGAATATGAAAATGTTGGCAATATATTTGTCGAGGTAACATATTTAATTGATTAAAGGTACAAAACTGCAGGTTAATATCGGCGCGAGGAAAGCCATCGCAAATGTGCCATGCTGGTCCTTTAATAACTGATGTAACCGCCTGACTGTTGAATGCAGGCATGTAAACGTGCATGCATTGCGTCGTACAGGTGCCGGATTTCAGCTTGTAGGATGGAGTTCCATGCCTATAGCACTTGGTCGGTCAATATAGGGGCTGTTAATGCCGGTTGTGGATAGCGCTAGAGTTGGCGTCCAATTATATCCCATACGTGCTCGATTGGGGACAGATCGGGGGTCGAGGAGACCAAGGCAACATGTCGACACTCTGTAGCGTACGTTGCGTTACAACAGCGGCATGGGGGCGTGCAGTATCTTTTTGGAAAACACCCCCGGGAATGCTGTTCATAAAGGGCAGCCCCACCGGTTCGAATCACCAGACGGATGTACACATTTACAGTCAGAGTGCGTGCGATAACCACAAGAGTGGTAATGCTGTTACAGGAAATTACTCCAAGACCAGAACTCCAAGTATAGGTTCAGTGTGTCGACGCCGCAGACAGGTGGAATGCAGGCGCTCACCTGGCTTCCACCTAACCAACATACGCCCATCATTGGCACCACGACAGAACCGGCTTTCATCGGAAAACACAACGGACTTCCACTCCATCCTCCAATAACCTCTCGCTTGACATCACTGAAGTCGCAGACGGCGGTGGTTTGGGGTAAGTGGAATGCACGCCGCAGGGCGTCTGGCTCGGAGCTGTCCTTCGAACAGTTCGTTGCGACACTGTGGTGCCAACTGCAGCTCGAATTGCTGCTGCAGACGCAGTCCGCCGAATACGGCGGTCCTCCCTCTCGGTGGTGCCACTGGGACGTCCGGAACCTGGTCTTCTTGCGAGCGTACCTTCTCGTATCCACTGCTGGCAGTACGCATGCACAGAGGAGACATTCCAGCCAAGTCGTTCTGTAATAGCGCGGAAGGAAAATCCACCTTCACGTCGCCCTATTATACAGCCTTGTCCAACCGCAGTGAGCTGTTGTTACTGGGCTCTTCGTCGTCGAAAAGGCGTTCTTGACCCACTCACAGTCACTCTGTCCAATCTCACAGGTAACTAACGCTCTCGCACACTACAGACCGTATTTAAATCAAACCTAATATGCAACATCATGGGACCGCTAATAGCGCCACTCTAACGTGATTTGTGGGGAAATTGAGTTAACGTTATCTTTCAGATGTATAAACACACCTATCAATGTTTTCTAGCACAACCCCTTCTTGGTGTTTGGATTTTTTTTTTTGGCCAATGTAATTGGTTCATTACACAGCCTACTAAGTTAACAGTTTCATAAATTCTCCATATTTCATTTCTTTCTCTTCTTTTCCACTGTATCGCGGTCGGATTGGTCCAGTTTTACGATCGGATTCCCTTCAGGAAGTTAACCCTATGTGGGTGAATGAATTCACTACTGCATGCTTCTGTGGAGGTTGGTAGGTGAGTAGATGAAAATAAGTAAATTAAGACGAACATAAACGTCCCATTTCCGAGCCAGAAGAATTAACTATACTCAGCTAAAAAAAACCCAGCCCCACCGAGCTCGATAGCTGCAGTCGCTTAAGTGCGGCCAGTATCCAGTAATCGGGAGATAGTGGGTTCAAGCCCCACTGTCAGCTGCCCTGAAGATGGTTTTCCGTGGTTTCCCATTTTCACACCAGGCAAACGCCGGGGCTGTACCTTAATTAAGGCCACGGCCGCTTCCTTCCAATTACTAGGCCTTTCCTATCGCATCGTCGCCATAAGACATATCTGTGTCGGTGCGACGTAAAGCAAAATAGCAACAAAAAACCAACCCCGCCAAGAATCGAACGCAGGACCCTCTGAACCGAAAGCCAGTAGGCAGACAATTCAGGTAAGGACCGCAACATACTTCATTTTCTTCTAATGTCCGGAACATGTATCTCAAAACTTTTCTCCCAAACACAATGTCAGATCTTGACAGAAGTCACGTTTCAGCAACATATGATTGTAGGTTACTGATTCAATGATTAGATACCTACACAAATGCAAGACCCTTATGTTTCAAGCCCACTGCAATATAGAGGAGTGGAGATTATCGCCCACACAGCACACTGCTACGACACAAGAGAACTGGCATTTCCACTGAATTTACTCCAATAAACGAAGTTTCAATAACATTCTTTATGAGCAGGAATAAAAGAAGCATTTACTCATAAAGATTTGATATGATATTGTTCAATGAAACATGGAAGATATTAAATTTTATGCTCTGTTGCATTATTTGTATATTAAGCTATAAACTGTTCCAATTTGCACAATATTTCAGCGTCGCTACTGCAACTAATAATGATGATGAAATAGTCATGAAATAATACTAAAACATGCCGTTGACATGCAGTAATGTTGAAAATATCCGTCTCGATAAATCTATAATTACAAGTGCAGTCACAATGTTTTAATTATTTTGTGATGTAACCTGCTCGATGAAATTACCTGTAAAGCGGAAACTGTACTCGTCTCTTAACCTATTATTGTACAAGAAAAAGAGAGCAGATAATTTAGACGTCTTTATACTCGTGAATGCTTATTTTATACACCCTAAAAGACGAATAACAATCAGAAATGTATTTAATGCGAAGGAAATATCAAGGCCATACACCGATAACATCTTGCTAGAAACGAATTAACTAATATTATAGTAGCCAAGTGCATCACAATGAAGTCAAATGACTGTAACTGAGTATGCACGGTAAGAGGGGACTTTCTTAACGTTATTTCCAGAACATTACGACATTAACTGCAAGAAATAAGAGGCTTTTCACGAAATTTATTGAACTCTGTACTTGTTACCGTTAACAGGGTTTAAGAATCAACGAGGACATACTCAAGAATAAGGCGAGATTACAAAAATACTGCCTAATGTCAATAACAGTTTAGCAATAATGTGACTAGAATATTTTTATTTGTGGTTATTAACGGATTAATTAGAACGCCCCATATTCTTTATTTTATTCGTGTCAGAAACAACTCAAAACTGAAGTGAAAGAAAAATACTGAGCGTACACAAAAGAAGATAGGCGTTTTAAATGTGTACAACTTTTGTCCGTCGCCTTGACTGAATGTCCAACATCGCAGCCTTTCATTAAGAGAGTCCCGGGTTTGATTCACGGCTAGGTCAGGGAATTTTATCTGGCTTTGAGGGCTGGTTCAAGGTCCGTTCAGCCTAAATGGTAGCAACTGAGGCGCTATCCGTTTTTTTCTTTACAATTTGTTTTACGTCGCATTAACACAGATGGGGTTCGAGCCCACAATCTCATGAATGCAAGCTGATAGCTACGCGACCCAAACCACGCAACCCCGAGAGGATTCACCGCACTGAACACGCGTCACCATGTAATCTTCGGGATGAACAGCGGTAGCTTGGCTGAAGCGCAGTGTCTAGGTTAGGTCTAGTTTAACTGAAATGTGCGACAGAAATCATCTCGTTTCCTGTATGTTTCTAACAATGGCCCAGTAGCAAGAGCGTAGTCTCGTATTAGTTTAGTTTTCTTATCAGTTCACGATAACATTATCTGTCTATGAATGGTGATAGAATTCTCTTACAAATGACGCTTTGAAGTAGTTTGAAAGAGCATGGCTTTGCGGCTCGGCGAATGTACTGTGTACAAGAGCACTCAAACCTGATTGGCACACTCAGAATGGATGCGACTCAAACGTTTCAAGAAAGTTGCATTATCTGACATCGCTTGCAAAGTCCCACAAGCAGAAGAAGTGATCTTATACTTCAGCCCAGCCGCAGAGCCTCCGTTAAGAGATCTAGTAGGAGAAAGCCGACAATATAAGGAGTAAATTAGATGAATGGAATAGACAGGAGGTGCTACCACCGAGCGTTTCTTACCGCGGGCGCAAAGCACATTAAGCGGGCAGGCAGTGTTGCCAACTTTTAGCGGAATTAGAATGTCGGCGAAGAAATATATCATTTAGCGGACAGCGGATATTTTGGCGGAATTCTAGACTTATTATAGCGGAATTTAGTGTTTTATCCATTTTAAGTTTTTTTTAAATTTGTACTCCAAGTGGCCTATGTCTCCGAAGGCCTTTTCTGGCAGGAACTAGTGTTTGCAGTGCACTATGTCTTCTGGTATAGGCTAGAGCAATTTTGTTACTTTCATAGATCTCTGTCTTATCCTTGGCTTTGACAATATGAAAGTGACTGAGGTATGAGCGATGCTAATAATGCCAATCCTTATGTAGCCAGTCTCTGATATGAATGGTGTGAAAATGTTGCTCATAGGGTCGGCTGATGCATTTCAGTGAGCTTGGCAGACTGATATGTGATAGCAACTCTGGCTCGGTGAGGAAAGCAACGAGAAACTACCTCACTCCTCATTTCCCTAGCACGCCTCTTCAGTGATGCCTAGGCCATCTATGACCGCTGATGGCAGAGCTGTTGAGGATCCCACCAGCGGAAGCGCTGACGGACTGAACATACATGCATGTCTCTGAGCTATTCCGTATTTTTTGTCAGGAACTTGCAGTCACATGAGGAAAAAATGTTATTTGGATTTGATTTTATGAGGTCATTTTATCATAAATTTGTAATGCGTGGGGAAAGGGTACTTCTCTCTTAGTTGACGAATGACGACAGATAACGAAACTGTGAGAGAGTAGCATTTATATTTTTTATGCTATGAAGGAAGACCGTTTAATGACTCGCCTGTTTTGTGTGTGGCCTTTGAGGTAGGTGATTCACCTAGTTTGCACCCGGCAGTAAAACGCCTACAAGTTCTAGCTCGTCCGCTCGCAGGCAGGGGGTTAATCCCAGTGAAACTCACAGATCAGGTGGGTGCAGACATTTAGTTTTATTATTATTATTATTATTATTATTATTATTATTATTATTATTATTATTATTGCTCATTGTTTGAGATCGGAATTCTTAGCGGAATTTTAGCGGATTTTAGTAGTATTTAGCGGATCTTGAAAATATAAGTTGACAACACTGCGGGCAGGTAGGCGATGAGCGTATGCTATTCAGCCAAAGTGACGATGTGGATACGTCACAGATTGTGAAGGCTGGGTGAACTTCTCTCGGTTACTCTGGTCTTAGGAAACTCCGATGCGCACACATAGGTTCGTCTTCAGTAATCGAGGCTATTTCTTGCACAGTTTCAAAATTAACATTTTCGGAGCCCGCTATGCTGAGCCTTTCAAAACTCCGGCTTCATGTCCAAGTCGGCTTAGGTATGCAGCAGTATGTTTGAATCTTTCTGCGATTTCATTTACTTGTTCCTTGTTAAGCACACGTTTTTTAACATTTCGCTTCTTATCTAGTAAAGAAGCAGTTCCTCTCAATTTGTTCCGCACGGTCTCTCTGTATGGCGGGCCTACACCTGGAAACTGTGTTACAAATCATCTAATGACTTCCCTGCAAGACTCTGTTTTCACATAATCGTAGTATATAAATACCCTCCCCTCCACCGTGTACAGAAGAGGAGGCATTATGAGAATTATACCCTGAAGAAACACATAACTACTCGACGAGCGACAGATCAACACTTCATGCACGTTCTAAGCACGGACCTGAACTGAGAAGTGCGGGTATTCGCGTGCTGTGTAACGGGAAGCTGACCTTGTGGTTGCTTGGTTCTAAGTTGTCTGATAAACTCACCAACAATCTAATCATGTTTTCCGGGAATAACATCAGTTTGGTTACTTATTTTAAGGTATGCCGTACATATATTTCATAAATGCATTTACATTATTGTACTTTAACCGTAGACAGTGAATATATACGTCCTCAGTCGCGATGAAACTCCCTCACCATTTAGAGGCTAGCTATTATGATTGGACGCCTGATAATTTTTAAATACTATTTTCAGAAATTCAGTGAACAAGAAAGTCACGTAACACTACAAAACTGTGCAAAATCAAGTAGTAAAATTGCTTCATTATGTAAATATATTACGTTTTGCTGAATGAATACAAGGAAGGTTACTATTTTAAATGGAATTACTGTCATTTCCAGGCAAGGGATTGTGAAATAGTAGCTTGTACGCTTATACTGTGTATCTTTGTGAAATGTGACAGAACAATTGCAACGTGTGAGTTTTGTTTGCATTTATAACTATAAGAAAATAAAACTGACTCTTTACAATATCTTGGAAAGGTCGGTTTTCTTAAGTTTATAGCGCCTTTTTGTTTTATTTTAAATACTGTGCCCCAGTCAACATTTCTCTGAGTAGTAGAGGAGAGCTTCGTAGTCACGATAGAACGTCACAGCTCCACTCACTGGCTTGACTGTGACGTATGGTTGCTACGTATGCTGCCCGCATTTACGTCAGCCAGCCCGGCTGCACTGGGCTAGCCTCAACGGGCGCCCAGCTGAGCACCTCTGGAATAGACGATGAAACTCAAAAGTAACCCTCCTTCTGCGTGTTAACCGTACTCTGGGAATGAAATCAAATTAAACTGATTCAATCCAAGATTATCGTCCCTTAAACTCGGATCAGTGCTTGGAAACAACGTGAATCGGGTACATGAGCGTAAGAGGGTTGGTCATACTTACATATAATTTGAAATAAATAATTCGATATCTCGCACTGTTGCTATGTTATAAGCTGCTAAATTTAGCCAATTAGACCGCTTTGCGAGCGAACTGAAATGAGCTTTGCGAGAAGGTGTCGCTAAACCTGCACGTGGTTTAAGAGCGATTTTTAGAGCCACACCGAGAAATCAGCATCAAACACAAAAACACTGTGTACTTAGCGTACTTCCTATGGCATGATCCTGTCAGCTCGGGGACCCGTGTTCATATCCCTCCCATGGCGAAAAATATTTCTTCGATTGGTGCTCCCAAGTTGGTCTTAAGCCACGTGAAGATTTAGCAACACCGCCTCGTAAAGCCCATTTGAATTCGCCCGCGGAGCGATCTCATTGGCTGACTTCAAACGGCGCGAGATAAAGAAGTATTTCTTTCTAATACTTTATCAGTATGACAACCCCTATTACTCTCAAACACACGGGTCGCGTTGTTTCCGACCACTGTCTGTGGTTCTGTTATTGTGTCGATCTCGAACCTAGCAGGGGTAGTGGGATATTTTCAAGGATAGAAGAAAGCCAATTCATTGAACGAGCTGGATGCATGGTACGGGCCACGTAGCTGTATGTATGTACTCGGGCGAAAGTGGGTTCGAATCACACAATCGGCAGACCTAAAATTGTCTTTCCGCGGATTTCCCATTTGCACACCAGGTGGCAACGGGTCTGTTCCTTAATTAAGGCCATCCACTTCCTCCCTAGTCCTAGCCTTTTCCTTATTCCACCGTCACTGAAAATCTGAGTTAAACCGCCAAGGGGATAAAAAGTCGATTCGACGTTCCACGTCATACGTCATCGGCATGTGAAAGATCGTCGGTGACAATATTCCGTGTTTACTGAGCAAATTAATGAAAACTCAGTATTAGGTCACTCAACACAGTTCTGCTCTTTCTGCCATCTAAAAAAGGCAGCCCCGAAGGGCCAAGTGCTACCAAGCGACCGCTGCTCAGTCCGAAGGTCTGCAGATTACGAGGTGTCGTGTGGTCAGCACGACGGATTCTCTCGACCATTATTCTTAGCTTTCTAGACCGGGGCCGCTATCTCACCGTCAGTTAGCTCCTCAATTGTAATCACGTAGGCTGAGTGGACCTCGAACCAGCCCTCAGATGCAGGTAAAAATCCCTGGCCTGACTGGGATATCTGTCATCCAGTAGAGTTAAAAAGGAACTCCGAAAGTGACACGCAGGCAGCCTAAATGGCATCAGATCAAATTGCTCTCACACTGCAGATCAGTGCATTTGACTATAATAATAATAATAATAATAATAATAATAATAATAATAATAATAATAATAATAATAATGAAATGGCGTATGGCTTTTAGTACCGGCAGTGTTCGAGGACATGTTTGGCTCGCCAGGTGCAGGTCCTTCTATCTGACACCCGTAGGTGGCCTTCGCGTCGTAATGAGGATGAAATGATGATGAAGACAACATATACACCCAGCCCCGAGCCAGCGAAATTAACCGTTGATGGTTAAAATCCCCGACCCTGCCGGGAATCGAACCCGGGACCCCTCTGACCAAATAGGAATAATAATAATAATAATAATAATAATAATAATAGTATACAATGCATACATACATTACATCTTTAGTACAGACTAATGTATCTTTCAGCGTTCAGTCTGCCAGCCTCTGTGAATTAAAAACGCGCCTCTATTCTCCTCTTATTTGCAACTAATTCTGTGACCTCTTAATTCCAAACCCCTTATCTTTGAATTATGACAAACCGTGTCTATCCATCACCACTTCTAATTCGCTCACCCTCCATTATTCTCCATTATTGAGCTGAGATATCATAGATACAAACCCAACATTCTTACACATAATTAGTGTGATCTTCACTTCATAATAACTCCAAAATCGTATTGGTGGTGACTGTTAAAGAATAAAATTTTGTATAACTACCACCGACATGTTCAAGAAAGATCCACCTGTATTATTCATTTCCACAGATCAAGTTTTGAAATATTATTTGAAAACTCCTTTACATAACTATATGCAGCAGGGAAACTGAACAAGGTACGGTCTTTAATGAATTAAGGAAGCCAGCAGAATGCCGATGTGCTAAATTAATTCCACAACGAATGACTTAATTAGAAGGCATTCCGTTGGATGCGATGGGTTCAGACCTACTGCAAATGGGACCTAGCAACCGAGACTCACAACACAGGTAAGTAAAGGAGTACGGTGTCACAGTAATTGTCAGGGAGTTTCACTGCACAAATAACTCTTATGTTCTCAAAGAAATTGGGACGGGATCTTAGACCGGAGTCTTCACCGAAACGGATAACTGGAATGACAATAAAACTTGGATAATACCCTTGCAGTAACTGAGATGAAATCTTAGTACACATGACCGAGAACGTCGTGGATCAGCTGGGCCGGGGAGGGGTAGAATACATCCATAGTATCCACGGGCGCTGACAGAATTGTTTTGAGGGGACTGCAGTTCCTAGCGATCCGGGAAAGCTTTATAAATTAAAGCCCGGATTTTTATGCAGTAACACGTTAGATTGCAAACTAATTTGGTTAGTAGGGAGTGTCGGCCACCCGCTCTTCCATAATGTAGCAAGTGTGACATAAATCATAGGGGTTCTGATGTTCCGTACCCCTAATATCTATGCAATCCCCATAGCACAATGGTTGTGAAGGTAGACTATACTTGCCACTCGCTTCAGTAAGTTTGCATTCTAACCTATTAAGGCATAAAAATCCGGGCTCTATATCATAAATATGAAGCCAGAATGAACGCGTTTTGAAGACATTTCAACATCTACAGTGTGTACTTTCTGCACGTAATATGTAGTATACTTTTTCATTAATCTGAAATATAAATTGGCCTATAGGCGTCAAGTCATTATGGTCTGACATCGTGGTTAACTGGTTCGGAATCTTGTTCGTGGAAACAATTATCATCGGAATGTTGGCCGAAAGAGCGCTTATGCACTTTCTAAACACTAGATTGCATTCCAAAACTCTGGGTTCAATTCTAAACCTCTCTTAAATGTTCATATGGAGTGAAGGCATATGGCGCTGGTGATTGTGATTCGACCGTCAGATGGTGACGTCAAGCCTAGAACGGACCCTCTGATTTTATTCTAAAGGCGCAGGTTATGGACCAACAACGGCTTTCGCCCTCTTCTTACATCATTGTCATTCATCACGGTCCGGCTCCTTGGCTTCATGGTTAGCGTAGTCGCCTTCGACTCAGAAGGCCCCGGTTCGATTCCCGGCCGGGTCGGAGATATTTTGTATTAAGTTGTTTTACGTCACACCGACACAGATAGATCTTACGACAATAATGGGATATGAATGGGCAAGGAATGGGAAGAACGCGGCCGTGGCCTTAATTATTTAAGGAACAGATCCAGCATTTGTCTGGTGTGAAAATGGGAAACCACAGAAAACCATCCTAAGGGCTACCGACAGTGGGGTTCGAACCCACTATCTCCTGAATGCAAGGTCACAGCTGCGTTCCACTAACCGCAAGACCATCTGGCACGATTCAGAGATTTTTAATCTTAAATATTTATTTCCCCTAACTCCGGGAAAGGATGTTTGTAGGTTTGTACCGTCTCCAACATTCCTGAAACTTACACACAACGCTATATTCCACTACAAAAGCACGCAGTTCCCCTATACGGCAAATGCTCACACTCATTGGAGGGTCTGTCTTAACAAGGGCTGCACCAGACTAGGAATAACCACACGAAATAATAACAACAATAATAATAAAATAATATATGAGGTGCTGGCCTTCGGAATAATAATAATAATAATAATAATAATAATAATAATAATAATAATAATAATAATAATAACAGAAGCGCCCACGGGTGTCAAATAGACGGACCTGCACCAGACTTCTCCAGAAGCCACATGACATCACACTCAGACATACAGCGAAGACATGATTTAATAACATGCATATAGCATTGCCCACAAAAACTCCTGTCATGTCTCATACAGTCAAGACAATGATACATGACAGTTTATCTTTCACGAGTAAGAAACTTCGCCACAAACGGGACTGCAGGTTCGCCAACTCCACGGTAAGAAAATCCTTTAATCAAGCTCTAAAAACTTCAAAAACGTGAAAATCCTCCAGATTTTTCACTGTTCGAACTTACCTACTAGCGACCGAAAATGATTACTGTAGGCTCTATATTATTATTAGTATTTATTTATTTATTTATTTATTTATTTATTTATTTATTTATTTATTTATTTATTTATTTATTTATTTATTTATTTATTTATTTATTTATTTATTTATTGCACACTACAGGACTTAGTGTCCCAATTACAGTGGCAACTACGACAGATAAGCTACAATTAACATGGTGAAACTTATATCTAAACCGTATTCTACATATTATTATTATTATTATATTATTATTATTATTATTATTATTATTTATAGAATTCGTAACTTACATAATAAATTAAAGTCTTCAAAGGCTAAGAAAACATGTTTTATATCAGTAGAGTATAATCAAATAGGCCTGTTATGCACCAAAATGATGCAAATTGGAAGAGATTTTCTTCGCTCGCATCTATGAAATTACCGACTTCTTTCCAAAAGTCAGCTATATTTCCTGTATTTCTACTAACTTTAGTTTGTTCCACTGAAGTCTATTTTTGTGATGTAGTCGTCATTGAACTTCAAAAGTTCTGCCGATCGAATAATGTTTTGAAGACACGCAGTTATTCAGTAGGTGACAGTATCACAATATTCTCTAGCACAATAAATGTTTGCGGGCAAACGCTGTTGCAACTGTAGAAATGTTTATAACGAAATTAACACATCTTTCCCTGATTATGGTTTCAGCATCAGCAATGAGTAAATTTAGGCTTCTTTAATTCCTCCGTTTTTTAACCTGCAAAACACCCTAATCTAAATGAAGAGACCGTGATGTAATGCATGATTCATGTTAAACTCATACTCCCTTCAAAAGGAATGCCTAAAAGAGGGGATACTACCGTAGGCTATACTCAAGAAGTTAAGCCAGACTGAGTGGCTCAGGCGGTTCAGGCGTTGGCTTTCTGACCGTAACTTGGCAGGTTCGATCCTGGCTCAGTCTGGTGGTATTAGAAAGTGTTCAAATACGTCAGCCTCGTGTCGGTATATTTACTGCCACGCAAAACTACTGTGGGACAAAATTAAGGGACCTCGGCGTCTTCGAAAACTGTAAAAGTAGTTGGTGGGATGTAAAGCCAATACATTTGTTTTTCTTCCCGAATTTGGCCATATATGGATTGCATGGAATTTGAGGCTAGGCTAGGCTAAGCATGGCTTGGCTTGGCTTGGCTTGGCTTGGCTTCTCTTCTCTTCTCATCTCACCGAAATGATCCGTTTGGGCCTCCGTTTGTGGTTTCTCTTCAAATGATTTTTAGACCATCGACTCTTCTCCTGAACTCTTCTATTGTGGATCATCTGTAATGTAATTCCAACTTCCTTCGCATCCTTCTTAACCTCTTATACCCACTTGGAGGTGTTTTTTAACCCCATGATGTGTTAGAGGATTATTATTATTATTATTATTATTATTATTATTATTATTATTATTATTCAATAAGTTAATCTTAACTACGACAAGAAAACATTTGTTAAAAGCCAGGAAACATCGAGAGAAGATCTCTAGATTTCTCTCTTAAATCTGAACCTGTTTTTCATCCTCTGACAAGCATTAGAAACCTCCGGAATCGGGGAGAAAACCTTTGATGGTGGCAACGCTGCAGGGCTGAGAACAAGTGCAAAGCGAAATCTGGAAATAATGATCACAGAACATGTCCTTCCACTCGTTAACCTCGTGTAATCTTTCACCGCAGTGATGTGCTCAGAAGCTGGGAAACTTGTAAGCATTCTGTTCCGTTCTATTCCGTAGTGGAAGTTAGTGGTACCCTGCAATGAGCAACACAGGATGGACTGGACACTGTGAAAACCGCAGAGGACGTGGTGTGGTTCAGTTTGAGAGTTCATTGTAGCAGAAACACTGCTGGGTCAACAGGAAGTATGAACGGAGCGGAGAGTGCTTGCTCTAAGTTTAGAGCATTGACAAGGCCTGGTTCATATCGGCTAAACGTTCGCTAGTCCCTAAGCCGACAGGAAACACGGGTCGCGGATCGTCTGAGAGCTGCCACATGCACACAACGCTATCTCTGCAACTGGACTTCTTTCAGTTGTCTCATTCCATGTAGAGAAAGATTAGCTTCACAGACATCGCTCTGTACGTATCTCGAACAAACGAGAGACTTCCAGAAACAGATTACCATTTCTTTTTTACCGTATGGCTCGCTCTCTATCTTTTTAAAAAATCGTAGACATGGAAATAAAAATGTGAGTAGGTCTCGTCGAGAGTATATAACTTACGATTATTATACCGAGCTCGATAGCTGCAGTTGCTTAAGTGCGGTCAGTATTCAGTATTCGGGAGGTAGTGGGTTCGAATCCCACTCTCGGCAGTCGTGAGGACCGTTTTCCAGGTTTCCCATTTTCACTCAAGGCTAATGATGGGGCTGTACCTTAATTAAGGCCGCAGCTGCTTCCTTCCCACTCCTAGCCCTTTCTTCTCTGTGTCGGTGCGAAGTAAAGCAACTTGTAAAAAAAAACCCACAGAACTCACGATTATGTTTAATGTCTCAGCTGACAAACAAATGAGGAGGCAACTTGTTGAAACGTACTTTTCATGAAATACCGCTTCAAAGTAAGGCAAAACTTGCGCTAAATATGTGTCGTCACACGCATACTCTGTTATAAGATGGCGCTGTGTTGACTCGCGCGCTCAGCTGGAGGTTGATTTCCTTAAACATCACTTTAATTTGAATGTTGTGCTGAGAAACTACCCCAGCACATAGAGCAATTCATTTACTGATCTTACTTTTACTCGTAATATTACTCCCGAATTCTTAAATTATGTCTCTTATTTCTCACACTACAGGCCCATACTACACCGAGTTATTACCCACATTCCAAGTGTACCACACTCTACTGATAAAAAATGTATTATCCACATTAAATTTGTCTTTTGTTTCTAATAAACCTGAAAATCGCAAAAGTAGTTAGTGGGACGTAAAGCAAATATTATTATTATTATTTATTATTATTATTATTATTATTATTATTATTATTATTATTATTATTATTATTATTATTGTAATTAAACCCTCAAAACCCTGTGGCTGTTACAATAGTAAGAGCCTACCGCCAATCTTTTTTTTTCTGTGGATGTAGATGTAAATGTACTACCTAGGAGTGGTGAGTGAGTGGCCATGATCTTGAGAAACGTACCATCCTGGCATTTGCCAAGAGATGAAATGGGAAACCATGGAAACAATTTCGAGAGTGGTCGACGGGGGTATTCCAACACATCTGTCCCCGACTACAAAGCTAACAACCATAACAGGCCATGCCGCAACGCACTAAGCTGATCTATGCGGTACAGATTACGGAATCACAATCCAAAGAGAGGAAATCAAAGCCCCGAGATTCACCGATGATATTGTTATTTTATCTGAAACTGTAGAAAATATTGAGAAGTTGCTGAATGGTATGGACGGAGTCTTGGGTGAGGAGTCGAAGATGAAAATAAATACGTCCAAAACAAAAGTAATGGAGTACAGTTGTACGAAGTCAGGTGATGCAGGAAATATTAGATTAGGAAATTAAGTCTTAAAGCAAGTGGATGAATATTGTTACTTGTGTAATAATTAACGATGGCAGAAGTAAGCAGGACATAAAATGCAGGCTAGCACAAGCAAGGAAAACCTTCCTTAAGAAAATAAATTTGCTCACTTCGAACATTGATATAGGAACTAGAAAAAAAATGTTTTTGAAGACTTTCATTTTTAACGTGGCATTGTATGGAAGTGAAACATGGACGATAACTCGCTCAGAAAGAAAGAGAATACAAGCTCTTGAAATGTGGTGTTGCAGAAGAATGCTGAAGGTCAGATGGTTAGATCGAATCACGAATGAAGAGATATTGAATCGAATTGGTGAGAGGAGATCACTGTGGCTAAATTTGACGAGAAGAAGAGATAGAATGATAGGACACATCTTAAGACACCCAGGAGTTGTGCAATTGGTTTTTGAGGGAAGTGTACGCGGTAAGAACGGTAGGGGTAGACAAAGGTATGAATATGATAAGCAGATTACAGCAGATATAAGATGCATCAGTTATGTAGAAATGAAAAGTTTAGCACAGGGTAGGGTGGCATGGCGAGTTGCACCAAACCAGTCTATGGACTGATGACTCAAACCACAACAGATTACGGTACGCATTGTTTATTTCTAGCAGAAATAAATAAATAAATGACATCATCCAGTAAATAAATAAATAAATAAATAAATAAATAAAATACATATTCACGAACGTACGTTTTCGTGGCTCATTGTATTAAAGTAAATAATTAAATATGCTAACTGGATTAAAGGCACTTTTATACATTTAACAAAGCCGAGATTTCCGCCAAATTACATTGGCCTTTATCAGGGCATGTGAAGGTCTTTCTCCGACAGTATGCAAAGAAATTCTTCCGAAGGAACGTGGAAGTCACAACCATACTATCCATGGCCTCCACAATAACTGGACTTAGGGATCGTCGCGCTGTGCTCTGGGGGTGTTATGCATGTTATTTCTGGAGTACAGGTCTCCATGTATTTGATAACTTGAAGCCGTCTTCCCTGCTGATATTATTTGGGCACAGCTCTATCTCTATGGCTTCCCTTAATAAGTCGAGCGAAGATCATCGGGCCTGTAAAAGATTTCTATGCTTGACTTGTAAGGGAAGTCATAGAGATAGAGCTGCGCCCAAATAACATCGACAAGGAAGACGGCTTCAAGTTATCAAATACGTGGAGGCTGGCACTCCAGAAACACATGCATAACACCACCATGGCCCAGCGCGACGCACTCAAGAAACTGTCGACAGAGAGTGGTGGATCAGTAACTTCCCTCCCAAACACCACAGCACAGCGCCACGATCCCTGAGTCCAGTTCGTGGCGAGGCCGTGGATAGTATGGTCGTGACTTCCACGTTCCTTCGAAGAAAGTCTTTGCTCACTATCAGAGGCAGACCTTTCATGTGCCCTATGAAGGCCAATGTATTTTGGCGGAAAGCTCGGCTTTGTTAAATATACACGTGGCTTTAATCCAGTTAGCATATTTATTTCTTTATTATCAATACATATTATTTATAAAAAACCCTGTGTTTGCCTCATACTTCGTTCCTCGCGCCAGTTGCTATTTCCTGTGGCATTGTAGTATTTTTTCACCTGCCTCTTGTCATAAGCTAGAGGAAAATATTAATAATGTTGTTAGTTTTACGTTCCACTAACCACATGTTTATGGTTTTTTTTTTTTTTTTTTTTTTTTTGCTATTTGCTTTACGTCACACCGACACAGATATGTCTCATGGCGACGATGGGACAGGAAAGGCCTAGGAATGGGAAGGAATCGTCCGTGGCCTCAGTTAAGGTACAGCTCCAGCATTTGCCTGGTGTGAAAATGGGAAACCACGGAAAACTATCTTCAGGGCTGCCGACAGTGGGGTTCGAACCCACTATCTCCCGAATACTGGATATTGGCCGGTTTATGGTTTCCAGGGACACAGATTCTGGGATAATTTCCCGAAGAAGTACTTTTACGTGTCAGATAACGTACCGATATGAAGGTGACGTATTTGAACAACTTCAAATACCACTGGACTGTGAGGAATGAACCTGCCAAGTTGGGCTCAGAAGGCCAGCGCTCTACCGCCTGAGCCACTCAGCCCGCCGGAGCAAAGTGTAGCTTCCGCCGAAGTCTCAGTCTCGTTCATGGTTGTAACAGTGTAGCAGTTGCTACGCATTGGCATCCAGAGCACGACTAGTGTGGCTCGATGTTACGGAAGGAGCTACTCATAGAGGTGGTCGTGCTGCATTAGCACTTTCTGGCAAAGTGAGGAAAGCAATGGCCAACTACTACACACATCGTCATCCTTTGTAGGTTCCGCTGTAAACTCCCTATAACCGCTTAACGTTTGGTGGTACGATCTGTTGATCCAACCTGCCTCCAGGCTTAAGATTTAAGAGATGAACTTCGTTTTTGTCTCGAAGGTACAGAGGTATGAAAATTATTAGACTCAACACCAGTTTCAATTATTTCGGTTAACACCTTACTTTTTACATCCTTGCGCATACAAACAATAATGAAAATCCTTTTGTGCTGCAGTGGAGTTACGTATTTCACGAACCCCTTCTTGTTTGTTTAAAAATAAATTATACAACTTACGTTATATTTTCCTTTCATTGCAACAGTGATGCCAATGTATCTAATTTAGACTGTTATATCTATATTTAAGTCCATTGTTGATTATTTGTAACCTCTCTTTTGGATGTAAATAGTTACAATGTAATCACATGGACTGGTTCTGTGATGTTTCGTTTTGCTTCTGCGTTGGTATAATTCACTGTGCTTCGCTTTATTTTCTGTACTAGTCTATACAAACTCTTAGAAACTGATATTAAGAGAATATCAACTGACCAAACAGAAATACATAATCTCAACATATTTTTTAAAAATTATACGAGTAGTATATTATTTCACAAATTGCATTTAGTCAAATTAATATTTGGTTGGAAGGCAAGAAGTTCCGTGGTGCGAATTGGAAGGACATCTGAGGCTGGAGACTACAACTAAAGGCTCTTTTATTTTGTAAAATTTCTTTTTGAGTCTAATAATTTTCACACCTCTGTAGGTTCGGTTCATCTTTGTACTCAGCACGGGATACTGGCTTGACGTAAATACTCGAAACTCTGCATACAAGTTCAGAAATATCCAGCTCGTTGACCGGAGAGTCAGCATTGTCTCTTCGATTCAGAGGTCTCCGCGTTCGATTCCCGGCTGGGTCGGAGATTTTAAACTTAAATGGTTAATTCCCTTGCCTTGTGGACTGTTTTTAATGTCCTCAACATCTTTGCAACTCACACACTTCACAACACTATCCTCCAGTACAATAACACGCAGTATCCCTTACACGACAGATGCCGCCCACCCTCGTCGAAAGTAGTATTGGCTACTGAATACATGATTCGAAGCAGTGTATCGATTCATTCAAGAGTCCGAGTGAATCGATTCACAGGAACGGCGAGCTCACGGCACACGATTCAGTTTACTCCCAGCGGAGAGTGCTGGCGGGGAGCCGAGCTTCCGCTGCAGCGAGACAGTGAATCATGGCACACCGAAAGAAACGTGAACAAGAACGGCTCAGTGAGACACAAGATACACACCGCTCCTTATCGGCACACTGGACACTGGCGGAGAGACGAGCTTCCGCTGCAGCGAGACACAGTGACCCATGGCACACCGAAAGAATCGTATGCAGTCACGGATCAGTGAGACACAACACACACACGGTTCATTGCATTGTCCTCTTCTTACAGGGAGGTTTAAGTAATAGATGGATTTATTTGCAGTGTTAAAAAGGTAGTCTAAACATTATTCTAAAGTAGCTAGTAAGTATGTAGGCTATTAGGTTATATTATTTATTAGTTTAATGAATCTTAATATTATAACTTAGTTGACATTTGACAATTAATTAAACTCGACTCTAGTCTGCTGTATGACTATGAGTCATGCTCATGACCACTTAAAAGTACCTGTTTTATATTGGGAAGAACGACTCAGTATTCTCTCAGTTCGTATGTCACATCATTGCACAAGACTTCAATAACATGTGGACAGTAAGTGAGCCGACTCACGCAATAACTTAATCAACAGTATGTTGAATCAGAAAACCAGTGGGCTACTGTATATCTCGCGTAGCCTATACAAAATATGACGATTTAAAAAAATCCTCTGCTGATAGAAAAATACATATTTTCAAAAATGACTGAGCGAGTTGGACGTGCGGTTAGTATCGCGTAGCTATGCGCTTGCATTCGGAGGATGGTGGGTTCGAATCCCACTGTCAGCAGCCGTTAAGATGGTTTTCTGTAGTTTCCCCGTTTTTACACCAGGAAATCCTGGGACTGTACCTTAATAAAGGCCATGGCTGCTACCTTCCTAATCCCAGACCTTTCCCATCTGCGTCGCCGGAAACCTTCGATGTATTAGAGAAACTAGCATTTTTTTTCTAAGAAAGGAGTTCATAGTATGAAAACCAGGTGGCAGCAGCGAACACTTAATGCTGTTGCTGCTGTCTTACCATTACATACTACACAGATGCAGTAGGAGCGGTGGCTCTAATGTGCCGTGAATCGGATCACTGTATCGATTCAGTAACGTAAACGGAATCAACTGAATCGATTCAGTAAAATGGATCGAATGTCCCATCACTAGTCGGGAGGTCTGCCTTACAAGAGATGCACCAGACTTAGAAATAGCCACACGAAATTATTACTAGTTCATGAATAGCCGGGCTGCGTAGTAGGCTACACATTATTTGATTAGTATACAATGGCGTAGATACATGAAGAGGGTCAAAGCAGAAAACGCCCAATTTATTCCTTCATTTTAGCTCTTATCGAAAATCCGTGTCTGCCTCTGCGGTGTAGTGGTTAGCGTGATTATCTGCCACCCCCGGAGGCCCGCGTTCGATTCTCGGCTCTGCCACGAAATTTCATAAGTGGTACGATAGCTGAAACGGGGTCCATTCAGCCTCGGGAGGTCAACTAAGTAGAGGCGGGTTCGATTCCCACTTCAGCCACCCTCGAAGTGGTTTTCCATTTATCCTCCAGGCAAATGCTGGGATTGTAGCTAACTTAAGACCAAGGCCGCTTCCTTCCCTCTTCCTTGTCTACATCTTCCAATCTCCTCTGCCCAAAAGGCCCCTCTTCAGCATAGCAGGTGAGGCCGTATCCCCCGACATAAAGTCTCACCCTGCAGGACACGGCCCTTGAGGAGGTAGAGGTGGGATCCCTCGCTGAGGAAAAAACCAACCCTGGAAGGTTAACAGATTAAGAAAGAAAGAAAGAAAGAAAGGTCGAAAATCCATATATGATACATGTTGACCAAAACATGGTTTCCAGTCTTTCATGTTTCATGCGTTCTTACCATACACGAGTCCGACTCGTTGGCTGAATGGTCAGCGTACTGGCCTTCGGTTCAGAGGGTCCTGGGTTCGATTCCCGGCCGGGTCGGGGATTTTAACCTTCACTGGTTAATTCCAATGGCCCGGGGGCTGGGTGTTTGTGTTGTCCCCCACATTCCTGCAACTCACACACCACACATAACACTATCCTCCACCACAATAACACGCAGTTACCTACACATGGCAGATGCCGCCCACCCTCATCGGAGGGTCTGCCTTACAAGGGCTGCACTCGGCTAGATATAGCCACACGAAATTTAAAAAAACCATACACGAGAAACAACAATGGAGATACTTAAGTGTAATGGGTTTTTCACCAAAAACAGATAATAATAATAATAATAATAATAATAATAACAATAATATTGTTTTATGTCACACTAACTACTTTTTGACGGATTTCGCATACGCCGATCTATCGGAATGTTGTCCCACAGGAGTTCTTTAATGTGCCAGTAAATCTACCGACACAAGGCTGACGTATTTGAGCATCTTCAAGTACCACCGGACTGAGCCAGGATCGTACCTGCCAAGTTGGGGTCAGAAGGCCAGTGCATCAATCGTCTGAGCCACTCAGCACGGCAAAGAGAGAAAATCGAATATCCTATCGTTTACATCTAATACATTTTACGATATGAGCTATAACAATATTCACGGATACAGATCTGACTACGAAGTCCGTCAACGGCGAGCGATGCTGACGTGGAAATACTATTCAGTCGACACTGTAACGAACTAACTCACGTTAGTGGTGGCCCCAATTGTTTTTACAAGCTGATAAACTCTGTGCTCATTAATGCCAAAAATTACGTCACTTGCATTTCGAAACGCGTACATTGTCTATGTTACTCGGCCATAATGTTTTCAAACACAGAGTATTACCGTTTCATACTTCTTCTGTCTCTCTGTGCTCAGTTCCACACGAAAAGTAAACATATCATTAGCACCATCATAACAGAAAGGAAAAATCGACTAAAGTGACAAGAAATACTTGGCATGTTGGCAACTAAGCTAAAACTTCTCTGCTTTTCGAGCGACAACTTAGTAGTCCTGACGTATCGTTTGTCACATTAATTAGAGTACTGCGTATAAATAAGGAAGGAAGGCTTCAGATGGGTAGCGCGTTTACTTGTAATGAGGGACGTTAAACGTAGCAGAAGCTCATCTCAGCTTAGTTTAACAGCACAGCGAAACCTCACTCTAAACCGGTCGGCTTAGCTCGACTAATTACGTCCAGTTTAATAATCTTAGCCAAACATGCGTATTACTGCGCACTGTTCGCACACGGGTTAACAGTCCTAATGACGCCATTGCTATCCACTCAGATTGCTGTGTCACCAGACACCGATACGACGTATCGAAATCCACCCTCGACTCGGATTTATGTCGTGACATTCAATACAAGAATAACGGGCAAACACCCAAAACACCGTATATAAAAGAAAGGGAGCTTCATTTCAACAACATGGCAATAGTAGCGTTACCAGACGTCTTAAAAACCAGGTTTTTAGGAACACTGGGAATTCAGGGCACTCACTATTAGATCAGCCGTGCTTCAGATACTAACACGAAAATTGCCAACAACTATACAGACTGTTTAATTTAAATTGTTATTTTCTCGTTAAATGAAGCTCAATGGCACAAAACCCTCGAATGCGCATCTGTTAGTTTTGATGTAAGTCAGCCTCCCAATGCTTGAACAAAACTGATGCCACCTTAAGAGCTTCACAACCAAAGTGGACCAAGTCCACCAGTGGTCAGTTTGGGAATTAATGCAATCTGGGACTAACAAAGCTTCGATCTATTCACTGCAATAGCAAACTAAGTCCGTAACTAATTTGCCACTTCACAGAAGGCAGCAGTTCTTGCACAAGGTGAAGGTTCCTAAGAATTTGTCACTGTCATAGTGAACCAAGTCCATTAGTATATAGACCATCGTTACTTACTTGTGAGTGTACCTGTTTTATTTGGTCAGTAAAACGTCTAACGATGAATATTAGGTTACTAATTTATCACCTGACACATATCTATATGCCAAAAGAACGGATACAAATTATCGAATCATCAGAGCGGAAGAATACACATTTTAAAGTGATCATGATGAAGAGAGACGAATTCATATCCACAAATGCTTTGGAGGAAGCATTCACCAAAAGAAAAAAAAAAAAAAAGACTACTGATGGTCAAGCATTCAACTGGCTGTAAATAAGGTGGTGAGGAGTGATCAAAATTTTCCCCTTGAAAATACTTTTCAAAAAACTCTGAATGAAGATATGTCTTTCACAGAGGTAAAACTTGCGAAAACAAGAGTGCAGGACGATCATTATCATAATTGTCACCTGTCATTCAATAGGCCCTATATGGAATTCTCTCTGCAGCTAAGAAGACAATGATGGACCTCTTGCCCTATATATACGTCCAATTCATCATCACTTCTTCAAGAATCTCCTAGTTGAGATTACTACAAGTTCAAATGATATTGTAAACAACGCAGAAGATCACAGTGATGAATTTGTGTACACTGATTGACTTGATTTGTGCTGATACAAGAAAAGTAAAATAAATCTCTACTTTTGTATTAAATTATGTTACAAGTACAAATAATGGTCTCACTATGGTGTCAATCAAAAAGTAAATTGAATATTTCTATACGCAGCTTAAATTGTAATTTTTGTTTCGTCCAATAAATTTTATTCACAACCAGAGTGAACCAGGCGTATTTTTTTTTTTTTTTTTTTTTTTTTTTTTTTTACAAAATGAAATTGTTCACCAGGGTTAATAGCCTGTCATTTCATATGGATGCCTTGAAAACCACAGCCTGTTTCAAGTCATTCAACAGGGTCAGGAATGGAATGAATGAAGCCCCCAACTATCGGTGAGGATAGGAATTGTGCCGGCTGCCGAAGCCTGTCGCACTCCCCAGAGGCAATGATTAATGAATGACAGATGAAATCAAATGATACTGGAGAATGTAGCTGGAATGAAAAGTACGACAGGGAAAACGGGAGTACCCAGAGGAAAACCTGTCCTACCACCGCTTTGTCCAGCACAAATCTCACATGGAGTGGCCGGGACTTGAGCCATGGAACCCAGCGGTGAGAGGCCGGTGCGCTGCCACCTGAGCCAAGGAGGCTCCATATATGCCTTAAGTTAGAAAATACCCTAGTTATTCAGCATTTTCTAAAATTTATGTAAATTTTCAGGAATTAATTATGAGCCATAAACTTTAGGACACTAAACTATCCCAAATGGACTTTGTTTACTTTGGTCGTGAACCCCTCAAATGTAGCCTGGCCTTGTCTGCCCTTTGATGTTGTGTTGACAGTATTAGGGGACATCTATTGGGTAAAGTTTAGTCCTTGTTCGTTTCTTTTTTTGTTTTGTTTTACGTCGCACCTACACAGAGTGGGAATGGGAATGAACCAGTTCTGGCCTTAATTAAGGTACAGCCCCAGCATTTGCTTGGTGTGAAAATGGGAAACCACGGAAAAACTTCTTAAGGGCTGCCGACAGTGGGATTCGAACCCACTATCTCCGGGATGCAAACTCACAGCTGCGCGCCCCTAACTGCGCGGCCAACTCGACCGGTATTGTTCGATTCTTGAGGGCGGTCATATTTTTGGAACTTTCTTCTCAGGATAACGGTAGCTTTATAGACATCATCCACTAAAACTATTTCTAAGTTTAAAATATTTCTTCACATTTTAAAATAATGTATCTTAAAATTTATTTCCCTCAATCTTATGGAAATTTCAGCATCAGCTGGAAGCAATACATTCAGTTAAGCCTATGAAAGGTAAAATCGCTGACGAGACGAAAATAATAACATTAGAAGAAACGTTAATCAGAATTATTTAATATTTACGGATGGAATATGACATAATTAATTAAAGGAACGTAAAGAGGACATACCGTATGTATTATCTGCTTAAAAGGAGCTGATTCAGAAATAAAACCACTCAGATATACAATTAAAGAAAGGGTAAATGGAGATTCACTAGAATACGAAACGGAGCTCTAAGCTTTGGAAATCAAATACGCCAGCTTTGCATAATTCTGTGCATAATTTATACAGCGCCGATCCTGGGGTTAGCAACAGCGTCGGAAGAGAGAGAGAGAGAGAGAGAGAGAGAGAGAGAGAGAGAGAGAGAGAGAGAAAGAGAGAAAGAGCGTAACAATAAGAAAAAAAGAGAACTGGCTGGATTGAGAACTAAAATAATTTAATAGAAATTGTAAGAACGAACAAACGAAGGGAACTTGATCGTAACTTCTTGCGAATATTGCGTTCAGCGAATTAATAGGCCACAAAAAACATTTCATTCCATCCCAAGTCGAATTTCTTATATTTACGTTCTTCAAAATAATACGGAAAGTAGAAGTCGCTACAGGATGTATCAAAACTCGACTGCAAATTTCAGGAATGGATTCCTTATACCGGGTGGTTTACCAGCCCCTGCCGATTTAGTTGTATGCATCCCACCGCGTTTATTAGAATTCTAAAATACATCGGTCCCTCTCCCTACACCGTAGTAATATAACGAGATGTGTGGTTACGGGCTAAAAACCTGCAGGATACATGAAATACTTACGTGGGTTTCGAACCTTCGAACACCGTCCTCCATCTCATCCCTCACCGCGCCCCTGCCAAGTGAGCTATTTCGAGGCTTGACGTGCAGCGCGCAGTTTCCAGCCTATACAATACCTGCTCCTGGTCTGTGCGTGCTCCTACGGTTGTAAGGTATGTCTTCTTCGAATCTGTGCTCGTTTTACCAGTTCATTCGAGGTACCCATAATGAATTAATAACGGTGCTCACGAATCCTGTTGTCTTCTAGCTCGTAAACACACATCTCGTTATATTACTCCGGTTTAGGGAGAGGGACCGATGTATTTCAGAATTGTAATAAACGAGGAGGGATGCGTAAAACTAAATCGCAAGGGACTGGTGAGCCATTCGGTATACTGAGGACATAAAAGGAGGTATGACAATATGGGCTGGAAATGAATTACAGTAGAGCTATGCTACATTCTACTTGGTTCACAATCAACAGCAGTCGGACACGCGACAGACTTGACATCTCTCCAAAGGTAAAAGTTCAGAATGTTTAAGGCAGGGAAGCTTGGTGGCCAAACAATTGTTCGACCTCTGCGCCCAGGATAATACACATTAAGATGCCTGCGGGCAGATAGATACTGAAATGTGCGGGAGCACCGTCATGCATGAAGTACAACTTTACTGTCGACGGAATGCTAAAGGCATGTCTTCCACGTAATCAGACAATGTAGTACGCAAGAAATCTGCGTAGTTCTGTCTGGTAAGCCTGCCCGAAAGGTCACAGGGTCTCAACAAGCAATCACCAAGAAATGAAGAGCACAGTCAACTGTCTGAATGGTGGGCCCAGCACTGAGCATCATACCGCTTGAAAATTAAAACCCTGTTTCCAGTATCAACAAGGTCAGGAATGGAATGAATGAAGCCCCCATCTAGCAGCGATGATAGGAACTGTGCTGGCTGCCGAAGCCTGTCACACTCTGGAGCAAGGCTTAATGACTGACAAATGAAATGAAATTATATTGGAAAGTGTTGGTGGAATGAAAACCGGAGTACTCGAAAAGAAGAAAACTGTCCCACCGTCGCTTTGTCCAGCACAAATCTCACATGGAGTGATCGCAATTTGAACCACGGACCCTTATTGTTGAGAAGCCGGTGCGCTGCCACGTGAGCAACGAAGGCAACATAATACTTTATCCATCACAATATTATTTAAATAAAAGTACAGAATTTCAATGCAGTATAAACTATCGTATATTAAGCAAAACAAAATCACCTCCGTACAGGCCATGAAGGCCCTTGGAGGAGTGGAAGGTAAAGGCTTCCACCATTGTTAACCTCGGCACGTGATGGGGTAGAGTGGTTAGCTCTACGCCCGGCCGCCTTTGCCCCCAGGAATTAACCTGGTACTAATTTTTTGTGTAGGCTGAGTGAACCTCAGGGCCATATGCACCTCTGGAAGTGGAAATCTCGTTCCTTAAATTTTACGACTTCCTGACGAGGATTCGAACCCACGTCCTTCCGGGCGAACCGAGCACGCCTTTACCGCCTCGGCCAGGCAGCCCCTATTGTATAGGAAAAGGGCGAAAATGTTTAACGTACTTCTTTCGAAATGAGAACTAACACATTTCAACATTTGCTCTTAGCCACGGTCAGTCTAAGAACTATAGTAGTATTGCACAGTAGTTAACTCATAGGTAATCTCATTTTCCCGTCTGTCCTTCTATTCCAAAGATATGGGTGTTCATTCTCGAAAAGCTTTGGTGGCATTTGTGGGTACTTAAAATGCAACAACTTCGGTTTATCAAATTCTGGTTCGGTAAAGAACTTCCGTTGACTAAAATTTCGACACTGCAATGTCTCCTAAAATTTATACTAACTGAACGGACGTTAATAATAATAATACTAATAAAATTATTATTATTATTATTATTATTATTATTATTATTATTATTATTATTATTATTATTATTATAATACCAGTTGGCAATCGATGGCTTCTTTTTACGATTTCTTTTTATTTTGGTCGCGGGTTAATGGCCCTTTCGATTGACGTGATGTTTCACGTTAAAATGCCACCCGTGAACCTCGGTTGACTGCCGGGCTGATTGGCTCAGACGGTTCAGGCGCTGCCCTTCTGACCCCAACATGGCAGGTTCGATCCTGGCTCAGTCCGGTAGTATTTGAAGGTACTCAAGTATGTCAGCCTCGTGTTAGTAGATTTACTGGAACGTAAAATAACTCCTGCATGACAAAATTTCGGCAACTCGGGGTTCCGAAAACCGTTAAAAAGTAGTTAGTAGGACGTAAAACGCATTATTATTATTATTATTATTATTATTATTATTATTATTATTATTATTATTATTATTATTATTACCTCCCGTGACTGCGTGAAAATCCAACAGCTAAGTTACTGTCACGAACTAAATAACTTTTCGATACCCCCTTTCGCGTGATGTTAGAACTATGTTTGGCCTTGGCCTACCAAGTGACCGCTGCTAAGAGGTAAGAGGTAACACATGATCAGTGCGATGTATTCTACACCAGAGCTGCCATTTCACGGTCAGATAACTCCAAAACTCTTTTGAAGTAGGCTCGGTGGAGCTCGAACCAGCTCTCGAAACCAGTTAAAAATTTCAGATCCGGCCGGGCATAGAACCCGAAGCCTTCAGGGAAAAGTCTTCTCGCTAACCCTAGATTGAGGGCCGATTACAGATGCATGAAAATGCATAAATTAAATATGTAATTAGAACTTATACATTACATTTACACATGAGTGTTACAGAACTGATCATGGCAATAAGGCTCCGGTCAATAACGCCCGAAAAAATCCACGGGAAAGCATGTACAACGACCATCATGCCACTATTGTACTAATCGCCAGTTAACGTTTCCATTTCGTTGATTACACATTAAAAATTCGAAATAATTACTATGTTTTCCTCCCTATTTGTGTGTGTGTGCACTGGTGCAGCGATATGGGCAATGTGAGTGATCCAATATCAGAACAGTACATTGAGATACGCGTTCTGATGTACGAGCAGCTAACGATTGGGAAATGGAGATGTAATTTCATTTGGGAATGTATATGCTCGCAATGATAGTATCCTCTCCCTGTGTTTCAAATGATATTATTCTGCGATATCTGTCCTTGCTGTCGCCGCATTCCATATTCATTGAAAGGAATCTGAATTGAATGAGTCCCTAGGTTTGTCATTCATCCCAAATGGTTGATTTAAAATAGGAGAATAATGCTTTATGCATCTTCGAAAAGCGATATTCACTAATTATTTGGAGTAGTGGTTCCTAAAGCGGGCACCCCGATACCGCAATATTTTCCACACGGAAAGCTAAGTTGAGTTTGTTACCCTCGTAAAAAATTAAAAATAAAGTAGAGAACGCATCATTTATTTTGTCATCGGCCTCCAAAACACTTACCTTGTTCTATCGCAAACTCATTCTTCCAGTTAATGTACAGTCAACCACAAAAAATGGCCGGCATATGTTTTATACATTCTCGAAAAGCAAGAATATTCGTAAACTGTGGATAGCTGGGGGAGGAAGAGGCTATACTTGGTATCCTACCACCTGCACAGTATGTTCAACATATTTCAAAGACGAGAATTTCGAAAGAAAATCACCTTCCGCGACGGCCAATTTTTGTGCTATTGAGTGTACATACATACTTTTTTGCTCTCGTTTAGGGCCATTAGAGACCACGTCATGTAACTATAAGGCATTTCTGGAAGACTTTCTTGCAACCAAAAAGCGTTGCATTCCTTCTCTCTTCTGTCTAGTTGCTGTTCCGCTTTTGCTCATCGTGAAAGCTCTTACATATGTTGATCACTGATCTGTATTTTCATCGGTTAGAGATGTCCTCCCGATTCAGTGCCATGCTCTTGAGATCCTTCCTTACTTCCTTGAACCATTTATCCGAGACGTTCGGTCTGTTGTTCAATACATTAAAAGTCTGTTTCGTAGGTCGGGTTGCATCCATCCTAAATATATATGTCCATAGAAATTAAATCGTCGTTTCCTTATTTATTTCATCAGCTGTTCATTATCCCCGTATACTTCTTGTCATCCTCGGAGTCTATACTGTCTATGCTATATTTTTTATAGGCAGATATTTATTCATTCATTGTATACATATTTAAAAGACTATTCCTCATACACATGGCTACCCCAATAACATCAATAACTAATCATATAAATTACAGTCTCACACTGGTTTCTGTTTACTCATTTTTCAGGCTTTATTTCCGGTTTAATTTTTATTACTTTTATGGTACCTGTTTAACGTCGCACTAACACACTGAAGGTTTTCGGCGACTGAAGGATGGGAAAGGGCTAGGATTCGGAAGGTAACCGCCGTGACATTAATTAATGTACAGCCCCAGCATGTCGCTGGTGCGGGAATGGGAAACCACGGAGAACCATCCCCAGGGCTACCGACGGCGGGATTCGAAACCACTATCTCCCGAATGCAAGCTCACAGTTGCACGACGCTAACCGCGCGGCAAACTCGCTCGATATTTATTAACCTTCCCACTATAGACCGTTCGATCTTCCACGGTATTCAGCCTGCCAGTCTCTCGTGGCAAAACAGTCAAAGTCTCCAAGCTCATCTAAGCCATGATGCAAATCACTTCACCACGACCTCAGTAAACCCCAATGTATTCAATCAATCAATCAATCAATCAATCAATCAATCAATCAATCAATCAATCAATCAATCAATCAATCAATCAATCAATCAATCAATCAATCAATCATCTGCATTTAGGGATGTCGCCCAGGTGGCAGATTCCCTATCAGTTGTTTACCTAGTCTTCCCTTAAATGATTTCAAAAACTTAAATTCACATAACATCCCCCGTAAGGAATTATTCCAATTCCTAATTCCTGTTCCTTTACACGAGTAATTGTCCCATTTTTTCCTTTTAAACTCCTATCTTATCTTCATTTTATGATCTTTCTTACTTTTAAAATCTCGAACCAAGCTTCTACTAATGCCATTCCAAACCATCTCTCCCCTGTCACTTCGAAACATTCCGCTTAGTCGAGCTGTTTTGTCACCTTACTTCCAAGTCTTCCCATCCTAAAATTCGCAACATTTACGTAACACTACCCTTTTTTCGGAAATCACCCAGGAAAATGCCGTGCTGCCATCGCAGACGGCCTTCTGAGTAGATACGATGAACGTTACGTCAACCTCGTGTCGATAGATTTACTGGAACGTTAATGACGTCCTGCGCGGCTAAATTCAGGCACGTTGGAGTCAACGAAAACCGTAAATGTACAATAGTTAGGGACGTAAAATCAATTGTCTTTACCGAGGCGCCGGAATTTTGTCCCGCAGGAGTTATTTACGTGCCAGTAAATCTACCGACACGAGACTGGCGTATTAGAGCACTTTAAAATATCACCGGACTGAGCAAGGATTAAACCTGTCATGTTGGGGTCAGAAGGCCATCGCCTCAACCGTCTGAGCCACTCATCCCGGTCCTTTATTATTCCTGAGGTTACTAATAATAGACGCCTTTAACTCCCATTCCTCCGAATATATTCATGGTCAGAATTGAGATGATATTCTCTCTATAGCAACGAGACAATAAGTTTAATTATTTGTTATTGTGCTTCAAAGTTGAATCCTCCAAAAACAGACACTCTTCTGCGGCGTTAGTTAATGTTCATTTGATAGTCGAAAACAAATCTGTATTTTCGTGTAGAAGAAGACAAAAAGAAGCAATCAACGTAAAGATACTTGGACTGCTACCAGAATTGCAAATCTGTGGGGTTATCTTTTATTTTTCATTGCCCTAATGCTTCCCTCTGGTTACCCATGTAGCAAACAGATTGAGACGGTACAAAAACAGCATGAATATCATTTCTGATCTTCCCGACGAAGTGAATTCTTTTTTCTTTCGACGATACTCGATGGGTCTGGAGGATCGCTGATCACAACATGTCACTTGATTAAATCTGCAATTTGGAAGAACTTTCCTTTTCAAGTTCCTCTACAAGGAGAGTTTTTATTTTTTATTTCAATCGTGATTGGCTGTCTCGTCAACTCATACAGGTTTTTGGCTGGGACCGAGAAGAACGCATGTATGTGTATGTATGTTTAGTCCTTAGCCCGAAGGCTCGTTGGCTCCTCAACAGCTCCGCCATCAGCTGTCATAAATGGCCTAGGCATCACTGAAGAGGCGTACTACGGAAATGAGTGAGGTAGTTTCCCGTTGCTTCCCTCACCGAGCCAGAAGTTGCTATTACATATCAGTCTGCCAAGCCCACTGAAATGCATGCACCAACTGACCCTATGAGCAACATTTTCACACCATTCATAGCAGGGACTGGCTGCATAAGGAGTGGAATTACTAGCATCACTCATACCTCAGTCACTTTCATCTTATCAAAGCCAAGGATAAAGCTGAGACAGATCAGTGAAAGTAACAATACCAGAAGACATAGTGCACTGTAAACACCACGTCCTGCCAGCAAAGCATATACGACTCAATTATGTAACATCGAAGACATTCGCCTGGTGTGAAAACTGTAAACAGTGGAGAACAATGAATATCGAATTTTCACGACCGCATTGTAATCGGAATCGACTTTCAAATTATTAGGTCGTGTTACGTGCACTGAGTACGTGTTGAAGAGATGTTAAGTAAAGAACAAAAATGACGAACCGGGCACCAGTGGGATCCGAATCCACAACCTCCCACAACGGGCGACTTGAACGCACTCTACAGTGTGATGGCAGTAGCTTAGATTCTTTCCAACAGAACAAAGATGACCTAGGCCATCATAGCTCAATTAGTTGAGCAACCGACGCGAAATCGGGAGGTTGTGTGTTCGGAAACAACTGGTATCCGGTTGGCCGTTTTTGTTCTGTATTTAACATCTCTTCAACACGTACTTAATGTACGTAACACGACCTAATAGGCAGAAAGTCGATTTCAACGGTTTCTTTTTCTGCGGACTTTGGATTCCAATCAATCATCTCCCGCATACACCCATACGATTCTCACAAAGGAGCCCGGATTGTTATAGTCGGTTTTGATTTCTTTTACTAAGGAAAAACTACCTAATTTCTTTGAAATCTATGGCTCAATCAATCCTAAAATCAACTGCTTCAAAGTAAAAACTTGCATTGTTATGTTAAGTGATCATCAGCCACGTGCTGTAAGGATAGCGTGCCTGTCAGTTACCCAAAGACACATTCAATTCCCGGCCCGTCCAGCGATTTTAATTCATAACAAGGATTGATTAACGTGCATCTTAAGAAAACTCTACAGATTTTAAAAAACATTATAGCATATGAAAGAAACCATTAAGGACCTCCGTCTTTTTATCATTTTTATATTTGCTTTACGCCGAACCGACACACACAGGTCTTATGGCGACGATGGAACAGGCAAGGGCTAGGAGCTGGAAGGAAACGGCCATGGCCTTAATTAAAATAAAGTATTTGTCTGTTGTGAAAATGGGAAAACACGGAAAACCATATTCAGGGCTGACAACAGTGGGATTCGAAACGTTCGTATTTTTGTAAACCGCAAGTCCGTTTGGCAATGTTGAAATCACATGAATCGAAAAAAAAAAAAAAAAAACCTGCTCCTGGATGCGGGCATATTATAAATATGAAGTTTGGTCGAAGCATATACAAGTGAATTTATTCCTCGTGACGGTGGCTCAACAGGCACCTTGCCATGTTATTTATCTTCAGAGTGTTTGAGTGATAAGTACCGGTATTTCTTCTGCTGGTTATTGATGGGCCCTGAATGCATATGACGTCAAAATAATGTCCTATTTCAGAAATGTAAAAAATAAAGATGAAAATTCGATGTTTGTATCTCAAGTAGTATTTAATGATGAACGACTTAGGGCTTTGCTGATAAAGTGTAGAATAATAATAATAATAATAATAATAATAATAATAATAATAATAATAATAATAATAATAATAATAATACTCACCATCTTCATCATCATCATCATCATCATCATCATTTCCATTATGAAAATGTTCGCTTCCTGTTCGTAGAACGTATACATACAACTTACGCATGTAAACTACCTGAAGCTGCAATGCAGTGATGTACTTAAAATTGTCTCTAGCACGTAAAGACTGCCTGAAGTATGGTACGGCGGGTGATATCAGATGAACATCGCGCTCTTCTTCAAGCTCCTCCCTCGAACAAACCATTCGCTAAATTTAAAAGAAAATCATGTCTTACGACTGCAGGCATTCATCACTAATTTCCGTAAGGTTATTTATACTTAACACCCCGTATAGTAGCTGTGTATCAGTCATTCACGGGTTAGTTTTGTCTACTATTGCAGTACTAACTGTCATCTAGCGGAGATCAGTAAAACCAACCAACCAACCAACCAACCAACCAACCAACCAACCAACCAACCTCATTCATTCAGTGTAATGTTATTAATGATTAATTTTAGAGTATGGAAAGTGTAATTTCCTGGAGAACCACGCAAAATTACCAATATTTACAATTTTGATTCACATAATATACACATTTTTACCAGATAAGACTTACGCAAGCTTAGTAAAACCTACGTGTCAAAGAACACCATTTTGGAAACGCTATTTAAAAACTAAAATTGACTCCTCTTCGAACTAAATATCTAAGGTATATCCACTCCAAATTTTAGCTCAATTCGTTCAGCAATTTAGTCGTGATTGAGCGAGAAAGGAACATACACTTTTTCATTTTAAGATTTAAAAAAAGATCAATGTCGCCATATATTATATTTTCAGTTCAACATTTTCAAATAAAAGATATTCAAGTCACAGTTCATTCTTTGAATATACGTGGAAAATTTCATAAAAATACGCCCAGCGATTCAGAAGCGACATCGTCTTGGAAGAAAAAGATCGACAGACGTCATTACATTTTAATTAATCATAAGTTCGTTGTGTGAAGAGGCTGTGTCAAACAGGTGTTACCGTGCATTAGCAGGTAGTGATTAATATCTCTTCTTCTTCTTCTTCTTCTTCTTCTTCTTCTTCTTCTTCTTCTTATTCTTGGACTTAATGCCATTTTATTGAGGTCGGAACTTGATATGAATTTCGTCGAGTCTTACGACCGAATGCCTTTCCTCGGGCCAAACCTTTCCAGAGGGTATTCACTACTGCGTGTTTGTGGACTGGTTATTATGTGATGTGTTGTGTGCCTAACGTAAGAACGCTCAGTCCCCGAACCAAAGGAATTAAGCACACGGAACTAACATTCACGGCCCGACTGGGAATCGAATCCGGGGACCACCGAACCGTAGGACAGTCGGCTGACCATTCGGTTAAGGAACCTGGCTATTATTTTCTGCATTGTGTATATTATTATATGATATTAATATTGAACTATCTTACTTCGAGAACACGCAGTCAATAAGAATACGGTGTAACACTTTTTGTACCTCAGTGTTGAAGGGAGGGATTTAACTCGGTGATCAATTAACAAGAACACTGCCGTCTGTCTGGATAGAATGTCATAACTCACGGCTTGTCAAGCGCCGTCTCTCGTCTTTTCACTTACGATGCAAGAACTCGCTTCTTCGACACGCCTGCCACATTTAATATGCTAAGTCACAATAATTTTCACTTCGCTTATTCTTAGGAGCGTAACGTACAAGATCGTCGACATCAGTGGTGCAGTCGGCTTTTTATAGCCATAACGTGGGGTTCCCATGTCAGCGAGTTCGATTCTGGCAGAAACCGGTGGCATGTAATGTTAAAATTTGAGAAATATGGTTTGCGGCATGTCAGACACTTAGGTGGCAAACCTATTAAATTATGGAGCAGTTTCCCGGCTCAGTATAATAATAATAATAATAATAATAATAATAATAATAATAATAATAATAATAATAATAATAATAATAATAATAATAATAATATGCACATATCCTAGTTGTACAGGGAGTATATTTTAAGACTTCGTAGCAGAGCACCGAGGCATAGGAGCGTAGAAAGGCGGTGACAGCGAACGGACGTAGTCGTCTCAAAGAAGCGGCATGATCACGTCTATAGTAAGTAAACGAAACTGAACTCACCAGCTATATACATTACATGCTCAGAATAAATAAATAAATAAATAAATAAATAAATAAATAAATAAATAAATAAATAAATAAATAAATAAATGAAATTGAAGTCACCAGTACTTACGGAAGATGTTGAAAATGATCTCCCTGAGTTGCGATGCAAGCTTCACATCTTGTAACGAGGTTTTGAAACACATTTTGCAATCCACTGACACTAATGGCATGCACAGTGTTCGTAATTTCGGTTTTTAATTCTTTTGCAGTTGAGGATTATTCCTGTAAATTTTCCCTTTGAGATTCTCCATAGCTGAAAGTCGCCCGTGCTTAAAACAGGTGAACGAGGGGCCATAAGTCTTTACTGATGATCTGATCTTCATCAAACACTTCCTGCAACCGTTGCAAAGAGCTACGCGCCTTATGAGCCTGAGCTGTCGCACCATCCTGCTGGAAATAACCTTACCTTTCTTCTTATGGCGACGATTGGATAGGAAAGGTCTAGGAGTGGGAACGAAGCGGCCGTGGCCTTAATTAAGGCACAGCCCCAGCATTTGCCTAATGTGAAAATGGGAAATCACGGAAGAACAATCTTCAGGGCTGGCGACAGTTGGGTTCGAACCCACTATCTCTCGGATGCAACCTCACATTTTCGCGCCCGTACCCGCACGGCCAACTCTCACGGTCCTTTTTTTTCTTCTTCAGTCAGTTAAGAATAAAAATGGTTCGAGAATGTTGTGAATATGACGGTCGGAAGTAATTGTGTCCTGAAAGAATATGGGACCGATAATTCGTCAGGCACTAATAGCGCGCCATACACCCACTTTCTCTTCGTGCAGAGCTCTCGGCTGTAAAATGTGCGGGTTTTCTGTATCCCAGATCATTTTGTTCTGTGAACTGACATATCCACTCCAATGAAACCACGCTTCGTCACTCTATAAAAAGTAAGTTCGAATCCACGATACCACCATGGTTACTGTTCATTCACCAAATTGCAAAATCATATTCTTGCAATGATATCTGTATCTTCTAACCTCTCTTGTGTGAGAGCTGTTCTCCTTCGCTGTTTATTTCTTATTATTAACGAAAGCAGTACCAAGCCACTTCTGAACGAATTGATGCACGTAAAGTTTTGATGGTACCGAGCTCGATAGCTGCAGTTGCTTAAGTGCGACCAGTATCCAGTATTCGGGAGATAGTAGGTTCGAACCCCACTGTCGGCAGCCCTGAAGATGGTTTTCCGTGGTTTCCCATTTTCACACCAGGCGAATGCTGGAGCTGTACCTTAATTAAGGCCACGGCCGCTTCCTTCCCACTCCTAGCCCTTTCCTGTCCCATCGTCGCCATAAGACCTATCTGTATCGGTGCGACGTAAAGCAACTAGCAAAAAAAAAAGTTGTGATGGTACTGTAGAGACGTGAAACTGTCTACGGAATTTTCGAAGGCACCTGTCAACTGGTTTCTTCTTCTTGTGCAAATAACACTCGATCAAAATTATTCTCTGCGCCATAGTGTACTTATCCATCGCGATAATAAATTTACAACACAACTTTAATAGTACATTATGGGACAAGCCTATAATGGCTCGCTTCGCTCGTTTTATAAACACACTCGTGTCTTAATTACCATTATAGGCGAGTTTCATACGACTGTTTATGCTCGACGATAATTGTAACTCTATTTTTTATATATTCATAAATTGCTGTCGAGATGTCGCTTGACAGATGAGTTTACTGAACAGGCGCAAAGCGCATGCGCTGGATTATTTATTTTCCCTGACTGGATCAGAGACCTTCACAATGTCATAAAATATTTTCAAGACTTTGATAGACGTTATAATAACCTAGCTTTATTTCAAATACAAATGGTTTATTATCAACGAGCTAGAATAACATAGAGGGGCTGTATACCTGACATCAGCGCTCCCTGCTTGAAGCAAGTTTATAAGGGGCAGCCATGTTAACGGTTGTCAAAACAAAGCGAATTGGCGCGAGAGCATATGTTGAGGTGACAGGGAGATCGTGCTTGTCAATTTAATTCCCTAAGTTTTAAGAAGTGAAAAGATAGATTCTCGCTTTCAAGAATGCCAGCCGTAAGCTCAGCGTATGGTTGTACTAATCGGAGTAATAAAACCAAGGATATATCGTACTTTAAGTAAGTATTACTGAATGATAGCCGAGATTCCTTTTTGTAATTTCTGTTTGTAATTAAATCCATTTTATTGTTTACTTAGCGAAAGTACGGATAGCCGCGGTAATTATTTGTCGAATTTTGTTTCAGATTTCGTTTAAAGAAAAGGAATTAACTGAACAATGCGTTGTGAGGGCGAAAAGTGATAAATGGTATCCCACTCAATTCAGTTGCTTATGCTCTGTACATTTCCTGCCCTATTTAATGTTCATTCACATTTACAAATAAAGGAAATGGAACGCCCACCACCAAGAAAACGTAACCACAAACAATCACTTATTTCGTTCAAACGTACACCAAGTATGATAAATACAGCATTTTACAGATATTTTTGAAATGTATACAGCCTTTATTGTAGATGTCTGTTGCCTTGGTTTTTAAAACTACGCCACACTTCATAATGGACAACTTTCAAGCTAGTAATCCCAGTATGATATGGTAATGGGAGAAACATGATATCCCCCCTATATTATAATAAATAATTACACTAAACGATTATTGTGGTAAAGTATTCATGGGCCGCCTCTGTGGTGCACTGGTTAGCGTGAGCAGCTGCCACCCCTGGAAGCCCGGGTTCGATTCCCAGCTCCGCCACGAAATTTGAAAAGGGGCACGAGGGCTGAAACGGGATTCTATCAGCCTGGGGAGGTCAACTGAGTAGAAGTGGGTTCGACTCCCACCTCAGCCATCCTCGAAGTGATTTTCCGTGGTTTCCCACTTCTCCTCCAGGCAAATGCCGGGATGGTACCTAACTTAAGGCCATGTCCGCTTCCTTCTCCCCCCCCCCACAAGGCCCCTGTTCAGCATAGCAGGTGCAGCCCTCCCTCACAGTTGTATCCCCCGACCCAATGTCTCACGCTCCAGAACACTGTCCTTGAGGTGGTAGAGGTGGGATCCGTCGCTGAGTCCGTGGGAAAAACCAACCCGGGAGGGTAAACAGATTAAGAAAGGAACACAGTACTCATGAGGATGCAATAATTTTAAAAATATTAACAGAATGAGGTTGTAACATATTATAGGTCCCTATGATTTTAAGGTTTCCTGTCATAAATATTTATGTCCATCGTTTTTATTCCAATTTACGCTTAACCACAACAGCCAAGCAGGGTAACGCTCTTGTTCCGATTTCGAGGCCTATTCGTATGTCACTGTGCGATGATTTCGAACTACCCTACAATCAACTGATCGTGATGTTGGCCTCGTGCCGCAATATGATGAAGTGGCGGTATTCGCTTTCATGCTTCAAGCTTTCGGCAACGGACTTTAATTCTCCCCCAGCGATTCTAAAATGCGCATTTTCTACACTTTTCGTCATTTAAAGGCCATGCCCCCTTGCTTGTGTGACAACAGGAAACATGGCGGACGTTCGTTCTATTAGGTTCACCCAGGCAGCGCTTCCGCCTCTCTATGTTATTCTAGCTCGTTGTTTATTATACAGTTGGTGAAGTGAATTTGCGGGAATGTGCCGTGTGATTGTTGGAATACTGGAAGTAGAAGGTGCATTGTTGTTAATATGTGTGTGTCCGACATGTTTCATTTTGCTATCCTGGCCTAACTCGTCAAACAGTTGTATCACAATGAAAATCTGAACTCTGATTGGTGGAGAACCTGTATCATAACGAAACTTGAACTATAATGAGCCTCAGGTTTCTGGCATATAATACTTATATTTCAGCATCGTCGAGCATAAAAGTCCAATCGTTACTATACCGCTTTTCACGCGAGTTTAAACCTGATGTAAACAAATAGGCTGTGCACCTTGCCTTTACACGTGGACATAGATGTAGCTGATTGGAGCAGCCACCGTCGCATTCACTCGACTGTATGCGAGCTCGAAGAAAAGTAGTGCGTCGCAGTTATTTTATTTGAGTTTAGTTTATTACATTTTGAGGGTTTGGAAGAGTACTAATCAAATTAAAATATACGTATATATATTTTAATGAAATAGTGATTAAATAACGAGAAATGAAGGTGCAAGGCGTGGTGTAATACAGGAAGTCTTCATGTAGTGGGGGAAAGTCCCAAGCTGTACAGCGCGGAGATAAGGCGTTGCTTCTTGCAGTTGTCAGTGAGTTCGTGTTCATAGTGAGAGAAATGGAGCAAGAGGTAGGACCATCGCGTGTAGTGAAGCATAAAAGAGGAAAACCACCCATAAGTGACCAAAGGCAGTGCATTGTGAATGTGTTCAATAAACTAAGTGAACAGAATCCAGGTTTAGTTGTTTATTCAGAAGTTCAGATCTTCGCACTGTTGTCGTATGCGATGCGCCGCCCTGTACGTCCGAACACGAGACGTTGACAGAGTGGAGGTCGGTACTACACGAATCACAACTCTTTCTTTGGCGGAGGCGTGGACATACCATGTTTACAACAGGATTAAACTCTCGTGAAAAGACGTATAGCGAACTGAGCGTCAGAGCTAAACATCCTGCTGTCTCAGCTGTCAACACTCCTTATCACGCCAGGCTTGACACAAGTCATATGGCACCGGCTTGGGAAGTCCTCAACTAACCTCCCTGTAGTATGACCTCAGTCTAAATGCAATACACACATAGTTGTTATCAAATATCGAGTTCCTAACACGGGCATACATGTCTATGAAGAGCCTCTGGAACATACAACTGAGATCAAATACGTGGGAGTGGTGCATAATAAATTATACTTGGAATTACACAACAGAAATCAGATAGCCCTACCGAATGAAACAAGCCAGGACATCCTTCAGCTCCTAGAAGGCAGTCTTCTCATGATCTCGCACTGTCCCAGCGAATACGATCGATTGTGTTACGTACTTTCCAAGATGTGAAGCCTGGTCATTTACGGAAACATCAATGAAGAAGTTGGCCGCTTCTAAGATGTGGTATTACAACTTACAACCGACTGTTTCGGATTAGCTTCCGAGAAGATTCCGACTGAGATGGTGCTCCAGAGATTAGGAAACAAGTGAGGGGGGGGGGGATTCTGACATCAATAATTTCGGAAGCTCCAGTACTTTGATCATGTTATGAGGCATCCGAAAACTTACAGCCTGTTACATCTCATTTTACAAGAGAAGGTAGTTGGGAGACAGGACACAGAGATCACAAACATAGTTGTAGATCCTGCGTCAGTGTTTCGGGCTGCCGTCACTTGGTTTATGATAAACAACTAGATCCTCTACATTCCCAAGTTCTTGAATATAGCGAAAAAACCAAGTGTCTTTACATACTGGTTACTTTTCAGTTGTATATAATAATAATAATAATAATAATAATAATAATAATAATAATAATAATAATAATAATAATAATAATAATAATATAGGTTTAACGTCACACTAACTGATGATTTCAGAGACGCCAATATTCCAGAATTTTTTCACGCAAAGTTGTACTACGCGCCAATAAAATCCATTGACACGAAGCTGATGTATTCGGGCACCTTCAGGTACAATCTGAATGAGCCGGTGACGTACCCGCCAATTAGGACTCAGGACGCCAGTGCTCTTTTATTTGAGTCACACGGCCAGTTTTTGGGTCTATGATACACCATATAACATTTTTGACGAAATTTACAACTCGAAATTCACTAGGATTCGAATCTCAGTCGCCCACTGCCGCTACACCTTTGATAGACATTGGCGTATCAAGCGATCACTGCTCAAACCGAGATGACACGACGAATCCTCTCGCCCGTTATTCTTGGCTTTATAGATCGGACCGTCAGGTAGCTTCTCAACTGTTCTCATGTTGGCTGAGCAGACCTTGAATCATCCCTTTGATTATGGTATAAATCCGCGACCTGCCCGGGAATCGGACCGTCAAGCGATTTCTTTTTTTCAATTGGCTTCACGTCACACCGACACAGGCAGGTCTTACGGCGATGATGGGACAGGAAAAAAGGGCTAGGAGTGGGAAGGAAGGGACCGAGAACTTAATGTACAGCCCCAGCATTTGGCTGGTGTGAAAATGGGAAAATTCGGAAAACCACCTTTAACTGCCGACAGTGAGGTTAGAACGCACTGTCTCCCGAATGAAAGCTCACAGCTGTGCGACCATAACTGCACGGCTTACTCGCACGGTAAAGCTACTATCTAATATAGGAATAAGGCCAACATCACAAAAAACTACAGTAATTTGAGTTCTCTGAAAATCTTTTCCGATGTGTTTACACATTATGCATGGAATGCTCCTCTTGTAGAAATACATTACGCAAAAGTTTGTACGCTGTGTTTGCTGTTTCTCCTCATTTCTCGTGTCTCCAAGCATGACCTCATTTGAATATTCATGTAACATTCCCACAAATGGCAGCATGTACTCAACTTCTATACCATGCAAATGTAAAGGAAAATAACGGAGAGTTTTGCGATATAGATACGTTCATAGATTAAAATAGAGAAAACATTGTTTCATGTCTTTCTTCCTTTCCTCCCATTGCTTTCTCTATTTTGGGCATTTTGATACCATGGTGAAATATCAAAGTAAAGTGCTTTTCATACTATCATATCCTTGTGAAAATATGTTACAATGGATTCTAGGGCAAGAGAAACAGAATAGGTTCAGAAACAACTTTAAGGAATATTAGTCTCCTCTCAACTGAAATATAAAACGATTGAACTATCAAAATATGTATAACGTCTCGGAACTAAAATGATAATTTGGCTTGATAACAGCTAAATTGAATAACGGCTTGAGTGATGTGGCTTGGAGGGTAGAGCGCAGACTTTATGGGCGTATTGGTGGGCTTTACCCCGGATTAGATCAGTGATATTTGAAGTTGCTCAGTTACACCTCTACGTGCAAGAACTTCTACGGATAACATCTTGCGGCACCTCGACGTCTGCAGGGCACGTAAAAGGAGTTACTGTGGCGTAAAATAATAATAATAATAATTGTTTATTTAGTTAATTTAGTTATTATTACTATACAAGCGAGGTGGCCGAGCGGTTAGGGTCACGTATCAAGGAGCTTGCTTTCGGGAGATGATGGGTTCGAATCCCACCGTTCGCAGCCCTACCTTCCCAACCCTAGCCTTTTCTCATGCATGGGTCGACAAAAACTTTCGACATGTTAGTGCGACGTTAAACCACTAGCTTTTTTTTTTTTTTTTTTTTTGCTATCTGCTTTACGTCGCACCGACACAGATAGGTCTTATGGCGACGATGGAACACGAAATGCCTAGGAGTGGAAAGGAAGCGGTCGTGGCCTTAATTAAGGTACAGCTCCAGCATTTGCCTGGTGTGAAAATGGGAAACCATGGAAAACCGTCTTCAGGGCTGCCGACAGTGGAATTCGAACCCACTATCTCCCGGATGAAAAAAAAAATATATTACAGTCAAACCCGGTTTTAACGACTCTGAAGGAACCACCAATGAACGGTTCTTATAGGCGATAGCCGCATAAACCGTTCTTCCTTTGTTGCTAAATGTGTCATATCTGTACGTTTTAGGCTGCACACATACGGTTAAGTAACAGACTAAAGTTATGGCAAGACGGTAGGTCGAAATCGATCAGAAAATCGATTTTTTACTTTTTTGCATAATTAGATCTTGTCTCAGCCTGTCAAAAAGTGGGACAATCCATGAACCTTTGCAAAACCAAAGTAATGCTCAACAAATGGGCCCCGGCAGGAAAGCTGCATGTGGGAAACACCACATTACAACAGGTCAATGAATTTGTCTATCTTGGGCAACTTGTAAACATGAAAGGGGACTTAAGACCGGAAATCTTCCGACGTATCAAACTAGGATGGCAAGCCTACGGAAGAAATTCTTCAATCTTCAAATCCAACATGCCACCCCACCTAAAGAAAATAGTCTTTGACCAGAGTGTTCTCCCCGTACTGACTTACGGTTGTGAAACCTGGACATTGAGCGAGTTTGTTAAGCAAAATCTCAGAACAACCCAAACAGCTATGGAGCGGTTCATGCTAGGCTTGACGAAGAAAGACAGGAAGAGAGCAGATTACATCAGGTCAGTCACAAAGGTCAGTGACATTTGAGAAAGGGTGTTTACCCTAAAATGCAGGGGCAGGCCATGTTGCTCGGAGAACTGATGGTAGATGGACAAAGCTTGTGCTTGAGTGGTGTCCGGAAGATCATCTCAGACCAAGGGGAAGACCACCGGACAGATGGGATAAAGACATCCGGAAGATTACTGGGATCAATTGGCAGTACATCGCTCAAGACCGTCCCAGATGGAGAGACCTCATGAAAACCTACCTTGCTTCGGACTTAAAGAGGCCACATCGTGAAAACGATTGAATATGGCTGATAGTGATAGATACTATGTTCTTTTCTGAACATTTCTATGTATTATATATCACTGTCCTTCAATTATAACTGTATTATTAAATATTTCTGATTTTTATGACATCTGTCACTCTGTATTTGTGGACTGGAGCTGATTGGAATTTTGCTTCTAATCTTTACGCAGTACGTCCAGTAATAACATGTCAGCAAAATATACAATAATAAGTGAGGAAAGAAGTAGCAACAACTTTTCCCCTTTTAGTGGTAAGTATTGTATCTCCAAAGAACGTAAAAGCGGATCGATGTTTATTTAATACAAGAAAGAAGAGGACTACAACGTTCCTTGGACACGTATTGACACATGACTCGCTTTTCCAAACCATCACTGAAGGCAAAGTACTGGGAAAGAGAACCAGGGGTCAACCAAGGATGGCAAACATCAAGAACTCCGTCGGTGAACTGGCATCTGGTTCATATAGCACCATGAAGAGACTAGCAGATCGTCAGATGTGGCTATAGCGACAAGGCATTGCCTTTAGTAGATGACGATGATGATGATGATGATGATGATGATGATTATATCTCCAAAACGTTTACAGTTAGAGAATTAGGTTGTTGGTTAACCTGCTGCTGTACATTTCTAATGGTCCAAATCAAACCAATCTACGCGGATCTTCCCCACCGGGACCTACTGAGGAAGTGCTTGCACGGCAAGACGCCAAATGTAAAGGAAGCCTTCAACAAAACTGCGTGGGGTCGCATACCTAGAAATGTGTTTGTTGGTTACAGAACTTTACAACTAGGGGTGTCAGATGGTACGATAACGTGGAACAACGGAAACATTGCCAGACTAAAACTTTTAGAACTGTTGGATATATCACCTGGACAGAATAACCTAACTATTTTAAGAGAAATTAACAGCTTGCGTACCGCCAAGTCAGGTTTTTCTGCTCTCCAAAAGTTTAAAGACTCAAGAAGAAAGAAAATAAAATGGGCAAATGAACCCAAAGATAAGGAGCACCCTGATTATGGTGCAGGATTCTTCTTACCACTTCCTAGGAAGATATCTGTAAAATTTTTCTTACATATACATGTAAAACTCATGTCATATTTTCTCAAAACTATAAATTCTGAAACGTTTGTCCCGTTTTCTCAGAAACTGTAAGAGAAACATGAATGAAAATTTCACAGTTTGTAAAATCCGCTGTATTGCAGCTGTGAATCCTCAGTGATAGAGATTGCACCAGTAATTCTGCTGTAATAAAAATATTTATTCACTGAAATGGCGTACGGCTTTTAGTGCCGGGAGTGTCCGAGGACAAGTTCGACTCGCCAGGCGCAGGTCTTTTGATTTGACACCCTTAGGCGACCTGCGCGTCATGATAAGGACGAAATGATGAAGAAGACGACACATACACCCAGCCCCCATGCCAGCGAAATTAACCAATGATGGTTAAAATTCCCGACCCTGCCGGGAATCGAACCCGGGACCCCTGTGACCAAAGGCCAGCAAGCTAACCATTTAGCTATGGAGCCGGATATTTATTCACTATTTTCACACGAAAAAGTGGAGCGCATGAAAATTAATATATACATGTCTTCCGAACGATAAAACTACAGTCATTCAGGATCGGTCAGTTGCACAAAGATCATTGAATTCATAGTGAAAATTTCAGAGAAATCCGTTCAGTAGTTCTTGAGAGAGCGGAGCATGACTGTGCTTAATTTAACACTGAAGGTATAGAGCCTACCGTCTCATCTAAACTTCAAAAAATGTAAGTGAAATAAGTCCTGTATTTGCAATACAGTATTTGTGGACTGGAGCTGATTGGAATTTTGCTTCTAATCTTTATGCAGTACCTCCAGTAATAATATACCAGCAAAATATACAATAATAAGTGAGGAAAAAATAGCAACAATGTAAATTAATTAATAATGTCGCACACGTTTCCGGCTAATAAATTAGATGTTCACTTTGTCTTTCCAAATCGTACAAATCATTGAGTGTGATACACACAATTCCTTCGCGATGCTCCGATTGTTTCCCATGTTTTAATTGCCACCTTATGTGTGGTTTTCCTTCAATATTAAACACTTCCGATTTATTTTGCGACATCTTCACAGCGATGCTCGCCTTGACTATTTAACAGTCAGACTGATTTGAAATCTACAATCCACTGAAAACAAGAGTTTGAAAAATAAACCTTACAGCAAATCCCAAATATGTAACAAATCAAAATCAACAATAGACGTTATAGCCCATAAAATTACGTCGCTTTACACGATATGCCGTTATATCCAACACGTCGTTAAAAGCGATGTCGCAATAAACGGTTTCGACTGTATTATTAAAAACAGTCCAAAATACGACCGGCAACAATGTCTTCTATTCAGCACACAGACTGTTGCTGACACTGAACTGACCGGAACAGATCTAGGTCAGCTGTATTGACGGCAAAGACAGAAGAACTCTGTAGACTATTTATGTAATCCATGCCATATTACTCAGCACTCTCTGCTAACTAAATGCAAAACCGATATATCGTATCACTTACAGAAATCGGTATCCAGATCAATGGACTTCTCGTACGTACCTGCGAAAAGAAAGAAACATGAAGTTAGACACGGACAAAGAACAAACATTGTTAAATGCATTCTTTATGATGGAAACAATGTTAAATATTTAACAAACAACAGAAACAACCAAGAACAAGAACCTCTCACACGCAATGAAAACAAATACGCTCATGTTCATAAAAAACAGAACACCATGAAAGACAAGAGATAGGAAGTTCATTTTAACAGGACATGTTCATTAGTTTGTTCTGCAGAAACGATTAGCATTTCAGTTACCTAGGTTCAGCATGTGTCCTGTTGCCTAGTAGATACTGGGTCCTCCATGGGCATTGAAAACTCCATGCTGCATTCACCTGGTTCCACAGTTCATCATTGGTGGTTGGCATTAGGTCACAGCGCCGCACCCGTCGTTTCACCATATCCCACACATTTTCGATTGACGACAAGTCCGTTGATCGGTCAGGCCAGGGCAACATTCTGACATCCTGTGACAACAAGAAGGTTGCGTTCGTGCAGCAACATGTGGTCGCGCATTGCCCTGCTGAAATATGGCGTCAGGGGTGTTGTGCAGAAAGGGTATGGCTACGGGTCGCAGGATGTCTTTCACGTAGGTCAAACTGGTCACAGTGCCCTGGACACGCACCAACTGTGATTTGTGATTGTACCCAGTAGCACCCCACACCACGAGGCCTTGAGTTGGTGCTGTATGTTTTGTGCGAATGCAGTCAATGTAAAGGCTCTCCCCCTGTCTGCAGCGAACCAAAATGCGATCATCATTTTCAAACAAGCAGAACCTGAATTCGTCCGAAAACACTATCTTCTGCCATTCCTGTCCCCAGTGACGTCGTTCCATACACCATTGCAGTCTATCATGTTTATGCACATTAGTCAAAGGTACGCGCAGAAGTGGTCGACGCGCTGGTAACCCAGACCGTAATAAACGGTGACAGACCGTCATTCCTGATAGTGTACGATGCGTTACACTGTTCCACTGTTACGCCAGAGGCGAGGAGGACGCAGATCGGTCCCGCAATGCCATTCGGATGAGCTGTAGCTCTTCTCGGGGGGTGGTCTGTGTGGTGCAACCAGACCCACCTCGTCGTGTTCTACGGCCTTCTGTGAACCATTCTACACACACCCGTTGCACTGCCGACACACTTCATCCCACACGAGCAGCAATTTCCCGGATGGATGCATCACGTTCTCTCAAGCCAATAATGCGCCCCCATTCAAACTCACTCATTTGACAGTACGATTCTCGCATACGTCTACGAGGCATCCTACGCGTCTGCTCAAGTCACACTGATCCATTACCTTCGGTCTATAGCGACAACAAGAGCCGCAGGCACATTTTACATGTCGGTGGTGGTGCGCCGAGATATCGACGTGCACCTTGAACCTGAGGGCCGATATGGTTCAAGTGCTAATCATTTCTTCAAAACATACTAATGCACATGTTCTGTGGATATGAACTTCCTATCTGTAGTCTTTCAAAGTGTTCTGGTTTTTATGAACATGAGTGTATTACATATGATCAAGTGTCAAAAAATCATCTACAAGCATGCCAATATAATGGCTTCATTTTGTGAAATAATTTTAGTCATGTTAAATTATACATTCAAAAGTTTCCTACGGATGACATTTATGCATCTACTAGCTGTAGCACCCGGCGTTGCCCGGATAGTTTCTGAATATTTGCATTACCAGTTAGTTATGTGTGATGTGAATTTTTATAGAATTCCTTTTTGACTTGCAGATTGATATGTTATGATCTATTATGTAGTTTTAAAATTATTTAGATGTGTTTGATTTCAAGTTTTAGATTATTTAGTTTTCGAGTAAAACTTCGTCCTTATGGAAGCTCGAATCGACTGGGAAGTATTTGATCCTGTCAAAAATTAATAAGTGATAACTATACGTATTTAGCCGTCGCACTATAGATACGATGTACAGGATTTCAACTGTCAATGAGACTGTCCCCCTCCCGCCCTCCACCACTAAGAGATATAAAATCTGGATTGTCACCATTCATCTCAGTGACCCAGAAAACTGTAGATTCGACACTGTTTTCTATTATTTTTATATCTCACTCCCCCTCACCCACACCCCAAATGGGGCTGAACATGAATTTTAAAAAAATCGGAGTGTCACTAATTATTTCAGCTTATTTCAGATTATTTTTATACCACCTCCCTTGCCCCCTGCCCATAAGGGTGCTAGGGGTGTTTTACCCTCACGCGGTTTGTCTCCTGATACTAATTTATAAGTGTACCAAGTTTGGTGAAATTGCTCCAGTGGTTTAGGAGGAGATGTGTCATTTACACACCCACGCACACACATACATCAATTTTTATATATAGTAAGAAGAAGAAAATAATATTTTTATATGTAGTTTTTCGATTAATTTATATCTCACTCCCTTCGCTCCCCACTTGGACTTGCAAAAAATCCGGAGTAATACTATTCATCTCAGAGACCCTGAAATCTATGGATTCGAAACGGTTTTTAATTATTTCTATATCTCCCCCCCCCCCTTCCCTTTGCTCCCCACCTAAAAAGCGGCTGGACTTTAAAAAATTCTAGAGTATTACTTTTCAACTCAGTGACCCCGTAAACTATGAATTCGACACTATTCTCGATTATTATTGTAACTACCCCCCTGACCCTCTCCCTTAAGGGCGCTAGGGATGGCTTACCCCCCACAATGATCGTCTCCCGATAGTAAGTAATACGTGTACCAAGTTTGGTTGAAATTGCTCCAGTGGTTTAGGAGGAGATGTGTCATTTACACACACTCTTCCATTTCTATATATAGTAAGATTTTTATCCACGTACTTCTCCCCCTTTCCATCCCCGCCAAAAAGGAGTCCTATGCGTGCCTTACACAACAGTATATTTTTTCCAGATATTAAGTCTTATTTGTACCAATTTTGGTTGGCAGCTATGCCCAAACGTACATACATAATCTCACTGCTCTAGAATCCGGGAGCTGACGTTGCCATGGTTACGGCAGTTCATTTCTTTATCCGATTCCTAGAGCAGGGGTAGTTTGGTGCCAATATCTTCGTAACGGTTGGTTTTAGGGCCTTAAAACATGGTTTTCGGGCCCGTAGGGCTTACCGAGTTTTGTTCTTTGCGTCAAGAGGATTAAATTGAGCTTTGTCTCGTCCTTATACGACAAATTCGATATTTTGCCTATAATAGTATAAGAGAAAATAAAACCGTTGTGATTTTCCTATAAAACCCCCGTCTTTTCAAAGATTTTAAAATGATATGCATATCGAAACATTCCCCGGGGTGAGTATACTCTAACTATGAAGTTTGGTTGAAATCTATCCAGCCGTTTCGACGTGATGGTGGAACAAACAGACAAACAGACACGAACAACTTTATTTATAAGATAAAACTAAAACTTTACCGAAAGGAGGAATACAACAATTTACTTTACGTCGCACCAGCACAGACATGTCTTATGGCGATGATGCGATAAGGAAGGGATAGGAAAGGAAGAGGCCGTGGCCTTAATTAAGGTACAGCCCCAGCATTTACCTGGTGTGAGAATGTGAAACCACGGAAAACCATCCTCGGGGCTTCCGACACTGGGGTTTGAATCCACAATCTCCACAATGCAAGCTCACAGCTGCAGGCCCCTCACCGAACGGCCAACTCGCTAAGTACGAACACCCTATACGAAGTGCTTGTTTAATTGTTCCAAGTTTCAAAGCATGTTACCGGAAGTTATTAGCACTGACATAATTGGAAATTATAGCAGTCTACTGCCCTTCGGCTGGGTCTCACTGACCCCGGCAAGTTCTTGAGAACTTAATGTTCGCTTTCTAATGACGATCAATGGACGGTAATAGCTCGCCAGATGCTAGTGATATTTCACTTCGTAATTTACGGCGTCTTCGTGACACATTTCCAGAACCTGCTGCTATTCGAATAATATCTACGCCTTGACAAAGTACTTTGCTGGATGCTGGAACACCACGCCAACCTACATTGCTGCTAGCCAAAAACAAAAGTCAAATGAGAGTTCTTTCTGAAATTACAATTTTCAAGCACTGAAATAAGGTTTATAGATTCGATCCCGGTTCAGTCCGACAGTATCTGACGGCGCTCAAATACGCCAGGTTCATGTCATTAGATTAAGTGACATGTAAAAGTATTCCTCTGAGAAAAAATTCCAGTACATCGTTGTCGACTTTTGAACGTGTGTGTGTGTATATATATTTGCTAGTGGCTTAATGACGCACCAACAAGTTGAACGTTTTCGGCAACGCAAGCATGGAAAAGGATTAAGAGTGGGTATAATAATAATAATAATAATAATAATAATAATGGCTTTACGTCGCACTAACCACTTTCTCGGTTTTCGAAGACGCTGAGGTGCCGGAATGATGTCCCGCAGGAGTTCTTTCACGTGCCAGTAATGAAATGGCGTATGGCTTTTAGTGCCGGGAGTGTCCGAAGACATGTTCGGCTCGCCAGGTGCAGGTCTTTCGAGTTGACTCCCGTAGGCGACCTGCGCGTCGTGATGAGGATGAAATGATGATGAAGACAACACATACACCCAGCCCCCGTGCCATTGGAATTAATCAATCAAGGTTAAAATCCCCGACCCGGCCGGGAATCGAACCCGGGACCCTCTGAACCGAAGGCCAGTACGCTGACCGTTCAGCCAACGAGTCGGACTCTTCGCCAATGAACCGACTACAAGCTTTTGAAATGTAGTGTACCGCAGAATGTTCAAGATCTCATGGATAGACCCACTGTGCTGGGAAATTATATGACGTATTCACCCCTGCAAAATGCAGAAAAGCCTCCTATTTCAATTACATCTCCTGAAATGACTTAAAGACTAATACAAGTGTTCATAGGAGGTAAGATAGAAGGGAAACTTCGACGAAGGCGGAGATGATTATACTGGGTGTGGAGCCTCCGACAGTGGTTTGACACTTTCGACACGACAACTCTGATAGGAGTAACATAAAATGAGCAAAATTACTCCATAATGGGCGACAACTTTCTGTGAGGAAACGGAAACAGAATAAGGAGAAAAATAATATTTATAGGTGAATTTGGGAACGGCTTCAGAAGTGTCTGTCTGTCTGTCTGTCTGTCTGTCTGTCTGTCTGTCTGTCTGTCTGTCTGTCTGTCTGTCTATCTGTCTGTCTGTCTGTCCAACCCTTGTCCCGTTTCTCTACGGGGTCGGGTATAAGGTGAGGTGAGATGAGATGAATCTGTCATGGCGGGTTTTTATGACCGGATGCCCTTCCTGACGTCAACCTCATTAGAGGAGTTAATGAGATGAAATGAATGACGTGATATATGATACTAAGAAGGGAGAGGGTGAAACCCGGTGCCGGCACGTAACCTACTCCTGTCGAATAGCACCAAGGGGTCTGCTCAAGGTTTATCGTCCCTATCTGACGGACGATTTACCATCAACAGCGTCATATGCCCTCACTCCAGAGAGGTTTGGAATTTAATCCAGACTTTTGGTACGCAATCTAGTGATTAGAAATTGTATACCACCACCTCCTCTACCCTGCCGGCCAGCATTCTGATGGTGAAATGTTTGTCGACCAACGGGACTCGAACCGGATAACCACGGTGTCAGACCGTTTAGACTTCAACTCCTTAACGATCATGGCCACCAGGAGGGCTGAACGGCTCCAGCAAGCAATTGATTGATTAAAGTTTTCTACATACAAACTGATTTCTCGTAATCAGAAAATCAGCAAACACAATGCAGTTAACTTCGTGTGTTCAACTAATATGTAAACGATATTCAGGAGCAATTTGTCTGTTCTAAAGAATGCTGTCGAAACACCGACGGTCAGATGAGAGGTCTTGTGGTGGTAGGCAGTGTGGAGTTTTATGTATATTATGAAAAACACAAATGCCCAATTCCCACGTAAGAGGAATAAACCAAAGCACTTGCACGGCCGGAAATCGAACCCAGAATTCTCCGAATCGAAGGCAACTGCACATAACTGAAAGAAAATAATTTTTCATCCTGTTTTCTTGGAGACATTCCACGCAGTTATCGACATCAATATTTATCACTCAACCGTGCAGATAGCTCTATCATATTCTCCGATGTATATAACCTACAAGATATACTAACGAATTTCGAATATAATTGTGACGGTTATTTGGCCGTCATTCTCTACGACTAACAACACAGTTGTGTGCTATTGGAAGAACACGGCTTCCAATGGAAGCCAATGAACCATGTGCGACTCTACGAGCGCTCGATACTCTATAACTAAAGCCCGGATTTTTATGCAGTAACACGTTAGATTGCAAACTAATTTGGTTAGTAGGAAGTGTCGGCCACCCGCTCGTCCATAATGTAGCAAGTGTGACATAAATCATAGGGGTTCTGATGTTCCGTACCCCTAATATCTATGCAATCCCCATAGCACGATGGTTGTAAAGGTAGACTATACTTGCCACTCGCTTCAGTAAGTTTGCATTCTAACTTATTAAGGCATAAAAATCCGGGCTCTATCTATAACCAATACCGGTAGTTAGAGGGACTTTAGCAATTACAAGAAATCACTGAAGGCTCTTCGATACATCTTTCCTTTCTGGAATGCATACATCGAGGGAGTGTTTAGTGAAGTAAATGCCATCATCATCAGTAATCCCAACTAGGACTGGTCAGTTGCCATGAAGTTCTTCACTATCATCTTCACTGCCGTATTGCTGTCCGTTACTATGCCTTTCACTATATGATTAAGCTGTACCTCTATCGTCCTCGTCGTAACTTTCTTTCAACGAAACCTCCTGCTAATGGTGCATCACATGTCTCACTAGGACAAACGCCGCTTGTGTATGAGGTGCAATAAACATCTCTTCTGGCTTCCCATCGCAAGCAGGTATCATCATCTGATAGAAGCACCACATTTCAAATGCTTCCATACAGTCAATTTCTTCTTTTAGGCCCCGGTCTCAGAGGAATACAATGCAACAGTCCACACGATTCATGGCATTGTCTCGGAAAGACAGTGAAATGCTTCCTAAGCAGCAATATCCCATGTGTTCCTTCAGAAATTAATCTTTTATGTTTCGAACAATGTAGTTTTCCTTTTTTTTTAAGTTTTGGCACTACTGCATTCAGGGTGAGATACGTATGTGAATATTTCAAAAGAGCATAAGGAAAGAGTTCGAATATTTTTAATAGCGAGATCTTGCCTCAGAAATGATAGGAATTGGTAATATCAACACAACTTTTCGCAAAAACAGTGTGAGAGAGATTGGAAGGATGTATTATGATTAATAAAAACTTCAATATCCAAGAACTAATTAAATTCTGTGACTCTCGGTAGAAAATAATGAGGTAGATGTCTAAAAATTAATTCATGATATTTTACTCCAAATTCCTAACGCACATGAAGGAGTTCATAAAGTATACATTTAAACATTTTGAAAATAAACGACCTCCGTGTAGAAATTTCCAATTCGACTACAATATTAGTAAACTCACTCCGAACTTTTAAAACTAGTGTGAGGGTCCAGTCCTCATGTCCTTGCAAATGCGAGAGTGTCTGTGTGTCGCTGTTCCTGCCTGGTAACTTTTGCTTTAGAGTGCGCCAGCCTCAAAGCAGAAACTTGAACCATGGCCTGACAACTAGGCGAGATGATTTTACGAAAAAGGTTACATGATTGAGTTTGCAACTTATCTCTTTCAAAACGTTAAAAGTTTTCCAAGTCACTTTCAAACCTACTGCTGGGTCGGTGGTGGTTGTGAATGCAGATGAGTTGCTACTCAACATTACTATTCGATTATTGAAAATCTACCGTCGAAAATGCGGATATTTCTCCTTCATCACTTACATTTTGAATTATGTATACCGAACACGCCAAGCATCAATCAGGGGCCATTTAAATAAACCACAATGTCACAGGCGTTTTAAGTAACCATATACAACGACCAAAGAAGGTTCAAATTCCATTATTGGTCTTTTTAAGAGTAGTTCTTAGTCGTTGCAAAGATTACAAGCAAGTCATACACCTGTACAGAAAAAATATAATAATAATAATAATAATAATAATAATAATAATAATAATAATAATAATAATAATAATAATAGAGCCTCAGCTATCATGTGTAGAATTTCTTTCCGCGATCTTGAGTTCGACGCTCTACCACTGATCCTCAGATTGAGCTTCCAACTAGTTTTCAGATATCTTAATAGTTAATAAACGCTCTAGGGGTACAGAGCTTACCTCTTAATGGGAGTAACCGGGTTCAATACCTGGCCAGGAAATTTTCTTTCTTTCTGATTTTTAATTATGCACACCAGTTGCGCCCAACATCAGGATCACTTAAATAAACCCTTAAATAAACTACTAAGACTCGCGATGAGGAAGATCCTAGAAGAAGCTGGACGCTGATAAATAATAAACCAGGCAACCAGAATAATCTGGAAGTGGAAACTATTAGAATCTTTTACAGGCCTAGTAAGAGCACAACTTTTTGTAAAGCGCCGTCAGTAAGTAGTCAGTCTTGAGTGCGTTGATAAGCAGTTACGAGACCGTCGCGAGTCCGTGACGAGTTATTTATCGTAAGTCAGTCCGTTGGTCGGGCTCGCGAACTTCAACGAGGGTTGCTAGTTGTGAATTGTTCTGGAAAAACACTGCGCTGTGCAGAGTGATCTCCAGATGAGTGTGCGTGTGTAACTAATGAAAAACTGTGTCGAGAGGAAAACTCAAACGCAAGTGAACTTTAAATAAATAAATAAATAAATAAATAAATAAATAAATAAATAAATAAATAAATAAATAAATAAATAAATAAATAAATAAATAAATAAATAAATAAATGCATTCTTCTATTTCTTCTCCCATATGCCCTGCACATTCTCCCGGACGGTGCGATCAATATGGGCAGTGTTTTTCTGTCTTCAGCAACATGGTAGAGTTGTTCGACGGTTCTTTTTCCAGTCCACTCTAGAAAGTTCTTGAGACATGACGTTCTTTTACTGCCTATTCCTCGCTGCCATTCCATTTTGCATTTTGAAAATGAGATGCTATACTGCATATCATTCACCACGTAACGCATGCGTTACGTACGCAGTTTTTCTGCATTTGATTGTGTTAGAGTTTTTTCTCTGTAGTATCTGTTCATTACGGACAATCTTTATCCGGGAGACTTTTAGCATTCTTCTATGAAACCGCATTTCCAGAGCTTCAAACTTTTTCATGGTGGTTGATTTCAAAGCTCAAGCCTCAGCTCCATAAAGCAAAATTGACCAAACATAATATCTTAACAATATCTTAATAATATTTAACCATGCGCTAACTCAGTTTCAAATTTAAGGCGTTATCCCATAGTAAAGCATTTTGTTGAACGATAATCTTTCCATTACTATACGGGTCCTAAATAAATTAAAAAACCGAGAGTCGGCTGTACGGTTAGTTGCGCGCAGCTGTGAGCTTGCACTCGGGAGATGTGGGTTCGAACCCCATTGTCGGCAGCCCTGAAAATGGTTTTCGGTGGTTTCTCATTTCCACACCAGGCAAATGCTGGGGCTGTATCTTAATTAAGACCACGGCCGCTTCCTTCCCTATCCCATCGTCGCCATAAGACATATCTGTGTCGGTGCGACAGAAAGCAAATTGATAAAAGAGATAGTGAATGTAAACCATGCTGCCTCTCTGCGAAGTAAATTTTGTTTTAAGCACCCTGATAACCCGCCACAAATACAACCCAGTTGATTCTCTTTCTCTACCTACCTTTGGTAGATAATGAGTTTTGGAACATTCCATATTTGTGTACGTAAATGCAGAAACTGCTGGCCGACAAATTCATTCGACTACATAATATCTGAAGGAGTTAATCATGTAGCTAAGAAGGAGACCTGTACAACGTTGCATTCGAAGGAAATTCAATGTTAAAAGGAGTAGCTTATTAATTAGACAGTATCGAGAAAAGTAGTTACTACTCAAAATGAAGATATCAAACGGCAAATTAAGCAGAGACGGAAATGAAAGACCAAGAAAAGGAATAAAATAAGAACACTAGCGAGTTCTAAAACACTTCGGCTGCACGGACCGGTTAACCAGCGCGACGCAGTCCAATCGAACAGAGCAGCAACCCTGTTAATTACGTCTGAGGCCTCAAAGGACAACGCAGAGGAAAAGGAAGACTCTTCTTTTTTACTTTCGTTCTTTCTTTCCTCGCTCTGCTCTGGCAAGATTTCCATTTAACTGAAGATGAGTTTGTAGGAGAAGTACAACCAAAGATATAATTCTACAGAAGATAAACGGTGAACTTTCTTTATCTAAAAGTCGAACCAATGAACATCGTCTAAGAAAATTAGGACAGAAGTATCCACGATCATTCAGGATGTCGCTGGAAAAGGCCATGAGGACATTTATACTTTCTGGAACGTCGTAAACATTCACACACATATTTTGCGACAGTGATATTTGAACGGGTTAGAACAAAGGAGATAGTGGCCGAGAAATAATTAAGATACAGGCCCGGCATATGTCCGATGTGAAAATGGGAAATCACGGAAAATCATCTTCAGGTATGCAAATGGTTCGAAACTGTTATCTCCCGAATACAAGCTTATAGCCATAAGACCGTCATCATGCAAGGTTTCAGAGCAAGTTCAATAATAATAATAATAATAATAATAATAATAATAATAATAATAATAATACCGAGCTCGATAGCTGCAGTCGCTTAAGTGCGGCCAGTATCCAGTATTCGGGAGATAGTAGGTTCGAACCCCACTGTCGGCATCCCTGAAAATGGCTTTCCGTGGTTTCCTATTTTCACACCAGGCAAATGCTGGGGCTGTACCTTAATTAAGGCCACGGCCGCTTCTTTCCCACTCCTAGCCCTTTCCTGTCCCATCGTCGCCGTAAGACCTATCTGTGTCGGTGCGACGTAAAACAACTAGCAAAATAATAATAATAATAATAATAATAATAATAATAATAATAATAATAATAATAATAATATTTTACGTCCTGCTATCCACTTTCTTACGGTTTTCGGAGACGCCAAGGTGCCGTAATTTAGTCCTGCAGGAGTTCTTTTACGTGCCAGTAAATCTACTAACACGAGGCTGACGTATTTGAGACCTTCAAATACACCGGATTGTGTCAGGATCGAACCTGAGCCAGTCAGCCCGGCAGAGCAGGTTCGTCTCACCGTGGAGGAGGATATAGTAGAATACCTGCGACAATACGACCTCTCTGATTATTATGTTGTTTTCTTTTTGCTACTTGCTTTAGGTCGCACCGGCACAGATAGGTCTTATGGCGACGATGGGATAGGGAAAGCTTAGGAATGGGAAGGAAGCGGTCGTGGCCTTAATTAAGTTACAGTCCCAGCATTTGTCTGGTATGAAAATGGGAAACGACGGAAAACCATCTTCAGGGCTGCTGACAGTGGAATTCGAACCCACTATCTCCCGGATGCAAGCTCACATCTGCGCGACTCTAACCGCACGGTCAACTTGCCCAGTGATGAAATTTTAAAGTGTATTATAGTGTTAACGACATTTAAACATGCATCCATAGGCCCCACGCATCAACTCAAAACAGCTTTACGAAACTACGGTTAATTTCCAAAGCTTATAACTCTCTTCGTTTAGATCCAGTCCCAACAGAACAAACTGCGTTGTACACAGCAATACAGTAGTATTTAAATTTGTATAAAACAACATCGTTTTGTCCAAATGAATATTTGTAGCCGTGCCATCATCATAAAGTTAGACTAGGAAAATCGTTCGTCCGAAACTTTAAAGTACTGTAACATATAAAATTCCCGGAATGAGTGCCTCAGGCGGTTGAGGCGCTGTCCTTCTAACCCCAACCTGGCGAGTTCGATCCTGGCTCAGTCCGGTGCTCAAATACGTCAGCTTAGATTTACAGGCACGTAAAAGAAATCCTGCAAGACTAAATTCCGGCAACTCGGCGTCTCCGAAAAACGTTAAAGTACATAGTTAATGGAACATAAAACCAAAAATATTATTCATTGTATATAATATTCAAAAACAAACAAGTGAGGATTAGTATTAAAAGACTCGGGACACACTTAGCGAAATATATTTTTAAACCTCGAGTTTTTCGACATTTTTGAAAAAAGTCATTAAACTGAAGAGCAAAAGCATGACTTCCATACGAAATACATCCAAAAAATCACTACCACCAAAAGAAGGAACTAAAAGATGAGTTGGGCACTAAGAAAAAAATTCAGACACAGAGTGCATGCACGAAATTAGGCGACGTCGGAAGGCCACTATGTTGGGAGCGCTTAATCGATATCAGAATTCTAAGGCAGGAAATGATGGTTTTAGTGAACCTGTACCATGTTTATTCTCTCCACACAAACGTTAGTGCTAAACAATTGAAGTCCATATTTCTGGCGTTTCTCAAGTTCTGAAAGGACGTTAACACGTATTTCAGTTCCCAATGATAGCCAGTGAAAACAGGGCACTGTGGATCTGGTGGGGTGGTAAGGTGGTGATAGGCAAGACTTTAACACACCGATGTCTGAGAATGTTAAATATAACATACCACAGAGTACAGAATATTTCAGAGATAAGCACAGAGAACCTTACGGAAGGTAGGGATGAACGTACGCACTTCGTTAAATATATATTTTTTGTTTAGCGAATGGTTTGTCCGTGGGAGGAGCTTGAAGTAGAGTAGAGTGTGATGTTTCTGAAGTATGTAGTACCTTTGTTTGCCCCTCACCTTATACCGCCCCCGGTACAATGCTTTACGCAGCTGTTGTATGAAAGCGTTTTAGGTATACGAAACAAACTTTTTCATGCTGTAAAATATTGCACTGTGTGTCAACAAAGCCCTTAGTTGTTCATCATTAAATACTACGTAAGCTAAAAACATCAAATTTTCAACTTCATTTTTATTTTTTCATTCTTGAAAGAACACGTCACACTCAAAAATATTTAGAAATGTATAAATATGTAGCTTTATTTCTGTTTACATCTTTAAAAACTTGAACTTTGGATCTTATCTTAATGAAGACCTTACTTCCCTCCAGTCTAATATAGAATGCATTCTATTTTAATTAATTGTTTCTCTTTCATGCATAATTCTATTAACACATGTTTTCTTTCCCAGGCAGTTTATATATTTATTTATTTAAAATTAGTTTCGGCAGATTAAAGAACAAAACAGTTATAAATTAACTGAATCGAAACTGAAAATATGTTCCTTTAAATATCACAAAAAGAAAAAAGACACTAGGTGTCAACTCAGAACATTCACACTTCGATTCCTGACACCATACAATATTACATCATCATTATTGCAATAATTCTTACTGCCCCAAATATCACAAATGTGTAACTAACAGCTCTACCAGAAGCTTCACCATCCGTACATAAAATGAAATATTATTTATTTCAATATAATTACATTTATAGCGCAGATTATCTGTAATGGCATAATGTTTATATTTCGCTTAATTCCAAATTAATGACAGCCAAACAAATGATGTATTTATGCAGATTACCACCACCAGTAACCATAGAAGCCTGCCAAAAAACTAATAACATTATTGAGCAACTCGAACGGGAAATGTAACTGGTTTAGTTGTAACGAATCTGTGTTGGTGCACCGTTGAGTATTGATTATTACACAACAGATGTTCCAAATACCAGCAAAAATTCCACTGGTCAGTACTTCTTTTATCACTTTTACTATAATTCGTCGTATTTAATAATAATAATAATAATAATAATAATAATAATAATAATAATAATAATAATAATAATAATAATAATAATAATAATGTCAACCCATTAGTCCCATTTCTTGATACGGGGTCAGGGTGAATTTGTATGGCAAGTTTTACGAACGGATGCCCTTCCTGATGCTAACCTCAGTTGAGGAGCTAATGAAGTGAATGATGATGAATGAAACTGGGTAAGGAGGAGGAAAGAATCGCTCTGAAATATGAATAGGAACTGCCCTGGCATTTGCCTGGAAATGAAAATGTGATATCACAGAAAACGATTCTCAGGACAGCCGACGGTGGGGTACGAACACACGCGTCTCCCAAATGCAAAGCTTGACTGCTTGACTCCATAGCCGTAGCGCATTAAAACACTTCGCCACTCCGATTTGTAATAATAATAATAATAATAATAATAATAATAATAATAATGGTAATAATAATAATAATAATACCGAGCTCGATAGCTGCAGTCGCTTAAGTGCGAACAGTGTCCAGTATTCGGGAGATAGTAGGTTCGAACCCCACTGTCGGCAGCCCTGAAAATGGTTTTCCGTGGTTTCCCATTTTCACACCAGGCAAATGCTGGGGCTGTACCTTAATTAAGGCCACGGCCGCTTCCTTCCAACTCCTAGGCCTTTCCTATCCCATCGTCGCCACAAGACCTATCTGTGTCGGTGCGACGTAAAGCAACTAGCAAAAAAAATAAATAAATAATAATAATAATAATAATAATAATAATAATAATAATAATAATAATAATAATAATAATAATAATTTTGGAAGAAAATTGTGGGTATGCGGTATGCACCGGAGAAACTCGTCATGTCACGGAACATCTCGGTAGAAGAGCGACAAAGGAGAAGTCGAAGACTTAAGAACATCTGGACGGAGTGCAAAGAAAAGGGACTAATTGAAAGATAGAAGATCTTTTGGATTGTGTAAACGTGGTCCATGGATGACCATAACGAATGTAATTAATTAATAACATCCAGGAGCCTATTAGGAATTGCGGCTTGTCATGGTCTTTTACCATCCATTCTGGGGTCCCTCAAGGAACTTTCTGTCTCGTGGTACATAGAGAAAATTCTTCCTCGGTATTCTGAAACTTTTGTTTAGATGAACACAGGGAAAAATCAGTTATTTCTGGTGTCTGCTATTGGAGCTATTATCTGAGTACACCTTTGTGATCTAATAAACTGCAGGCTGTGGATTTTCTCATAAATTTCACCTCCACTGTGTTAAGCCTTCGTTCTTTATATTTCCGAATGGTCCAAACCTCGCTGGTCTCGCCGTAACATTATAAACCGTTAGTCTTTTGTGTTTTGGTACTTTCATGTTTTTTTTAAAACCTGGAAGTGAGTGAATAGCTCACTGTTCTACGGAGATCGGCGAACGTTCAATCAACCCATAGCTTCCGAGCCGTATTAGTTGATTTCTACGTACATAACTTTTGGGAAAGATATGAATGGTGTAAAGCCCCAGTCTGTGTGAAGTTCAAGTAATTACAACGAAATTACGCAAAGGATTCTCCACTGACAAAAATAATGTGCGCGTGCTTTCTTTTCTGTCCCGATAATGAAGGTCTGATAACGTACATTTTAAAAAGTTCTGCCGGTCTGTCTGTCAATCCGTTCAGACTGAATAAATGTAGACACTGCTAATCCGGTTATCTTAAAGAAACTTGACAGTATTTAAGTCCACATCCGGAATTTCCCTGCACTTTATTTTATCTTGGCCCATCACGTAGGAGCTGATAAATTCATTTAACCTCAAGAATACCGCCTCTAAGCCAAAGAAAATCGAACGAGTTCAGCGGTTTCCCTCGCGGGGCACTAACACCACGGCTACGATCATTTTTGCAAACGATAGCGGCTGTATTTGGCACTTGCTCACCTTCTGATCACTGAAAGAATGCAAAGCCATTCAACATTAAGTCTGTAAAATCCTTCACATGATCACTAAGCGTGAGATTTTGTCACCTTTGATCGTAGCTTCACTGAGATCTTTGAATTTAATTTCTCGTACCTGCGGAAACACTAGCGTTAACATAATTATGTTCCGAAACCTGTAGGTGCCAGTACCACCGTTTATTGCCGACCGTGGCGTTATATACCGACTCTCAGCGATTTTCAAAAGTCCGATCATTTCTTTACACCCTACACTATTCCTACTAAACATATTAAACTTCCATCAACACATAAAAGAAGCCAGCATGTTCCAAAATTTAAAAACATATAGAATACGTTTCGAAGCCGTTTCCAGTGTTTAGGTGGGCTAGTGTGTTTCCTGTTCTTTACAAGTCGGTGTTTACTTTAATTCTGTTGTTCAGATTTTGATTTATTTTAGACACTTAACCTTCAGATAATTCGATCCCATATTTACTTCTCGTTTCCTGGATGATCACCTGCAATGCTGCTGTTTTTTTGATCGAACATCTGGTTGCTGAAATTTCGAAAATAGGATGAGTTAAGACTTCACTACATAGACTATACGAAACCTGCCTGAAATTCAGTACCATCCTCCTGCATGGTAACACTTAAATTATTCTGGAAACCGTAACCCGCTGTTGTAACCTACCTCACTGTGCCTCATCTCCCAGAAGCTGTGTGTCAGCGAGCGTCAGTTTACACTCCGAACACTGAGTAAAGATTCATGCAGCGCAGCGAGATGTTATGCATGCCGTTTATCAGTTGAGTGTTGCCCCTGTTCCTCTAGCGAGTAGGAACTCCGAGTAAACAGTTCACTTTTATGCATGCGACTGCGAGTTAAAACACCCAAAACGCGAGTGGAAAGTACTTACTTGTCTTTATGCATATCACCCACTCTGTTCTGGATCAAAGATCGGGTCAGAGATATTTCGTGGTGTATAACTTTGGCTACATCAATGCATCTGTCAGTGCACGATGTTGGCGCTAGTAATCTGCAGTTGCTGATGATGTGTTCAATAGTTTCTAGGCTGCCGTAGCATTTCCTGCACTCGTCATTCTTAGTACTCGTATACTGCAGGCAGCACAACACTAAACCAAACCAAACCAAACCCCATGGCACTACAGCCCTTAAAGGGCCTTGCCCTACCAAGCGACAGCTGCTCAGCTCGAAGGCTTGCAGAATACGAGGTGTTGTGTGGTCAGCACGACGAATCCTCTCCGCCGTTATTCTTGGCTTTCTAGACCGGGGTCTCACCGTCAGATAGCTCCTCAATTCTAATCACGTAGTCTGAGTGGACCTCGAACCAGCCCTCAGGTCCAGGTAAAAATCCCTGACCTGGCCGGGAATCGAACCCGGGGCCTTCGGGTAAGAGGCAGGCACGCTACCCCTACACTACGGGGCCGGCTAGGCAGCACAACACTACCTGTCACATATTTGCTACCACCAAGGGGGTATGATATTTCTAAACGTGCATTAAGACACACAATTATTTTTTCTATCATCTCCCATTCAGTTGTTGTTAGAGGTTTGATATTAGAAGAGTGGGTCCATATGAGTCTATAATACCCCTTCTATCTTTCATAAGGCTCTCAAACACGAAATATGTGCTATTTCATCCAGCAACAATGTCCTTTTTCAATTTACATGTATCACGGACTTTATCATTTTTATCAACCTGATTTTCTAGGCGAGGGCTGTATTTAAAATGTCCCACTATTTTCCTGCAAGTCGAAAGCAATGTTTTGATAGAAGCATCCTCGGTAGCTTTATTTAAAATTAATTGTAGAGCGTGGGTTACACACCGAAAAGTTTTAATCAGCCACTACTGATCTATACTTAGAGCAGTCGCCCAGATGCCAGATTCCCTATCTGTTGTTTTGCTAGCCTTTTCTTAAATGAGTGCAAAGAAATTGAAAATTTATTGAACATCTCCGTTGGTAAGTTATTCCAATTCTTAACTCCCCTTTCTGTAATAGAATATTTGCCCCAATTTGTCCTCTTGAATTCCAACTTTACCTTTACATTGTGATCTTTCCTACTTTTAAAGACATCACTCAGACTTATTCGTCTACTAATGTCATTCCACGGCATCTCTCTAATGACAGCTCGGAACATACCATTTAGCTGAGGAGCTCGTCTCGTATCTCCCACGTCTTCCCACCCCAAACTTTGCTACATTTCTGTAACGCTACTCTTTTGTCAGAAATCTCCCAGAACAAATCGAGCTGCTTTTCTTTGGATTTCTTCCAGTTCTTGAATCAAGTAATCGTGGTGAGGGTCCCATACACTGGAACCATACTCTAATTGGGGTCTTATCAGACTTATATGCCCTCTCCTTTACATCCTTACTACAACCCATAAATACCCTCATAACCACGGGCAGAGTTGAGTACACTTTATTTACAATCCCATTTATGTGATTACCCCAATGAAGATCTTTCCTTATATTAAGGCCTAGGTACTTACAATAATCCCCATAAGGAACTTTCACCCCATCAACGCAGTAATTAAAACTGAGAGGAATTTTCCGATTTGTGAAATTCACGACCTGACTTTTAACCCCGTTTATCATCATACCATTGCCTACTGTCCACTTCACAACATTATCAAGGTCATTTTGCTCACAATCACTTCGCTTTTTCAGATCCTAGAACGATATTTCTTGCATTGCTAGTGCAAACAACAACTTTATCTTCCAACCCTCATTCACTAACTATATTTTCAAACCCTTCTGTGCAGTTAGCGACCTTGTGGTTTTCTGTAACGTGTTTAACTTGCAATGCTGGATTACGATATTCCCAATTTCAATCAGTAGAGCGAGCTGTAACTCCCAAAAAGTTACGGTTAGGTATACAAGACAAAATTCCCCTCATGAGACTAACAAATTCTGCTTGTTTTAGTTTAAATTTGACCTTTCTAAGTTACACAATTTGTCTCTTTTTTGTTACCGTGTCTCTAGAAGGAATTTTCAGAATTGACTGTGTCCCATAAAACCCCTTCAAGACCACGATCAGGGACAATATTGACCGGCCTACTACCCTACACAATCCACTTCACTACTTCATTCGTAATTTAAATTTCCTTAGCAGAGTGACATTGATAGACGCAAATACAATTCGGAAAGGATGAATATGTTCACTATCCAGGCGAAGAAGTCGAAGTCTAAATGCCTTTACTATTGTTGAAAATAATTATATTTTCGAAAATTCCCAAAAATATCTATGTAGATATTAATTATAAAATGCCTAAACATGCACTGTAATAAGCACCACGACTTAAGTGATCTGCAAGCTTGCTTATCCAATACACGCACATTATTCCTATCCCTTCTTACTACTCAACCAAAACTAATTTTTAGAAACTCTAGATGCTATAATTTTCTCCATATTTTATGGTTGTAGCTTACTCCTCCTCTTCGTAAACTTACACGTACCTACAGAAAGTGTACTTTCAACATCACAAGACGTGAGGATATTGAACTGAAAATCTATTAAGTTACGGTTAGTGTCCACATCAATACTGGCACAAAAAATTTTAAAAATGCTCTCAAGAACGAAATATGATAAAATGTCTAAAATATGCACATATATGCACGAACAAACATGCTTCAAATTACCTAATTTCATTTGTTATGTGTAATTACTACATTTTATTAAGATTACCGGCTGGATAAAAATATGCATCTGCAAATAGTTTTAATACTTGTCATTACTCAGCAATGACTTATAGTTCAGCAGTTTTTACACAGCCACAGCTAAAGAAATGAGAGTGAGACTTCATTTTTCTTTTGTCTCTGCAAAGAGATCTATACAGAAATATTGCGTCCGTCAGGAAGTAGCAACAGGCTATTATTATACATTATTGTACATATGGAGACTCACTGGCATTAACTTAATGGTACCAAACGAAAAAGATGTATTGTAGATAACTACTCGGAGACCAAAGAAAAAACCCAAACATCATCAGAACATGTATTCACGACCAGTTTCACTTTCCTTTATATCAGATAGATCCTAAATTGTAGAAGGAAGGTTAATTAAGTTCATTCCATATCTCTGACAAAGAATACAATATTTGGACGAGCGAGAAACTGAAATCAGTATACTATCTCTGGGTAAAGATCAGACAAGGTGCGGTGCAAGTATACTGAATATTAGCAGCACGAAATACTATTTTGGTGTCATTGCCAGCTTGATGGCAAATAACGATCTGTTTGATGGTGCAGTACATACATTAATTTCCACACGCTGAATAAATGTATTCCGACAGTACTATATATTTACATCGTAATAGCTCTGTTCCACTTATATTCATTATCTGCGTATATGTTCATAATGCTTCAGTTTCTGAACTAATTATGAGGAAGGTTAATATAAATAGTTTTCATCTTTACGAGGGCGAGTCAAAATGAAGACTCTGTTGTGGTTTTTTTAATATTGGGAGAACATGGTACATAAGAAATGTAGTCTCGTTCAATGTAGGACCTCCAGGGTTTAAAAATGTGAATATATTCCTGTATAAAAGAGTATTCTTTGGTTGTATGCGTAGTCGCTCCATCTTTTTTCTTCATTTGAACGAAACCTCTTAGCTCTCAGTGCCTCCTAGAGTGGTCCATATCTGTATATAAATCCTGTTAGTAAGCCACATATCAGAGGAAATAGATAGATATACATTATAACAATCATTTCCAAATGCGGAGGGAATTAGTTATATTGTTTGCTGACGCATCTCTCTCCCTCTCGCCTTGCATAGAGGACACTGCGATATTGTCTAGCGACAAAACCCGCGTCTCACAACATTACTGGATGAATAATGCAGGTCCAATCGATATGTTATGATACACGTCGATGATTTATACACAGTTTAAATTAATGAACTGATAGTGTAACGGTAATTAGTATGGCGCCACGCTGGCATACTCTGTTCACGATGAGCCACACGATCGATTGTGGAAACCAAGGAACACTACATCATTTTAATGGTACGGTATAAAACAGAAGATAATTAAAATGTGCACTCTACTTCAAAACCCAGATTAAAGGGAATCCCTTGCCATTTAATCTCAACCCAGAACGGACGGTATACATTTCTTAAAAGTACACAAAGTCTTTTCACGTTTCTAAGTGTGGTTTAGGATTGCACGTTTGACAGCAAAATCTTGTTTCGATGTCGCTTTGAACGCTCGAGGCCTGCATATACAGTGCGAAACAGCTATAATACCTTGCAAACCCTTAAAGATATCGAAAATCAGTTTCGTTTTTTTAAATGTATTAACCTGCCCGAAATTCCAGGTAAAAGGATCAGGAATACTACATCATGCTTATAAATTAATAGTTTACGCCGGTTATGAATAAAGAAAAAAGAAACAAATTTCTAAACTTACGGTGGCGGCGTACTAAGTGAGATAATATGAGGATGAATGTAAATGACGTGTAAATATCATGAATTATCCTTTCAGTGCTGTGATGATGACGTGATGGATGATATCGTCCTTGATTCTGAGTTTGTAGCAGAAGTCGACAACATCGAGGATTCCCCTATTCAAATATTAATGTTAACTCTGAAAAGTCACTGCGTATCCGTTTTTTCCTTTATCTGTTAACAGCGGCGATATTAAAGTTTGTAAACCATATACTGCTTTCGTAATGTATTAATAAATTAATTTTTAATGTTATATGGTTAACTTCCCACTAACTACTTTTACGGTTTTTCGGACACGCCGAGGTGCCGGAATTTAGTCGCACAGGAGTTCTTTTACGTGTCAGTAAATCTATTGACACGAGGCTGACGTATGTGAGCACCTTCAAATACCACCGGACTGAGCCAGTATCGAACCTGCCAAGTTGGGGTCAGAAGGCCAGCGCCTCAACCATCTGAGGCACTCAGCCCAGCACTGTAATGTATTTACGGGCACAGTAGAGCGACCACCTGGCTGTCAAATGATGGTACAGGAATTTGGTGCATAGCGCATGCCTCCGTCGCGTGACAGGCGAACGAAATACTTTTGAACACATTCCTTTTTCTCGATAGATTTCCATTTTTAAAAGTTTGTAAGCCCACTGTTCTCTCATCAGATATTGATATTCCGGAAAAATACTGAAAATTCGAATCTAAGCTCTTGGTAACATTTCTGAAGGATTAAACATATTTTCGATTGCTATAACGGTTTAACAGGTTTTTTTTTTTCAAGTGAATATTTTAGCACCTTACCTTCTATACGCGTATTCAGATAAAATGTATCTTTCAATTCAACGACATCGAAAATATATTTTCACGTACAGCAATGATTTTATTTTCAGTTCACTATCCAACATTCAGTAGTTCTCTAAGGCGTTAACCGCTGAAATAACGGCACTAGACTTGTTTTCTTAGCGAAACTCTTATTATTTTCTGCACCTAATAATAGATAACTGAAATGTAACACTGGATGTAGTGGCAAATGAATGCTAAGATAATAACGGGATTGCCAAGTTGTACTGCAAACATGATGTGTGAAATGGATGAGCATACCGTCAGATATGGTTCAGCGCATAGTCAAGTATTGGATGAGAATGAAAACTGGGTAGGGAGACGGAAATCTAACAACAACGTATCAGTACCAAGTGAAACTGGGAGAGAAACTACTACATACCACAGGAATAGGGTAAGAAAGAAATTTATCAACGGATGGCAGGAGGTCGAGTAAGGTGCTTCACAAGTAAAAAGACAGAAAAACCAACAACCCAGTGAGCTGACTGAATGGTTCGGGCCACGTAAGAGTAAGCTTCAATTTGGTAGATGGTGGGTTCGAACCCCATCAACGACATACCAAAAAAGTGCGTAACTAAATACACAATACGTGGGTATCAGCGTTACTTTATGGCTTCCATAGTCGAAAGCTCGCATAAAGCGAATGCCGCTGATGAAAATTTCGAAAATGTAATTAGGGAATGGTTCGAGGTTGCAGTGATGATATATAAGCATTCATAATTAAGAGTGTGAACTTAGTTTGTTGAAAGTAATTATCACCCTTGATTATCCTCATTAATTAGCACTTTTTGTACATCCTTTTCTTCTCAGCCCAGATGAGCTCAGCTATGCATCCCAGCTTCGTCAGGAGGGCGGATAAACTCTCACTGAGGAACCATCTTGATAAATCTTCAGTCTTGATGTGGAAAGTGTGGGATAAGATGAAAGCCAGGTAAACACACGACAAGGGAAGAGACAAAAGAGATAACGAGGAATGCGGGTGATAAAAGACAAGAAACAGAGGGCAAAGATAAAAGGATTCAAACGGGTCAATATAAGTAATGGATACGAACAAACTAGTGTAAATCAACTTATTGTTAGGAGATCGTACACCATTGAATGTTAAATACTCTGGTTTAAGATGGTAAATACACCGCACTGGCCGTACGATTTAACTCGCAAGTGCCCAGGACCGGTCTACGAGACGTGGGTATCAGCGTTACGTAATGGCTTCCACAGTCGAAAGCTCACATACAACGAATGCCGCAGATGAAAATTTCGAAAATGTTATTAGGCTGCAGTGATGGGATGTAAGCATTAATAATTAAGAATGTGAACTTAGTTTCTTCAAAGTAATATTCACCCTCGATTTAGAGCTCTGTAAACTACCCACAGCCATTCACCACTCTATAGGTTATGTAACAACTATAACGAACCTGTTAGCATTGAGAATAACTTGGAATTAGACATGTCAATATCCAAATTCATAAAACGTTTTGAAGTTACACTGCCACAATACTAAGAATTGAATTTACACTAAAAGCTGTCAAAAAGTTACCTTATGTAATGAATAATTTAGTTATTAAGAACTTTATTTTTAGTTATTAATATCTAAGACTTGTATATATGTAAATGAATAATTTAGGTATTAAAAATTTAATTTTAGTTATTAGCATTTAAGACTTTTACCAATGCCATTTTATAAGTACTTTAAAGATTTTTAGGTTTACTGTAATTGGGGTTTACTACCCTCTTGTAAACCAACAGATAAATAAATAAATAAATAAATAAATAAATAAATAAATAAATAAATAAATAAATAAATAAATAAATAAATAAATATTTCGTGCTGGAAGACCCTTGGACTGCAACAGTAGCGTATGGCTAAGAAATTACTAGTATTTTCTGATAAGTTTACTACTTTCCATGTTGTGTCCTTGTCTTACTATACGATTAAAAATTAACAAATCATTTCAAATATTTCTTCAGCATTACTTGAATTTACATTGTGAGGAGATTTTCAAGGAAATCATCTCGTCAGTTAACTAGGTACTCAATATGAAAAGTGCATATGGGGTTTCTTGTATGTGATACTTTAATGTATACAGGATTCAGGGTGTAAAGTTTAGTTTTGGACCCATTTTAATGATATTAAATTGTTCGTAGTATGCATAAGTATATAGAGGTTTCTCTGACCGGACTTGGGTACTAATGTTCTCGAAATGTGCCGTGAGTAAATGAGGGTTAAATTAATTACTACACGCACGTCGACTTTAATCTTAAATGTATGATACCACTGTAGAGAGAAGGTAACCAGAAACCCCTCGTTTTAGACATTCAACCTGGTTCTCCGCTATTTATATCCAAGCAATGTAATTTCGTGACCTTCTAATTAGCTGCAACCGTTTTGGAGAAAATTAAGATGGGACAAAATGAAAGTGGACGAGTAATGCAGGAAAGAAGAAGTAAATTATGGTGGAAGAAATATAATTAAACACAGGCGGAAATGTGACCTACAACCATTCATGAGAACTTCAGGAATGAAATTAACGTAACTGAAGTGTAATCGTGCAATTTCAAAAACAAACAGCCTGGGTTGATAAATGCTAAAGACCAACAAATTGCAAATTAAACTTTCGTAAGCCGACGTCAGGCACTTGATTCAAAGAAAAACGTGAGGCAAGCAACTGACAAAATCATCAAACTTAGCTTGTTCAACATTCAAGTTTGAAGTCCATATTTCACTACTGAAAATTCACATAGCTCTGAAACTATCGCAATTAAGTGAAAAGAAAACCTACAACCTGTTTCCAGTCAGTGGCCGGGTCAGGGATGGAATGAATGAATGAAGCCCTCATCTTGCGGCGAGGATAGGAACCGTGCCGGCTGCCGAAGCCTGTCGCACTCCTCTGGGGCAATGATTAATGACTGACAGATGAATTGAAATTATATTGGAGAGTCTAGCTGAAATGAAAAATGACAGGGAAGACCGGAGTACCCGGAGAAAAATCTGTCCCACCTCTGCTTTGTTCAGCACAAATCTCACGTGGAATGATCGGGATTTGAACCACGGAACCCAGGGTGAGAGGCCGACGCACTGCCGCTTGAGCCACGGAGGCTTCTGCAATTGAGTACGTAAATAAATAAATAAATTGATACTTAAGATCCATACCAGTAGCTTCTTCTGTGGATCAGCGGTCGAATACCGGCCTGTGGACTTCAAGATTGCGGATTCAAACCCGACAGAGGAAATCGGGCGATAAAAAAGTCCATTCGGCGCTCCATGGCCTTCGGTATTGGCATGAGAAGATCTCTGGTGGACACATTTGAATTTCAACTCGGCAAAATGAAATATAAAATAAAAATCAATCCGACTGCTCAGCAAAATGCCAGTTTCTCTTCCATAAGGAAGAGTACGATTAGACGTTAAAACTGACACGCAGGCCGCCAAAATAGTGCCAAATCAAAATGTGTTTAAGTTAGCGAACATAGATAATGCTGATTATTATTATTATTATTATTATTATTATTATTATTTTTATTATTATTATTATTATTATTATTATTATTATTCACAACGTTGTGCCCAACTAAAGAGCGCGATTGAACTTATTTAGTAGATGAACTTGCTTTCTTCTCTTTTCAGAATTTCTTCATCCTCTCGCTGTATTTTTTCTTCCGTTCTTCCGTCCAGGCGTTGGTTCTTCTCATTTTGGGTTTTTCAGAAACAATATTTTTGCTCACCGTCGTTCTAAAGCTACGTCTGCCTCATATAATTTCACCTGTTATGCTGATTTCTTGAAGGTTTTTCTCCATGTCGATTATCCAATTCTTCTTGATTTTTAGTAAGGAGGCATAATTAAATATCTGTTTGGCAAGAAATAGGCTCCCTGTTCTTACCGGGAATCAAACCCCGGGTTTCTGTCTACCGCTGCTTACCCCGACCGGCAGGGGATACCGTGCCTGTAGTTAACGTCGTACGATAGGGAGGGTGTACTCTCAAGTTGAGAGTGCCTTTTAGTCGCCTCTTACAACAAGCAAAGGATATTTTAGGTGTGCTCATTGTCTATTATTATTTATCGGCCAGCTATGAGGACCTGCCACATGGTTTCAACCGTTTGCTTTAACTGCAGCAATTGAGCCCAGACATTTGGCCGTGGATCGAAATCGAAATCGGAACCCTCTGAACCGAAAACTATTACGCAGGTCTTTCAGCCAAAAGCTGAAATCACCGATTCATTTTCATGGACGTCCATTTTCAAACTGCTAAATGAAACTGAGATCCAGAGGAACCATCACAAGTCTTAAGGAGAGCTGAAATCTAAAAATGAAATATGTCATATTTTCATTCTAAAAGATAATCTGGATTTTTGGTGAATCAGCTGTAAAGAAACCTGTTTTAGAAACAAGTCTTCCGTCCTCAGTTCACGGCTAGTCCGTTTCCTTTTTCAAAAGCTCAGTGAACAAGTCCGATTGGTTTTCGAGAAGTGAACGTAGATCAAGTTGGTTTTTTTATCTGGAGTCATTCCTGTCACGGATCCATAAAAGAAAATTCTTATTACTATTAATTTTACTATATATCTAAGAACAGACACTATGGCGAGTTCTGTTTCAGCTCTTTGATCTCTATTCGTAAAATAACATGCACCGACCGACCGACCGACCGACCGACTGACTTGACTGACTGACTGATTCATCATCGCCGAGCCAAAACTACTGGACATAAAGAAATAAAATTTTGGGGATACATTTATATTACAGTGTAGGATTTTTTGATATTCCGTCACTAAGAGAGTGAAAAGGAGGATGAATTTTTAAAATGAGTACATCTATATCTAAAAAACTTAACAGTTTAAAGACGTGAAAATTGGTATTTAGAATCTCGTACTGGATATAATACAAAGCGTCTTCAGCAATATACAGTACATCCTTACAGTTCATATTAATACTTGTATTGTTTATGATACGCGGAGGTTCTCAGTGATTAGCTTGTGTTAAAGGGCTAGGTAAACAGTTGAACACGGACCACCACACTCTTTGTCACTTGGCGCGTTCCAACCAGAGCATCGGCTGGTCCCAACACTCTGCATTAAACAATCGATGCTTCCGGTGCCCTACGCCGCTGCTAATGGAACTAAAAGCAACTCCACGCTACATTTTACAATATGAAGAAACCACAGGCGCCCTTCCACTCTCGAACCACTCACAATGTATGTAACTGAACGACCCACGAATTTCCAAGTTAAAACAGAAGAGCTGCCTTCAACCTCTAGGAAGAGGTCGCTTCTGAATAATGCATCCTATGTGACCGGATGCTGTTCTAAGCTATGCAATTCTATTTTGGCATGAATTTCAGTATAGGGAATGTTCTCTCTCAGAGTTTCACAAACTTACTAAACTGTGTCATCAGTAGAGTAAAATCACAACCGAGACGTTCAAAGTAACATGAATAGTGTAATTTTATTCATAATATATTGTATGTAATTTTTCAAACCATATATTGCTATTGTTTCGTTTCTCCCAGGCTTCCCTCTAACACAGTGATCCATGAACTATATGGAACTCTTATACACCACAGTGCAAAATCAAATCAGTCATCACTGATCTGAATTTACCTCTCAGCGTGGGACGACTTTCACTACCTGGCCACCCTGTGCTGCGGGAGGAGTATAGCACCAAGCATTCCATGAGTGCAGGTTTTTAGTTAATCGGGCGTAAATGACAAGCGGTTCCATTAACTTTACCAAAATGTTCAGTTTGTCATTCGTGCATAGACACACAAACAGCATAATTTACTGAAATTACCTAAGGTGAGTGAAATGGAGGAATTTTCTGGCGCTTTTAAATCGAACAAGAGATATGTTGAACCAAATATAGGAGTAGCTAATAATACCCGTTCTATGTTAGAAATAAAATTTCAATACAGTTTTCTGTACTATGCCCATTAGCATACACAATGCAAAATCTACGTACATATCCTCCACAGTAAACGATACACATTCATTCTTTACCCGCGATAAGAACGGAATTAACACACCGTGTGACCGCATGCGATGCCGAGCATAAATACAGTATCTGCCTATTCTACTATCATCTTTACGAAATTGACAGTAGAAAACAAAAACAAAAATTCACACAGGATATAAGCAGTTTTTTGTAGCGTTATGAGACCCATAATTTGTCGTAAACATTTCCCTTTGCCCTCTGTAATTATCGATGTCTTCTCACACAAACCCACCATCAATAACGCTACGGCCGATATTTTCCCGTGTATCAAAAGCAACCTCAATGCCACGATCACTACTTTCACTCTCAAATTCTATATCCCAGTCCTTGTTAAACGAAACTAAACTTTTTGTATCATCATTCGGTAAATATCGTTAATTTTCGAATTCGCGATCTTAAGAAATCGTTTAGCTACCATGATGTCAATAACAGAACTTGTTAGTTTAATCGATGCCAACTCGATAGATATACGCATCAAATGAAAGATTGATGCTTTGTCTATAGATAAATCTTATTTAATTTGTAATAGTTCAAGAACTATTCGCTAGATAGAAGCACAAAGCAGAAGCTGCTACGCGTGTGCAATGTACGCCATTCTGCGACAGAGAGCGTTGGGGAGTCTGCGTACAGTGTACTGCGCTCCACGTTGAGTGGTTTAGGGCAGTCGCCTAGGCGCTAGATTCTCTATCAGTTGTTTACCTAATCTTTTCTTAAATAATTTCAAGAATTTGGAAATTTATCTCTCACCTTCCTTGGTAAATTATTGCAATCAGCTCCTCTTCCTATAAACGAATACTTGTCCACATTTGTTCTCTTGAATTCCAACTTTATTTTCAGACCAGGGTCACCAATTAGATTCTTCCTAGCATTTTCCCAAATTTTTGGGGAGTCTATGCTATTTGGCCCAGTTTTACGTATATATGCCCTTCCTAACACCAACAGGTGGTGGTGGTGGTGGTGGTGGTGGTGGTGGTGGTGGTGGTGGTGGTGGTGGTGGTGGTGGTGGTGGTGGTGGTGGTGGTGGTGGTTATTGTTTTAAGTACAACTTGGTAACCATCGCCTCTTAACAGTTATCAAAAACGTAAATTTAAGAGATGCAACCCTTCAAAAAATGAAGGTCTCGGCAATAAAAAGGGAAGGGCCATGAAGAGCATCAAAAGTAAAGACTCCCTAAGCCTCGCATACCTAATACCGTTCAGATCGGAAAAGAACAAGAACTGACCAAATGAGGCCGGACAGGAAAGAAGAAAGAAGAAGATTTGTATCATATAAATAATTCGGAATATTTCAATTAAATTGTTGAAATAGTTTTCATGTTTATGAAGTTATATATATATATATATATACTAGCAAGATACCCGTGCTTCGCTACGGTATTATACTGAAATTTATAATTGAATGCTTATTGTTTTAGATATATAATCCGCCGAAATTCGCGATCTGACTCGTTTTCTGCGAGAATCCACCAAAATTCCCGATCTGACTGGTTTTCTATGATTTTACGGCACGTTTCCTCCCATTTTTAAATCTTCCTTTCCAGCAATCGATTTCGTACTTCCCGGGCTAGGCTCAGGTATTCCTCCCGGTCAGTTGGGTTCGTAAATCTTTGCCATCTTTTCCTATAATATTTTTAATATGGATAAAATCCTTCAGGAGATCCGGCGTGGTGTCATATTGGGTGCCTTGGTGGCACTGAACCCGCGGCCGGACTGCATTCTTAGTCATTACCCGTCCAGGAGCCGTTTCCAGCGCGGTCCGCGCATTTGACGACGGTCCGGATTATTATTATTATTATTATTATTATTATTATTATTATTATTATTATTATTATTATTATTATGTGTTGCTGGAATGGCTGATGTCAGGGAAAACCGGAGTATCCGGAGAAAAACCTGTCCCGCCTCCGTTTTGTCCAGCACGAATGCCACATGGAGTGACCGGGATTTGAACCACGGAACCCAGCTGTGAGAGGCCGGCGCGCTGCCGCCTGAGAAACGGAGGATCCTGATAAGTACATTAATAACAGTAAAATCAATTGGTCTCACCTCCTTCTACACCCCACCCCCCACCGCCGTTAAGTTTAATTACCGCTAAACCCCCCCCCCACCAACAAATTTAAAAGAATGCTTGTTTCTTTATGTTTAAGGGAGATTCCAGACACTAATGTTCACGTCTATTACCTTCGGTTTTGAGATGTAAATATCCCCATAAAAATAATTCAATTTCTTTCACTTCCTTTCACACTCCTTCCCCCCCCCCCCCCCCCTAAGTGAATTTTCCCGCAAAAAGTACTTGTTTCTTTAATAGTAAAGGATCTTCTAAATACCAATTATCACGACTCTGACTTCTTCAGTTTTTGATTTATGTGTCCTCATGAAAGGAATTCAACTCCTTTACACTCCCGCCCTCCAAGATGGTTTCCCCACCAAAACGCGTTCTTCTTTGTTTTTAAAGGAGGTCCAAATACGAATTTTCACGTCTGTAACAACTTTAATTTTTATTAGATGTATGTATTCTCATACAATTAAGTCAATTAATTTTTCAATTCTTTCACCCCCCCCCCCCCCCCCTTCTTTGGATTTTCCGAGAATACGTGTTTCTTTACTTTTAAAGCAGATTGCAAATATCAAATTTCACGTCTGTAACATCTTCATTTTTTAGATATTAGTAGCCTAATTAAAAGAATTCATCACCATTTTCAGTCACTTTTACCCCCCCCCCCTCCCTCCAACCAAGTGGTATTTCCGAAAACTAAAAGTACACGTTTCTTTATGTTTAATAGAGATTAAAAAAATACCATTTTTCTCTTCTGTAACATGCTAAGTTTTTTTAGATATACTGTAAAAATTCTCATTTTAAAATTTCACCCCTTTTGAGTTCCCTTTAAGTGGAGTTTCCAAAAACAAATCACCTATATTTTTTTACATTTACAGGAGATTTACACCCACTCTTTACGTCTGTAACATTTTACGTTTCCAAGATATTCTGTAGATAGTCTTTCAAAAAATTCACCCCAATTTGTCACTCCTGTTTAACCGCCATTAATTGGCTTTTCCAAAAACTAAAACATACGTGTTTCTTTATTTTTAAAGGAGATCCCATATGCAAATTATCAGTTCTGTAATATCTTTCGTTTATGAGATATGTGTATCCTCATTAAAGGCATTCAACCCATTTTTCACCCTTTTACACCCCTCCTATTAGGATTTACGGGAAACAAAAAAAATACGTGTTCCTTTATTTTTAGAGGAGATTCTAACTACCAGTTTTTACATCTGTAAATTTTAAAGTTTTAAGATGTAGACACACTCATTTTAAAAAATTCACCCCCTCTTTTCACCCCCAATATTTGGATTTTCCAAAAACGAAAAAATGCGTGTTTCTTTACTTTTAAAGTAGATCAAAAATACCAATTTTCAAGTCTGTAATATCTTCAGGTTCTGAAATATAAGTAGCCTCATGAAAGGCATTCAACCCATTATTCACCCTTTTAAACCCTTCCTATTGGGATTTTCCGAAAACAAAAGAATACGTGTTTTTTTATTTTTAAAGGAGATTCTAAACACCAATTTTTACATGTATAAACTTAAAAAGTTTTGAGATATAGATACACTCATTTTAAAAAATCACCCCCTTTTCAACCCCCCCCCCCAATTAATTATAATTTCCACAGACAAAAATACGTGTTTCTTTATTTTAAAAGGAGATCCCAAACACCAATATTCAGGTCTGTAATATCTTCAGGTTGTGAAATATAAGTAGACTCATGAAATGCATTCGACCCCTTTTTCAACCTTTACCACCCTTCCTATTACGATTTTCCGAAAGCGAAATATACGTGTTTCTTTATTTTTAATGGAGATTCTAAATACCAATTTTTACATCTATAACTTTTAAAAGTTTTGAGATATAGATACAATCATTTTAAAATATTACCCCCTTTTCACCCCCCCTTAATTGGGTTTTCCAGAAACAAAAAAATACGTGTTTCTTTATTTTTAAAGGAGATCCCAAACACCAATTTTCAGGTCTATAATATCTTCAGTTTCTGAGATATAAGTAGCCCCATTAAAGGCATTCAACCCCTTTTTCACCCCTTTTCACTCCTCCTATTGCGATTTTCCGAAAACAAAAAAATACGTGTTTCTTTATTTTTAATGAAGATTCTAAATACCAATTTTTACATCTGCAAACTTTAAAAGTTTGGAGATATAGATTCACTCATTTTAAAAATTCACCCCCCTTTTCACCCTCCCATTAATTGGATTTTTAAAAAACAAAAAAATACGTGCTTCTTTATTTTTGAAAGAGATCAAAAGTACCAATTTTGAGGTCTGTAATATCTTCAGTTTCTGAGATATAGGTACCGGTATCCTGATTAAAGGCATTCAACCCCTTTTTCACCCTTTTCACCCCTCCTATTGGGATTTCCTGAAAACAAAAAAATACGTGTTTCCTTATTTTTAAAGAAGATTCTAAATACCAATTTTCACATCTGTAAACTTTTAAAGTTTTGAGATATAGACACACTCATTTTAAAATTTCACCCCCCTTTTCACCCCCTTAGCGACGGAATATCCAAAAACCCTCTCTTAGCGAGCACCTACATCTTAATATGAATATATCCCCAAAATTTCATTTCTTTATGTCCAGTAGTTTTGGCTCGGCGATGATGAATCAGTCAGTCAGTCAGTCAGTCAGTCAGGACAAGCTACTTTATATATATAGATATACGGTTGTATATGATTCTCTTGAAATCACAGAGTTTTCAAACCCAACTGACAATGAAGCCTGTGGTTCCCAGGAATTTGTAAATGAAGCTTCACTATTTACTGTGCTAGTATTAACATAAAAACGAGTACCGGTATTTTTATTTACGCTGTGGTATTTAGTGTATAATTTACTGTTTGATTCTGGTGGATATCCATTCTGAATTATTTTCGAGCATTGTTTCTAGGAACAGGTATTTTCAATTAATTGATTAATTAATTTGTTGTTTTTAATTTTTTAGAACGTTGTGCTCAACTGTACAGGCATTAAACTCACCTCAAACACACTAAAAATTTGGGAACGTTTCATTGCCAATCACATTAAGAAATTTATTAACATCCATAGGAACCAGTGCGGCTTCGCAAGTGGAGTCTCAACTAGTGATGTGATTCAAACTCCCCCGAATGTTGATGGAGAAACATTGTATACTTCACAAGGACCTCCACAGGGTTTTCATTGATTTAGAGAAAGCGTTTGACCGCGTTACAAGGGAAATAGTTTGGACCGCACTGCGACACCAAAATGTTCCGGAGGAATATGTGAGGCTTATCCAGGATATGTACGTTCGTCCCTCTCTACAAAGGTGAAGTCTAGTTCTGGTATCTCTAGGAGTTTCCCTGCTGAGGTTGGTGTTCATCAAGGTTCAGCTTTGAGCTCAATCTTATTCAATATAGTTATTAACTATCTCACAGAACAACTGATGACACAACTATTAGGAACCCTTCTATATACAGACGACATCGTTCTTGGTGAAACACGTGAAGAAGTCGAGGCAGCCTTAGAACTTTGGAGAAAATGTTTGGAGACGAATGGGCTCGGAATAAGCCGTAAGACGATGGAATATATGTTCTGTAACTTCGCCAAGCCAGAAGTCCAAGGTCCACTCAATGCTATTTCCTTAGCGGGTGAACCACTGGCAATGACGAATAAATTCAAGTACTTGGGCTCAGTAATTACCACCGATACGACAACTGATGATGACGCAAAGCATCGCATCAACGTTGGATGAACCAAATGGCGTTTGCTGGCAGGCGTGTTACGTGACAGAAGGATGCCTATAAAGCTCAAGGGAAAGATATACAAGATAGGCTTGCCCTCACTTACGGCTACGAGTGTTGGACAAGGTAAAATAATCATGATCAGCAAATGCACGTTATGGAAATGCGGATGCTGCGATGGTCACCGGGTGTCACCCTCTTGGACAGAGTGTGCACTGAACATATACGAGGGTCATTTAATACGGTCTCTATCAGTGAGAAATCGAAGGAGAGGCAGTTGCGCTGGTACGGACACGTACAACGTCGAGATGAAGATCATCCAGTTAAGAGAGCCCTTGCAACCGAGGAACAAAGGAGAGGACGCGGACGTCAGAGAGCAACATGGTGGCGTACAGCCGAAAAGGACTTGAATAGAAACGGCATTCTAGTGGTGGAGACATCCTACCGCAGGGAGGACTCTTTAAGGATCTCCGAGTGATGCTTGGGAATGTCCATTGTGGGCACACATACGGCCAAAAAAGAATAAGTTGTGCTTAACTAAAGAGCACGATTGAACTTATTTACTTTATTCTTCTCTCAGAATCTCTTCTCGTTCTTACGTTCGTGCAGTGTTGGTTCTCATCTTGGGTTTTTCAGCTAAATGATGTTTGTCCACCATCTTTTTCTGATAGTATATGATACTTTCTCAGGAGACTCAGGAGCCTTTTTATCCACACTCCTTCTGTCGATAATATTTATTTATTTATTTTATTTATTTATTTATTTATTTATTTATTTATTTATTTATTTATTTATTTATTTATTTATTTTGACACAAGAGGCCAGCCCCATCCCTTACGGACAACAACAATCGGACGGTGAATGAGGTCGTGACGCAGGTGGTACGCCAACTCAAGTGGGAGACACTCGAGCACCCTCCCTATAGTCCTGATCTCTCCCAATGCGATTATCACACCTTCAGTCCCCTCAACAAGGCCTTCAAGTGTCCACGCTTCCTGTCGGTCGAGGATGTGCAGCAGATGGTTACGGACTTCTTCACGCAGCAGGACATGGTGTTTTACCACACGGAGATCTTCAACCTGGTGCGTCGGTTTGATGAGTGCCTCAATGCTCACGGCGATTATCCCTGATTGGCGTCCCGATTCAGAACTGTACGGCCGTCGAACGGAAACTCCTTATACATTTTTGCCCCTTTCAGATACTCAAACCCTCTAACAAACAAATAACAAGTATCACGAAAGGGTTTGCTGGTATCAGAATAACCTGTCAGCCACGAATATTGTGTGAACCAAGAGAATTCGAATGTTATAGTTACTTTACTGTCAAAATATTTTTTGAATTAGGTGTACACCTCTAGTTTTTGGCATCATATTTCTATAAATAAATCAAGAGGAAAATCATGTACGTTATAAAAAGTAAAAAACATTTGACAAGTTCCTAACAGGTCCGGGACCAATTATTTTGGAGTGACACACTTATAACATAAATAGTGTATTATTTCGCAGCAGGAAACGAGTCTCCGAACTTTAAAGGGATTGTCTACATTTTTCAACTGTAAATAATTAAGCTTATAATGATTTGTATTGCAAACAACAAATACAGGAAACAGAAAACGACGCAACCTTCAATCGTTCAGTCATCTGAATTCCTTCTGTGAAACACATGCGAAATAACTTCCAGCTCTTTCGTCACCCCGTTGAGAAGTCAAAGTGCTCTACACTTTTGAACATGTTTTGGAAGTAAGATTTTGCTTGCCTTTCCAGTGACTATGTAGCCATCTAGAGACCACTCAATATGTGTAATGGCGTTTGTCATCATCTAGTAGTCATTCAATAAAGAATGCACATTATTTAGTAAAATTAATGTTACGGGATTGCTTAAGTCTGGCTTTTCGATTACGATGGTCAAGCAGAACCTCAAATGCCGCCGAGAAACTTTGTCACTTCTCAAACCATACTGGTAGATTAACTGTGGATATTCGTGAAACCTAATTGGTGACGCCTGCTTGTAGGAAATTTGTATGGAAAAAGAGAATGATAACATTCAAGAAAACAAATACGTCTTGGAATTCTAAGTCCAGTAAAATTTATTTCGATAAGAATTATTGAACTAGTCTCACGTCGATATTAATATAGCAATGTTATTCTTCCAGCCTCTTAATCATGGTAAAGTGTCACACAGAAGGCGACACGTTTCCTCCAAATTAAGTAATCGCAACTTCAAACTAAGAGACATCCACTTCAGCTCCTCTTCTTGTAATACGACTGACTTATTGCTTGTTTTCTCCTCCTCTGAACAAAGGAAGCAATTCAGCTAAAAGGTTTCGCCAGGACGTAACTCAGTATGTTGAGTAGCTACTGCCACTATCCCCTTCCTCACTAATCCCATAAACTTGAGCGCTAATGTCACGTCACACATACACACACACACACACACACACGTCTTACATCAATGACCCACACATTAAACAAGGCACCATAAAAGCAACGACGACAGGTCTTCCGTGGCCCTCTTAGCAAAAAAACAATTATCATTTGGCTCTTCAGAGAAATAATTGTTATGAAAAACCTTGTATATAACAAATTTAAATATGGTTACCTTTAAAACATTTATTTAGATAATGTAACATGTGGCAATGTAAGAGTCTATTTAATCACACGATCTTCTGGAACAATTAATGGTCTAATAATGTATGTTTCAAATTAACTTAACAAAAACAAATAACAAATGTATTGTTATGTACGAACATCTTGATAATCCTGTAGTTACTATTGGGCCGATGCATTATTATTATATTTTATTTTATTTTACTATCACGCACTGTAACTCGCAATCACGATCACTCAGTGATGTTTACATGTCCACTTTCTATGACCTTCTGCCAACGTTCAGGTAGCAGTTGAATGCCTCGTCTACCGAGCTCGATAGCTGCAGTCGCTTAAGTGCGGCCAGTATCCAGTAATCGGGAGATAGTGGGTTCGAGCCCCACTGTCGGCAGCCCTGAAGATGGTTTTCCGTGGTTTCCCATTTTCACACCAGGCAAATGCCGGGGCTGTACCTTGAATAAGGCCACGGCCGTTTCCTTCCACTTCCTAGGCCTTTCATATCCCATCGTCGCCAAAGACCTATCTGTGTCAGTGCGACGTAGAAACAAATAGCTAAAAAAAAAAAAGCCTCGTCTGTAGAACTGTTTTGGTTTTGACTGGAAGAAATCTGTTAGCCATTAGTCAAGAGAGCTTCGTCAGGAAACACTTGCCCCTGAATGTGGTTAGAAAGAGAGCGAAAAAGATGGAAATCAGAGGGTGCAAGATCAGGGTAATACAGAGGATGAGGAAGAGCTTCCCAGTTAAGTTCAGCAATCACACCTTTGGTCAATTGCGCTGTATGCGAACGTGCGTTATCATGGAGCAATAAGACTGATCGTTGTCTTTCTCTTCCATTTCTGTACCTTACCCATCGAATGCAAATGGCGTACAATAGTTGACTAATCACATTTAAAAACCTGCGCCAATTCCCGCGCTCTTTGACGAGGATTCTCATGAAGCAACTCATTCAAGCGATTTTCGTCAAAATCTGAAGGTCTTCCAGAACGTGGAACATCAGACGAGTCAAGCCGTTCTGCTCGAATGCGGGAAAATCATTTTTGTGCTGTTCTTTCAGCAAACGCTTCATTTCCAGTACACTTCGCAAATGGTTCTCGCAGCTCCTGCTGCACTGGATCCTCGGTTAAACTCAAAGAGTAAAATGTGTCGGAAATGCTCACCTTTCTCAACTTGAGATTCCATATCCGTTTGTCTGAAATATACACAAAGAATACGTTCACAATCAAGAAAACCTGTGTTTCACAACACACAAACCGCAAACTCAGTTAAAACAACGGATGATCCCAACTTAACTTCTCCGAAAATCACACCAGTGCGACAGCGTAACCGTCCACGAGGCCCGACATACCTTGTCCGGGTAGACAGCTTCTAACCTATCCTGCCTTCAAAGAACACCGGAAGGAGTGTCAACGGCTTAACAGCTCTGCAATCGGGAGGTGAGGGGTCGAACTCCAACGCTGGCTGTACTGAGGATGGTCTTCCATGGTTTCCCATTCTCACTTCCAGGTAAATGCCGGGAAAGTTCCTATTTATATGCCAAGGCCAATCCCTTCTCCTTCACTAAACTGAAGATCACTATACATATCCTGGCCGGAGGGAAGGCATAACCCACTAGGTGATGCGCTGTATCCCTTCTGGGTACAGAGTGCAAACAAACCAAAAACAAATTCCAATCAACAAAAAATTGAGAAACTTATTTTTCGCTTCGAAACCAAAGTGTGTGTACGAAAGGTTTTATAATCAATCAATCAATCAATCAATCAATCAATCAATCAATCACTACAGATCTGTATTTAGGGCAGATTCCCTATCTGTAGTTTTCCTAGCCTTTCCTTACATTATTGCAAAGAAATTGGAAATTTGTTAAACATCTCTCTTGGTAAATTATTCCAAACCCTAACTCCTCTTCCTATAAAAGAATATTTGCCCCAATGTGTCCTTTTGAATTCCAACTTTATCTTCATATATTTAAAAGCACCACTCAGATTAATTCGTCTACTAATGTCATTCCACGCCATCTATCCACTGACAGCTCGGAATATACCACTTAGTCGAGCAGCTCATCTCCTTTCTCCCAAGTCTTCCCAAACCCAAACTTTGCAACAATTTTGTAACGCTACTCTTCAGTTGGAAATCACCCAGAACAAATCGAGCTGCTTTACTTTGGTTTTCTTCCAGTTCTTGAATCAAGTAATCCTGGTAAGGGTCCCATACACTGGAACCATACTCTGGCTGGGGTCTTGCCAGAGACTTATATGCCCTCTCCTTTATATCCTTACTACAGCCCCTAAATATTCTCATAACCACGTGCAGATATCTGTACCCTTTATTTACAATCCCATTTATGTGATTCTCTCAGTGAAGATCTTTCCTTACATTAACAGTTATCCCCATAAGGAACTTTCACCCCATCAACGCAGTAATTAAAACAGAGGAATCTACTCTTGTAATTGCTATTTGTGTTGAGATACCCAATGTTTGTTTTGACAATGTTTGCTTTGCTGCCTTCCGTAAGAAACTGCACTGATCTTGGCTTAAGTCATAGAACTTCCTTTGTTTGCTTAACAGGAATCGATTTTACGATATTCGAACTAGAATTTCATCATTTGTATATGAAGAATGAAATGACAAAGTGTAACGCGAAAATAATGGTAATAAAATTGTATGTACGACATAAATAGTAGTATCGATGAAAAGACCACATGTTTCTACTACAGAAAATATTTTTGACCACAATTGAGAGTTATTTCATGTGAACGTATTTACATAGTTCAGGAACTCAGCATGGGGAATGCTTATAAAAAATAACCGTTCGAGAGGCCACCTCTTGGATTTAGGTGGAACTAATAAAACACCTCCTCCCATCATGTCTCTAGTCTTTACAATTTGCTCTGCGTCCCACTGACACATGTAGGTCTTACGGCGACGATGGGATAGGAAAGGGCTAGCAGTGAGAAGGAAAGAATGAAACAGCAGTGGCCTTAATTAAGGCACAAACCCAATATTTGCCTGGTGTTAACGGAAACCACGGAAAACCATCTTCAGGAGTGGAGCTCGAACCACTATCTCCCGAATGTACGCTCATAGCTGCGCGCCCCTAACCGCACGGTCAATTCGCTCGGTAATAGCAAATACGTCCCTCCACATAGGATTGGCGTCAGGAGGGGCATTCGGCCACAAAACAGCGCCAAATCCGCATGTGCGACACAGTTCGCACCCGCGACCCAATAGATGTGGGAAAAGTAGTAGTAGTAGTAGTAGTAGTAGTAGTAGTAGTAGAAAGAGGAGGAGAAAAAGAAGTAGTACGATTGTGAATTACTTCTGAGGAAGCAAAGGAAGGCCTTCCTGAAGCGCCAAGTCTTCTAACCAAAAGGCCTCGCTTCGCTCAGCATAAAACCAGAAGACTGATGATGATGATGATGATGATGATGATTTTTGTTGTTTAAAGGGCCTAACAGTTAGGTCATCGGTCCCTGATGGTACGAGGGGCAACGACATGACACGATAATTAAAACTTCAAAATGTGTCTACTGACTAGATCAAAAACGAATAATGATGAAAACATGACCGTGAATCAAAGACAGTCAGTGGATCCAATTCACAATTCCTTATTTTCAAAGATGATGCTTGTTGTCCAAAGAGGCCCCTCATAATAGTTATCACTGGTAAAGGAGAACTATGGTGTTCCTCCTATAGTGGTACTAATCAATGGCAACGTAAACTCATGGTGTTTCTCGCATGGTGGTACTAATAACAACAACAATAATAATAATAATAATAATAATAATAATAATAATAATAATAATAATAATAATAATAATAGTATGGCCTCAGCTATCGTGTGCAGACATTTCAATTTGACGCCATCTGGCTGTCTGCTCGTCAATTTCGACGTTCCGTTTTACTCTAGGCCCACTAGATGGCAGACCCATGGTATGTCACACACACAATGGCACTACTCACAGGTCACACAAACCCATGGTGTTTCGTACATAAGGGTACTACTCACAAGCAATGCAGTCTCATGGTGCTCCTCACACAGCGGAACTAATCACAGGTGTCGTTATTCCCGTGGTGTTCCTCACATAGTGGAACTAAGTAGAACCATGGTGTATCACACATTATGGTAACACCCGCAGGCAACACAAGCCCATGGTTTCCCTTACATAATGGTGGAGGAGAATCGGGTAATATGGAATAGTCGGGCAATATGGAATACCACAATATCTTGCCTGTAAGGTACTCCTCTCAGGTGGAAACTCGTCGAATTACGGTAAATGTTCTCATGATGCTTTGTATTCAGTTTCGACATGCTCGTGAGTGAGGTTAGTGCGTGGAGCATGAATATTTGTTTTTCATACTTGAAAAGTTTTTGCAGGTAATTCTTTTAAAGCTTGTATTAATTACCAACACTGAGTTTAGTCCTGGGAAATCCAACGTTACATATTGTACAATAGTTGCTTATATTGCTACACCAGTGTAACTTCCTTGTTGTGCAAAGTTTAGGGCATGACGAATCTTTTAATTCAAACATGGTGTGTCGGGATATATGGAATACTGTTTTAGTTTCAAAGTAAAATGAGGTTTAAAATTAATTAAAATTAATTGCATTAATCCTGGTATATTACAACATGTAACTACCTATAGATCTCAGTTTCTGCATCTGTGACTTTTGTCACTGAATGAACAAGTGACTGTAAAAAGAAAACTCTGAATAATTAGTGTATACAGATTATCATTTAAGTTAATTACCAATTTTATTCTTTCGATTTTTTAAAATTTCTGTACGTCCACCTGTAAGAACGTTCCTTAAATATAACTCAAAGAATTTATTGAAGCTGTATTTTAATTTACATATTATTTACCCTACTATTCCATATTAGCCGACTATTCCGTATTACCCACCAAGTGCAACTTTTTGAAAGAAATAATTTTGACGTGAAGACATTAACAATTTACAATTTAAAAATATAGAGAATCTTGGCTAATTATTTGAATTTTCAAACCATATTTACTTATATTTCATAACTGATTTCGGTAAGAAGTTATACTGCCAAAAGTAAATGGTATTCCATATTACCCGATTCTTCTCTACTATTCTGAGGCAACGCAGACCCATGGCTTTCCTCACATAGTGGTACTAATTACAGGCAACCAGACTCATCGATGGTGTTCCTCATATATTGATACTAATCATAGATAACGCAGACCCATTCTGAAGACAGTGGAACCGAGCAGTGGAATGCACACGACGATACTTATCACAAACAACGCCCAGACCCGTAGTGTTTCTCATATAATGATACTGCTTTTACGTAACGTAGACGCAAGGTTTTCCTCGCAAGGTGGTACTAGTCGCATGTAACGTCGACCCATGGTGTTCCGCACGTAATGGTACTTATCACACGTAGTCTCATAGTTCTAATGTCATCATCTCATGGACTGTCCCTTTTAGTCACTGCTTACAACAGGCAGGAGATACCGTGGGTTTATTCTTCGTCTGCGTACCCCACCCTCAGCGGGTACCAGAAGACTAACATGCCAAATAAAGCATTGTTCTGCCATGTTAGAATTACATACTTTAGAGAGATGACTAAAAATATCTACCTGTATTCATTACGGTGGGTAGGCTTAAGCTCCCAGTATGTGACTCAACTGCACAAAATATTGCCATCACAGAAGTTTACTTTCTTTCAAAATCTCCTTGTTTAAAATAGTGCGCGGGTGGAAGGATTCCAAATATCATCTCCTCGGCCACCACTAGCCACAGTTTACGTACATCATCGCATTTCGAGAAAATATAAAATTAAATATTTATTTGCCAGCAAATTTTTGTGTGGCTGAATATACAGCATCGGTATACGCTGCGTGATGGTTGAGTTAACATCCATATTTGATAGCCTGTGTAACATGCATTAAGGAAATAATGAATTTTGGCTAATTACTCCGCTGATATGCTCACACACAACCCCTGCACTGTTTTAATGCATTCATTTACATCGTTAATAACTTCTAGATAGGCACTCCGACCGCAATTACCGGCCGCGTTATTGAAGATACTTCAAATTTATCTTCCCAAATGCTGATGTATTAACAACTTCAACTATTCTGAAGGTCCTCAAACATCCGTTGGTACAAGAAGTGAGGTGCAGCTTTTCATTACTGGCATAGGAGGATCTGTACTAAGTTACTCAGTGCTGAGTAACCATTTGTGCAGGGCACGTGGTGTAAGGTAGCGTACATACCTCTTACCCGCAAGCCCCGGGTTCGATTCCCGGCCAGCTCTGGATCTGAGGGCTGGTTCGAGGTCCACTCAGCCTACGTGATTAGAATTGAGGAGCTATCTGACGGTGAGATAGCGGCCCCGGTCTAGAAAGCCAAGAACAACGGTCGAGAGGATTCGTTGTGCTGACCACACGACACCTCGTAATCTGCAGGCCTTCGGGCTGAGCAGCGGTCGCTTCGTAGACTAAGGCCCTTCAAGGCTGTAGTGCGATGGGTTTAGTTTTGGTTAGGTTAGTGTAACCATTTCTGAATAAAATATATTTGCAATTTTTCTAATTATTTGGACGTATAAAGAGTCTATAGATTGGAAACGTTACTATGGCCGACAAGAGTCACAAATTTCTCTACTGCAAAGCATAAAATCATGGATATGTTTTTCGGCTTAGAAGACGAGAGGACAATTACAGATTCTTTGGTTGTTCCCCTCTTAGTAGCCTCTTACAACATGCAGGGGGTATAGATAATGTATATTTTCACTCCATCCACTGGAGAGATAGAAAGTTACGATAAATCGAAAGATAAGTGTAGTAACATGACCTACGTCCAACAAAATGACAGCTGATCCACCACACAACATCCCCATGACCTGTCACAAGATAGCTCCACCTATCAAGATCTACGTCCAACAAACTGGCAGCTCATCCAACACACAACATCGCCATGCCCTGTCACAAGATAGCCTACCTATCAAGATCTACGTCCAGCAAAATGGCACCTGATCTAACACACATCATCTCCATGCCCGGTCACGAGATAGCTCTACCTATCAAGATCTGCGTCCAACAAAATGGCAGCTGATCTAACACACATCATCTCCATGCCCGGTCACGAGATAGCTCTACCTATCAAGATCTACGTCCAGCAAAATGGCACCTGATCTAACACACATCATCTCCATGCCCGGTCACGAGATAGCTCTACCTATCAAGATCTACGTCCAGCAAAATGGCACCTGATCTAACACACATCATCTCCATGCCCGGTCACGAGATAGCTCTACCTATCAAGATCTACGTCCAGCAAAATGGCACCTGATCTAACACACATCATCTCCATGCCCGGTCACGAGATAGCTCTACCTATCAAGATCTGCGTCCAACTAAATGACAGCTGATCCAACACACAACATCGCCATGCCCTGTCACAAGATAGCCTACCTATCAAGATCTACGTCCAACTAAATGACAGCTGATCCAACACACAACATCGCCATGCCCTGTCACAAGATAGCCTACCTATCAAGATCTACGTCCAACTAAATGGCACCTGATCCAACACACAACATCGCCATGCCCTGTCACAAGATAGCCTACCTATCAAGATCTACGTCCAACTAAATGGCACCTGATCTAACACACATCATCTCCATGCCTGGTCACGAGATAGCTCTACCTATCAAGATCTGCGTCCAACAAAATGGCAGCTGATCCAACACACAACATCCCCATGACTTGCCACAAGATAGCCCATCTATTAAGATGTACCTCCAACAAAATGATCGCTGGTTTAGTACACAATTTTATGGCCGTAAATATTCGCAATATACGTAATATGCGAAAAATTATGCTCCCTTCGCTGACGTTACTTTGTATAAGTGGTTTTGCTGTGACATACTAGGCGAATAGTCAGTGAAATACAGTGGGAACTCATTTAAAACACGACGCCATTTTGTACCTACTGTATATAAGTTATAGGCCTACTCCCTGCCATGTACGCTTATACACTAAGAATACAACCTTTCTCTTTCTCCCTTATTAATACTGAAGGTAATAATTTATAGTTATTTTCTAACTGTTGGGTTCGATTCAGTGTCGCTAACCAAACAGTTCACGGACCCTACCTGCCGATATGATGTCTCACAGTTACTATCAATCATGCACGTTGGCTTGTGTTTTTTTTTTTGTTTTTTTTCGTAACTTGTGAATTTCACATATTGCCAATCCCGTACTGCGAAAATTACTGGTGTTACATTTACAGGTACAAGTAAAGCATATTTACTTTTTCTTTATGATTATAAATCTGTTTGGGTAATAACCAAGTAAGTAGAATTGTAACATATTCGAATAATGCAATTAATAACGTGATCGGTGTTAAATGACGAACGCCGCATTTTAATAATACGGTCTTTTCGTCCAGTTCGTATGTATAGGATGCAATTAGGATATATAAGAAAGAAGAAAAATCTGCACGAACTCCTACAAAAAGGGAAAGCAACATAACTTTATCTATAAAGATCAAGTCAGTTAAAATAGATGGACATTTCGTCTAGTCACAACTTTACGGTTTTCAGACCTAGCCATTGCGTATGCTTATCAGCTTACGGCATATGTACGTCTAATATATTTGCTTCTGTGTATTATTGCAGCGTGGTTTCGCGTAAGTCCGACAAGAAACAGCAAATGTGAAGAAGAGAGCTGAATTACGTATTTACACCAGGCAAACAAAGAAGAATACGGTTATAGTAATGCGTATATCAAAATAAAGGCAGAAATATATAACATTAAATTGGGTGAGGATGAGAGAGAGAGTGTGTGTATTTCCTTAATTCCCCATCGAACTTGAAAACTGACTTAATTGTGTAAATATCTTGATTGATCATTAACGTGGGTAAGGAAACCTCCATTATTGATACTTACACTGAGGTTAGTTTGTTGATGGTTATGTCTCGTGATTTCCACATGTAACTAGTCAAGTTGGCAACAGTGACGAGTCATTAAAAAGAAAGAATAGGGTGGCGATATTTGCTCTTTATTTTAGTGTATAACCTTACGTGATGAGTATTCTAGAGAGCAGAGTTCTGGGGTCTGCGGCCTACAAGTGGCCACGCCTGATCCGTAGTCCGACAGCTCTGCACTCCGACCGACCAACCGAAGAGAGGAGCTGGGTGCAGTCTCAAAATATCCGAACACGAAATTGACAGAAAACAGTAATAAAATATCCGGAAAAAATATGTAGCCGAAACAAATAAGCTAATGAGTATCAACATATCCGAGAAGTGTGGGTAGCTGCACAGGAAACAGCGACTTTAAAAAACAAACAATTGTTAACTTTACTAGCTGGGTGCCATTTCTCGCTTCGCTGAGAGTGACTTTATTATTCATTTTATTTGAAAGATGTTTTCGACTAATTCGACGCCACTGGCTGGGTAATCTACAAATGCCACTTGAGCCATAGAAATGTCATAGAAAGCGACACCGAACAAACATCCATATACTCTATTCTCCCCTTTTTCCGTCCAGATATTTTCCAAAAATCTCTTCCAGGTATATGTTAAACAACAAAGGTAAGAGACAGCCAACTTGTCTAATACCCTTTTCAATATTATTGAAGTAATAATAAATTCGACGTAGTATGAAATACAATACTGTTCGTTACACGGGCAAGTGTTTTCACATTTCGTTTCAAAATTCAGGCCTAACCTGACGGCTCGGCCACAAACATCTCAACTCATACGTAATACCTTTATTACCATCTTTTCAACATCAATAACTCCATCACTATTATTATTATTATTATTATTATTATTATTATTATTATTATTATTATTATTATTATTATCGTAATTCTTGGGTGATAATTATTGAACCTAAAGCTTCCGAGTAAAAAAAGGAGAGAAACTATCCCTACAACAATGGACACCTGTTGATAGATCATATAATTTTTAGAGGGTTAGACCGACTTAGAAGTCAAAGTATTGATATTCTCAGACTAACTTTGTGTTCGAGAAACGGGTGATCCGTTGTAATATTCTTCGTACCGGGTAGAGAATATACCTTACCTGAAAGAGCCACATTTCCACCGAGAAGCAAAGTATATAAAAATAAGAAAAAAAGAAGACAAACAGGAAGAAAGAATAAGCGATGTGCGGATGTGAGAGAAAAAAGCTGCAGTGGAAAAAGCAAATAACTGCTTGAGTTGTAAATGTTATAAATTATACAGCGTTTGCTATGCAAGAAAACATTTTCCGTCCGCTAGAATTACCTTTTCATTTCCGGAGAGTATCCGTTGTGCCCAAGTTTGTGCCGTGAAATGAAGTTCCTCCGATGCACGGTGCGAAGGAATTCTCAGCCCCCATTCGCATTTAATGATATTTCTCGTCTATGAATTTACTGAAGTAATCGTTAGATTGTCTCTTAAGGAGTTCTTGTCCCGTTGAATTCATTGACACAGATATATCATATTTAAGTACAGTACCTTGAAGTGCCATTTACTCCTGTAACATTCAACACAGCTAACGAGATTCTAACCAAACAGAGCTCAACGACAAATTGAATTAAATATGATAACTGGTGTTAGAAAAAAGGTCAAATTTAATGTGTTTGTACAGTGAGTTTATCTCATCGGTTGGCCGGCAGGCGCACCCAGTTTATCTGCCTCCCGTTGACTCATCACTCCCCGCTCCACAGCATAGCGACAAGGATAGCACTTCGCTCACTTTATCCGTGCGTGACATGAGATAACAATTAAAATTAAGAAAATTTGTAATTAGTAATAAGAAAATAAGCTCGTACTTTATGACATGGCCGGGCAGAGTGGCTCAGACGGTTAAGGCGCTGGCCTTCTAACCCCTACTTGGCAGGTTCGATCCTGGCTCAGTCCGGTGGTATTTGAAGGTGCTCAAATACGACAGCCTCGTATCGGTAGATTTACTGGCACGTAAAAGAATTCCTGCGGGAATAAATTCCGGCACCTCGGCGTCTCCTAAGATCGTAATAGTAGTTAGTGGGACGTAAAGCAAATAGCATCATTATTATTAACTTTATGGCATGAGATGCTGGAAATGTTCTCCTCCTGCATCCAAACATTTTCGTACCCAACTTGCTTAGCTATTCGAAACCCCGGCTTTTTGTCCAAGTCGTCTTAGGTATGCAGGCGTATGTTATAATCTTTATGCGATTTCATTTATTTTGTCCTAATTAAGTACACGTTTTTTTAACACTTCGCTTCTTATCGAGTAAAGAACCAGTTCTCCTCAATGTGTTTACGAGTTTCCGCACGGCCTCTCTATATGGACGGTGTACACCTAGAAATTGTGTTACAAATCTCCTAACGACTTCCCTGCAAGATTCTGTTTTCACATCATTATCGTACATAAATACCCTTTCCCCTACCATATACACATGAGGAGGCACTATGAGAATTATAACCCGAAGTAACATTTCACAACTCGAGAACAGCTGGAGTGACAGATCAAAACTTAATACACGTTCTGAGCTCGGACCTGAACTGCAAAGTGCGGACATTTCCGCGCTGTCGCTACGCTGTGTAACGGGAAGTAATGAGTCAATGGGGGACAGATAAGCTGGGCGCGCCTGCCGGCCAACTGATGAGTGAAACTCACTGTATTACTGCAGAAATACGTTGTATGTTAGACTACTTGCTTACAACGACATAGTCAGATCACTCTTATATTAAGTTTACTCAGTGGATTAGTGGTAGGCCTAGAACGTAGGCCTGCCGATTCCAAGGTCGCGGGTTCAAAACCGGCAGAGGTAATACCATTTTTGAAGGGTGGGCAAAAGTCCATTCGACACGCCGCGTCTTTCGATGTCGTCATGTAAAAGATCTCTGGTGGTACATTTGGTGTTTAGCCGACATTAAAAAAAATTAAATCCAAGAGAGATCCGGTGTAGTCTGCCATCTGGTAGAGTAAAAGAGAACTTCGAAATTGACGCACAGGCCGCCTGGATTCCGTCAAATAACAGTAATTATATATTGTTATATTCATGTGGTTAAAGTGTATATGTACTGCCTCTGGAGTAATTGGAGGAGAACTTTCACCAGCGACCTAAATTTTGTTGGCTTATCCTGGAAAAACGCTGAGGCACTGGTTGAAAGCTGTCAACAGTGGAAGAGATTTCGTCGCCCGATGTGAACAATAGCACTGGAGGACTTAATTTGACCGTAGGTAGAGAAGAAATCTAACAAGTGAAATAGTTTAGGTACTGGTATCTCAGAAAAAAATATGACAGGAAATCTTGAATATGAAACTTAAAACAGGGGACGTATAGTTATGGCTAAAGAGGTATTTCGCAGTGTCTCTGAAATGTCAGCGCATCGTGTCCCTCATCTTAAAAAAAAAAAAAGCCTTGTCAAAACCTACTTCTGGTAGGCGGCGCTATACTATGGTAGTAAATTTGGACTAATTTTCATGGAAATTAGGTTGGGATTAACAATTTATTGGAAGCAGACGTCGAAATTTGTGTAGTTATGTTTAGTGGAGGGTTGCACTTAATTTTCCATTTTCAAATCACAAAAGGTTTCGAAGTGGATGGGCCACTCACTGGTAATTAAGAAAGATTCATTTAATTTCAGTCTGTGTAGGGGTATAGCTTTAAAAGCTGGAAGTTGAGAATTAGATTAAAAGTACAAAGCTTTTACTTTCCCAGTCAATCCTGTTTCTTTCGCGGAAAGTTTCTTGGAAGTATACGTGCCTGTGCTTTGCTCTGTCGCATGACCACATAACATTTCTTGTTTGAACCCTGTGCGTGGTCCATCTGCGTTCGTTTTGTACTCTTATTTTGCAAAATGGAATTAGATGGCGAATTATTTTTGAGGTACGAGGTCCTTTCCGATACCAAGGACCAAGAGTTCAAATACAGAGACATTAAGAGAGATGCGTGGTTATCAGTAACGGACGCTGTGTTGGGGGAGACATTATGTTTCTCTTGCTGATAGCATTCTTCAACAAACAGAAACGCATTTCAAATGAGATCACAGACATTCTGTGACATTCAAAAAATTTCTCTTGTCTTTCAGTTTACTGTGTGGGAGCACAAATTGTTCACTTGATGACCTGTCACTTATTATACGATGGATCCAATATTTTCTTTGACGACGACAACGACGAACAACGAACACAGTACATAACGCAACAACGGAGTTATTATTTAATGAAATTCCTACCATATGCAGAACAATGGCGATGCTTTGCTACTTTATAATATACAACACACTAATAAAATCACGTCGTGCAAGCACGCAAGTGTGGTCATGCGCCCTGTCGTCTAGCTGCGTGAAAAACACGCAGTAATAACGCAGAGGTAAATCACGCAGTGTGGCCGTAGCCCAAAGCTGTCGATGATGGGATTCTAATCCACCATCTCTGAATGCAGGCCTACAGCTATTTATTATTATTATTTGCAAACTTAGGTTCCCAGAAGAGAACCATAATTTAATTTCATCGAATGTGATGATTCAACGTGGCTAATTTCACGACTGAACAAGCCTAAAGGGCTTGAATACATCATTATAATCATCATCATCATCATCATCATCCCAAGTTCAATTTATAGCGGTCTCCCTCCAACTAAATATCTATATCCTATAACTAAAAGCGGGGAATGTGCATGTGTATTTGTTCACGGATATTGCGAGCTGCTGAAAGCCATAACTCATCTCCGTTCGCTGGCAATAACCCACCCTGTCACCGGAAGACTCCAATACCCTTGGAGCCATGAGGAGAAATTATGCACCTGCTGTGTTCTAACAAACTTTATTAAGGCTTTGTAACAGGGCATGTCTCCGAACATTTAAAGAGAATGAGCCTATTAAGGAAAGTGATAAGCAGGCATGTGGAAGGCAATTATGAAAGCTAGATGTTTTCATTATTAATTCATAGTGTCCGTTTTGCGGGGTGGGGGTGGGGGTTTATTTCCTCCAGTCTACCTGCCTAGCACCATACCATCCCATCCCAACGTCTGCATACGAACGATTCATTGGATATTTCGAATTTTCTTGGTTGAATGATCAGCGTACTGGCCTTCGATTCAGAGAGTCCCAGGTTCCATTACCGGTCAGGCCGAGGATTTTGAATGTGAACGGTTAATTCCTCTGGCTTGAGGATTGGGTGTCTGTGGTCAACTCAATACATTCCTTACACATTAAACCACGAACTACCACACAAACACCTATAGTGAATACATCTCCACACAGGGTTAAGTCAGAAAGGTCATCCGGCATAAAACTGGGCCACATTTACATCACTTGCCCACCCCAATAAATTGTGATTAAGGCCATGATGATGATGATGATGATGATGAGGAGGAGGAGGAGGAGGAGGAGGAGGAGGAGGAGGAGGAGGAGGAGGAGGAGGAGGAAAACGAAGAAGAAAAAGAAGAAGAAGGTTTTGAAATCATGGAGATGGACATTTTTTCGGATGCAGCTCTTGTAATCCAGTTGCACGACCCTAAGATGAATGTGAACGTGATATATCAACGCCTCGATTTAGCAGAAAAGTACAATTTACTGTAAGTGAAAACATGTTCGCATCACTTGTAGAAGTATTTCGTATCTACAAAGAAAATCCAAAATGAATTTCGCGCCTCTAAGCAAGACTTCATAAATTCGCTCGAAAAGGTTCCCATTTCTAACCGTGCAGCAATCTACAATGCAGACATAGTTCGTGGTGTGGGTTACTGTATTCACGTCCTAGTTCGTGAACCAAGGGAAACGGCTTAGTGGCCTAGTTTGTGGTCCTGGGAGTCGGGATACCAGTTGTTATAGAATGGGAGTGGGCATCTCGAACATATTCTGAGTCGTGGCCCTCCTTGTAATAAGGCGGCTAGGATTATACGATCAGCCGATGGTCTCTCACCCGTTAGAAGAAAGATTCTCACTGGACCTATGTGTAAGTAGAGTAGCCATCCTGCTTTCCGAAATTTACCGAACTCAGGATATTTTAAGGGCGCCTCGGTCCTATGGGAGTAATGCAGTCCCACTTCCTTCTGACAGGCGCGGGACTCCTTGAAAACAGCTTGGCGAACGAAATGGAATACGATGGAGAGCTATCAATATTAATGGGGCTTATGGAAGAAAGAAAGTAGAACTAAATGAGTCAACACAGACGATGCGTCTGGGTGTGTTAGGAGTTAATGATATTCAACTACAAGGAGATAGCGAGAAAGAGAAAGAAGAATAAAAAGCGTTCTTAACGGGTGTGAAACGGGAATGAGCAGAATGTGGTACAGGACTGTTCATCAGGAATAGTATTGCATGCAACACAGTTTCTGTTACGCACGTAAATGGGCGAATGATGTGGGTAGATTTGGCATTTGAAGGAATTAGGACGAGAATTGCCTCAGTCTATTCACCATATGAAAGTGCAGAAGTGCAGGATGAAGTTGAAAAGTTTTATGAAGCAATGAGTGATATCGTAGTCAGAGTCTACAGCACGTGTAAGTTAGTGCTGACTGGCGATTTCAATGGGAGAGTTGGAAATAGAACTGAAGGATATAAGAAGGTGCTGGGTGAATTCGGGGGGGGGGGGGAGGAAAGCTAATAGGAATAAGGAGATTTTACTGAACTTCTGTGCTAGTATGGGATTAGCACTTATGAATGCATTCTTCCAGCATAACGCTATTTACCACTACACGCGGGAGGATAGAGGCATCAGATCCATAATGGACTGCGCCATAACCGAATTCAGGGAGTAATCTGTTCCGAACGTGCGGGTATTTCGGATTTGCAGTGAATTAAGTATCTAGGCCTTGGATACAGAAAATGAAATCCGTCGGCAGGCGAATAGGGGTAGAGAATCTCCAGAACGAGAAAATTAAAAGTGCACGGTGAACCCACAACTCTACGGGTTCAATAGATATGAGTGGTGAAATGTTTCGAATAATAAACAGTCAGCAGATACAGGATATAGAAACATGATGGGTGGCATACAATGATATTGTGGTTGAAACAGCAAGGGAATGCCAAGGAGCAACTGTGTGTAACGATGGGGGAAAAGCTAACATCTTGGTGGAATGATGAAATTAGAGCAGCTTGTAAACGTAAACCGTTTGGCCTATGCCGACGACTGTACAGAAAGTCTTGAAACTTAAAAATAGGTGTAGTATGATATGTTAATTAGCATTTCCAAGAGTGATGTGATGCGAGTAGAGAAGAAACCTAGAGGATCAGGAATACAAATCTGGAAAGGATAGATTTCAAGTTCTCCGAAAACCGTGAAAGTAGTTAGTGGGTCGTAAAGCCAATACCATTAATTAGATTTCAAGTACTTAGGATTGTGTTCTTCCAGAGAGTGAAAATGAATCAAAGTGCAGCGAAACTAATGCAGTGACCTCGTAGTTGCGAATTTTATTATTTAGGAACGTGAGACCTTGAATTATGCTCGTTTCAACTATTTAACATCAGAATATGAATTAACCCTTCGGAAAAGAAGGGGATTTGATTTAGAGAGGAAGCAAGTGAAGTGGAGAGAAAAGAGAAGAATACGCCGATGTACCGGTGTGAGAACAAGCGAAATCCCTAACTGGGAACATGGGGCGCGCCCAGGCGGCAGCTGTAAAGTTAGCAGACTGAACACCAAGTCTTGATGAATATGATCTTACAACTTTATGCAGAGAATAAAGAGAAAAATATGAGACTTCTCAGATTTTTGAAAGGAAGGAACTGAATAGAAAAAAAAAAAGCAACGAATGAAAGAAGAACTAGAGAAATGTTCGCTGACTTAACTGGCGGAGAAGTTAAACAGCGAACTTTCTACATTTCTCAAAACTGTTTCTTGAACAGTTTCTCTCATAAGCGTCGCTGAATGTCACTCCTGTCTGCCACTATCTTATGGAGCGGGTAACAGTCGAAATATATCATGCACAGCGGAGTCTTTTGAGACTTGTGTTTCTACCAGCGTGAAAGGAAGGGAATCTGCATGTATTATGTCTCGAGAACTATGCGTACTTAACATCAGTTCACTGAAAGAAGTCAGCGAATTATAATTCGCCACTATATGCCAATCTTTCAAGTCTCTTGAAGAAGACCAGAGCGAAATACAGCTCCTAGTGATGTCTCAGTCTCGTTTATAGCTGTGACAGATTGCTAGCTGCTGAGATATGGACGGCGCTGAGTAAGGGCATTCAGAGCACGGCTAGTGTGGATGGCTACGGTGAACGGTGTTACTACTAGGCTCACCCGTGCTGCGGTACCACTTTCTAACTCGCCATGTAGTTTTCTAGAAAAGTTTTCAAATGTTGAGGATTTGCTCTTCATTAAAAATATTTCAGCTCTGTTCGAGATTTTCTTACCAATGGACCTTATGTCGTTCAAAATTTACTGTTTAAAATCTATCCTCAAACGCTTGTAGTCTTATTCCCACGTATATTTCCGACTTGTCTCCTTGGCGTTGTCTCTGGCGCATCGACGTTGGAAAATGAAGGTTTTAAGCTGGAGTCCGACCTTGGGCAGCTGTTATTTTTTCTTTTCTTTTACTGGCTTATTTTCTTTTATGTTTTCAATAATGTATTTGTTGTGGTCTCCCGTCTTTGTACAGCTACTTGCAATAGTTTATAACTTATCATTATTCGTCCTTGTCGTTTGAACGTGTCCTTTCATTCATTTGGAATTTTAAATGCGGCGCGGCCGGCGACGCTAACGAATAAAACTTAGGACACATTCAAGGGACAAGGACGAATAATGATTTGAAATATTACAAATAGCTCTAAAAACAAGAGACCACAGTAAATAGATTATTGAAAAAATATTTCTTTCCTTCCCACTCGTAGGCCTTTCCTATCTCATCGTCGCCATAAGACCTGTCTGTGTCGGTGCGACGTAAAGCCACTGGCAAATAAAATAATAATAATAACAACTCGCTTGATTTAAATAACACTGTGTATCTCGTGATTCCAATGCACTCTACGCCTGAAGCATGCTTCATACCATTGATTATTGCATACTCAGTTGTACTTTTTAGGTTCCTACGCCCTTCCAACGGGTAAATTATTTGCTCGATGGCACGCAACCAATGTTGGTAGAATGTAATCAATATCCTCATCAGCTATAATGATGCTGCTCCTATACAATTAATTCCAGCGCGGAGAGGCTTACAATTTAGAACAGCAATGCTTGCTGTTCAGTGCTATTTTATCACCCACTCTCCTGTAATTCCCCACCACGTAAACAGACAAACAGACAGACCAAGAAGTAGGAGCAGCAGGAGGCAATCGCATGCATACATGCGCACTGTTCTAAGCGATAAACAATTTAATACAATGTATGTATCCCTTTGCGAGAGTCAGATAGTATAATAAATGACTGATATGATAATATTTTGGTTTTTAGCCGAGTTAAAGAAAAAAAAAATTCCGATTCGCGGAAGTTTTGCTCCGCATCTTCACAAGAGATAATAATAATAATAATAATAATAATAATAATAATAATAATAATAATAATGTTATTAAGTTTTACGTATCACTAACTACGAAATACATTACGGCGTCGAGCTGAGTGGCTCAGACGGTTGAGACGCTGGCCTTCTGACCCCAACTTGGCAGGTTCGATCCTGGCTCAGGCCGGTGGCATTTGGAGATGCCCATATACGTCAGCCTCGTGTCGTTAGATTTATTGGCACTTAAAAGAACTCCTGCAGGACTAAATTCCGGCACCTCTGCGTCTCCGAAAACCGAAAAAGTTGTTAATGGGACGTAAAGCCAATAACATTATTAACTACTTTTACAGTTTTTGGAGATAACGGGGTGCCGGAATTTTGTCCCGCAGGAGTTCTTTTACGTTCCAGTAAATCTATCGATACGAGGCTGACGTATTTGAACACCTTCAAGTATCACCGGATTGAGCCGGGATCGAACCTGCCAAGTTAGGCTCAGAAGGCCAGCGCTCTACCGTTCGAGGAACTCAGCTATAGGGCTTTCAGAGGAGAAAAAATATATCGTCCGTTCACGAGGAAGACTTCTATAACAATGACGGTGAGAACTTGACATTACTGGACCGTTCGTCTATTCACTGCCGAATGATGCGTCGCTCTAGCTAAGAGTGCAGCGAGGGATCCAGTTTGCCGTGGTCTATTGTAAGTGGTACTCTCGTTCGTCACCAGATGACTCTACACTCTGCATTCGAAAGACTGAGAGGCGCTGGTCCCTACCGTCGGCTGTCCTGAGAATAGTTTTCCGTGGTTTTCCATTCTCCTGCACTAAAACGAATAGTATAGACAACGGCCGCCAACCCTTTCATCTTCTCCGAACATCTCCTTCAACGAATCAAATCTCTCGGACTGAGAGACGGCGTTACCGTCTAGGAGGCCCGCTTCCCCCTTCCGGGATGCAATGAAAACTTGTGTAGTAGTAGGCCTATAGTATTGCGTATGTTCCTCGCAGGCACCCCTTTATCAGAAACAACTAAAACTCTAGATATAATGTCTGTTGTGGGTATTGACAGGGCTTGTGTCTACATGCCAGGTGAATTACACTTTAATAATAACTAAAATTAAGCTGAATAAAATATTAAATGCGAGGAATGTATAATACCATATGCTCATTCTTTATCGAGTGACTACACATAAAAAAGCTTTCCGAAAACATTGATCAATCTGTTCCAGATAGGAAATGTTTAATGTATTTAAAATGCTCCCAGAATGGTAGCGTATCGCGTGTAATCAAACTGAGGAGTGATAAAGCTAACGTAATGAGCTCGTAGTTTTGTAAGTATTCTGCAAGAAAAAAAGAAAGAAAGATAGAAAGAAAGAAAGAAACACTCGATCGAAAATATCATTACATCAGTGTTTTCTGACTAACTTTGCTTACGGTAGTAAAAGACAAGAATATCTTATTCATAAGTTGTGTTTACAGTGTACTATGTCTTCTGGTATGGGCTAGAATAAATTTGTTACTTTCACTGACCTGTCACAGTCTCATTCTTGGCTTTGACATTATGAAAGTGACCGAGGTATGAGCAATTCTAGTAATACCATTCCTTATGCAGCCAGTCTCTGTTATGAATGGATGAACATATTGCTCATAGGGTCAGTTGGTGAATGCATTTCAGCGGGCTTGGTAGACTGATATGTAATAGCAACTTCTGGCTCAGTGAGGAAAGCAACGGGAAACTATCTCACTCCTCATTTCCTTAGTATGCCTCTTCAGTGACACCTAGGCTATTTATGGCAGCTGTTGGTGGAGCTGTAGAGGATCAAACCGGCCTTTGGGCTGAATACCCAACATAAATACAAGTTGGAAGTAACAGATACCGAGATTATGAGAATAATAGTTGGTACAGACGGGTGAGAACAAGGGCAGGAGGGTACTGGGTATGAGGAACCTCTCAGTCTTCTTTGTTTACTTCTCTTCAGTTGTGGCGAAGTTACCATTCAATACTCCTTTAATACAGTTAACAACATTAAATTTAAAACATACATACGAGGGCTGTACATAAAGTAGGGCAACATAGTTCCGATACTCGCAGGAGATCGACCATGCGCAAATAATATATGGGATGGATCAGGTGGCATTGTTGTTGGCATGCAGTGTGCATCTGACGGACATTCAGTTTGGAGTGTTGTTGCTGTGTGGCGTTGAAGTAAAAAGTGCTGAATTCACCACTCTAAAACATGTTTTCAAACGGTGATCAGCGTTCGTGGATTAAAATCGAGGTTGCTCGTAGCAAAAAAATACATTAGAATGTTATCGAGGATTAGGTGAAGCTTGTGGCGAAAATGCTTTACCGTGCAGGACGGTTGCACGATGGATCAAGGCGTTTCGTGCGGGTAGGAATGAGACTGCGAGATTAGATTGACATTGAGAGGTCTTGGAACATCCTCCGTACTCACCAGACCTGTCACTGAGGCCGCCGATGTGAGTAATGCAATTATTGTACTTGTTAGTTCATTAAATGTTGCGTTCTATCAATACTGACCCTATTTTATTTACAACCCTCGTAAGAATTTTAAACAGTTTTCAAACATAAAGAGTTCAACTTTATTGTCGTTTTAGCGCTGTCTCAAAGAAATTTGGGAATTCAGAAGACTTTTTCAACAATGAGAAAAGGCTAAGTCAGGGTAAACTCGACAGGTCACCTAGGAGAAGAACGCACTCGGTTATGGAGGGTAAGAGAAGCAGAGGAGAAACTCAATTTTAGTTATTCAAAACTAAGAAGTGTAGAAGTAAACGAGGCCGGGAGCTAATTGCAAACAGAGGATTGTGGACGTGTATAGTTAATTCACAGAGATATGCAGACTGAACGCTGAAACGGATAGAGTTGAAAGTATATATACTAACTCGAACGGCAATAACATTATTGAAAATGAAAACCTGCAACCTGTTTTCCAGTCATTGACCAGGTTAGGGATGGTATCAATGAAGCAGATATAGGCTATTAGTATGATGGGGTCGCCACTCCCAAAGTGATTTATTAATGACTGATAGATGCTATGAAATGAGAATGGAGAGTGTTGCTGGAATGAAAGATGACAGGGAAAACCGGAGTACCCTGAGAAAAACCTGTCCCGCCTCCGCTTTGTCCAGCACAAATCTCACATGGAGTGACCGGGATTTGAACCACGGTATCAAGCGGTGAGAGGCCGACGCGCTGCCGTCTGAGCCACGGAGGCTCTACGCAATAACATTATTATTCCTAACAATTATATAACTAACATTTACTGAAAAATATCCGAATTTCACTCTGTATGAATAGGTTATAGTCCGCTTCTGTAGTTAATGTGTTTAGCTGCCACCCCAAGGGGCCCGGATTTGATTCCCAGCTCTGCCACAAAATTTGAAAAATGGTACGAGGATTGGAACGGGGTCCAGCCAGCCTCGGAAGGTCAACTGAGTATAGGGGGTTCAATTTCCACCTTAATCATCCTCGAAGTGGATTTACGTGGTTTCCCACTTCTCCCCCAGGTAAATGCCGGGATGGTACCTGTCATAAGGCCACGGCCGCTTCCTTCCCTCTTCCTTGCCTATCCCTTCCAGTCTCCCCCTCCCCCCCAAGACCGCTGTTCAGCATAGCAGGAGAGGCCGTCTGGGCGAGGTACCTGTCCTCCTCCTCAGTTGTATCTCCGAACAAATATCTCACGCTCCAGGACAATGCCCTTGAAGCGGTAGAGGCGGGATCCGCCGCTGAGTCCGAGGGAAAACCAACCCTGGATGGTAAACTGATTAATAACAATAATAATAATAATAATAATAATAATAATAAATAGGTTATATATGAGTTTTCACTCAATAAGTGAATCTATTGGTATCAGTATTATTTTAAAATTATGTACATCGTTCGCATCGAGAAAAGTCTCTCCCTCTTGTAGATTGTAGTGGGTGGTCTCTGTTTTACACATAAGAGGGAGGTTAATAAAAGATTCATCATTAAACTCTTGTCCATCTGCTGAACGAGTAGGCGTAATCGGATTTTTTTGTGAAATCCTAGCTAGTCTGTGTAGCAATGTATCTCTACTGCATACAGCTAGCGAGTTTCCAACAAACTTACTGCCGAGCTATGTACATAAAAATTATATCAGGATATCTACAGAAGAAAATTAAATTAGAGAACATATTTATAATTGCGATATGCATACCTCCCTTTATGAGCAAACTTCAAAAATGTTTGTTTTATGAACGTTCCTTTAAATAACACAAACCTTCATAAAATGTCACCAGCAGACATTACAGTGTGCGTGGGTTTTTTGTGGTTGTTTTTTAAGGAAACAAAGAAAAGAGGACGAAACTAAAAGTTAGCAGGAGAAGACAGGAGTTTGAACATAATGAAACACCAAAATATCTTTCTTTCAGACAACACTGCAATGACACCAAGCAGAATGTTTGTTCAAGAAATAACATCAACTACAAATTAACAGGCACTTCATAGGGTGCCCAATCTCATGTTCTTCGCACATCAAGTATGGTCCGTAGTGTCTCAGAACCTGTGCGCAGGAATTCTGCTCATGCGAAGCAAATCGATGTCTATTAAGATGGTGGCACGCATCATTAAAGGATGCCTAACACCATCATTCACCGGAAAAAAATGTATCATTTGATAGGAATAGCAGTACCTGCAATAAGGAAACATGCTGCAGCCGAAGCGGAATATCTGAAAGAGGCATCTGATCTGTGCCGACATTCTGAACGTGGAAGATATTGTGGGATGATGCGTCAGAGGTAGTTCATTCTCCTCGGTTACATCAACAGGAGGTATGAGTCACACACTGCCCTTGTCTTTTTGAACTGAAAATGAAATCGCGTATGGCTTTTAGTGCCGGGAGTGTCCGAGGACAAGTTCGGCTAGCCAGATGCAGGTCTTTTGATTCGATGCCCGTAGGCGACCTGAGCGTTGTGATGAGGATGAAATGATGAAGAAAACGACACAAACACCCAGTCCCCGTGTCAGCGGAAATAACCAATTTTGATTACAATTCCCGACACCGCCTGGAATCGAACCCGGGACTCCTGTGACCAAAGGCCAGCACGCTAACCATTTAGCCATGGAGCCGGACGTCTTTTTGAACTACTGTCGTGCTACAGGTATGTATGTATGTATGTATGTATGTATGTATGTATGTATGTACCTACAGTCCCCAGTCCGAAGACTGGTTGAATCCTCAACAGGTACACCATTAGCTGTCATAGACGGCCTAGGCATCACTGAAGAGGCATACCAGGGAAATGAGGAGTGAGGTAGTTTCCGGTTGCTTTCCTCATTAAGCCAGAAATTGCTATTAAATGACAGTCTGCCAAACCCACTGAAATGCATGCACCAACCGACCCTAGGAGAAACATTTTCACACCATTCATAGCAGGGGCTGGCTGCATAAAGAATGGCAGCCACTTTTATAATGTCAAAGCCAAGGATAGGACCGGCAGATTAATGAAAGCAACAAAATTGTTTAATGAAAGGCATGTGCTGCAGGTACAATTGCAAATTCCATCTCCAGATTCTGACGGATGAAAGAGCAATAGTAATGTCGTTGTGACTCGGTTAATTACATTTCTAACAAATCAACATTCCATAATTTTGTAAAAATGCCCAATGACTCAGTGAATAAGTTTTGTTATTGTTCGCATGGCATTCGGGTAAGAGGCAGACACGCTACCCCTACACCACGGCACCGGCTCAGATAAAGCTTCACCTACTCTAATTCTCTGAGATCTTTTTTCCAGAAATATAGCCACCCATTCAGTCACTCTTTTGTCTAGTCCAATTGCACTCATTTTTGCCAGTATCTCCCCTTGTTGGAATCCTACAAGTTGAGCGTCAGTGGAATAACATTTCCTAAACCCGATATGCCTTCTATCGAACCAGTTATTAATATAATCAGAGTAATGCTTTTCCAAAGCTTACATGCAATGCATGTCAAACTGACTGACCTGTAATTTTCAGCTTTATGTCTATCACCCTTTCCTTTATACATAGGGGCTACGGTAGCAACACGCCATTCATTTAGTATAGCTCCTTCATACAGACAATTATATCTCAACCCATTGTCTTTACTATATCCCCAGACATCTTATCAATTCCAGCCGCTTTTCTAGTGTTCAACATTTTAATCTTATTCTAAATGTCGTTATCATAGGTAAATTTTAATACTTCTTTCGTATTAGTCACCTCCTCTATCTGGGCACTATCCTTGTAACCAACAATCTTTACATACTGATGACTGAATACACGTGTTCTCTGCTGCCGCAATCTAATAAACACTATCTAGATGTCCTCTCCGTAACACGGAATGCGCTGAACTCGCCCCCTGCCCGCTGTTCCTTGAGTTGAGGCTACAAGTCCTAGAGCTTATAGAGGGAACTGATTGTAACGTTCAGCAGATACCAGATGTGATTGAGTGACTGTAGCAGAACATCATTTGTAGGTAGGCCTACTATGTTGGCATCGAAGTTGGTGGTCGCTGTTGTAGTGTACTTTTTTTTTTTTTTTTGCTTTACGTCGCACTGACACAGATAGGTCTTATGGCGACGATGGTATAGAAAAGGCCTAGGAATTGAAAGGAAGCGGCCGTGACCTTAATTAAGGTACCGCTCCAGCATTTGCCTGATTTGAAAATGGGAAACCACGGAAAACCATCTTCAGGGCTGCCGACAATGGGATTCGAACCCACTATCACCCGGATGCAAGCTCATAGCCGAGCGCTCCTAACCACACGGCCAACTCGCCCGGTCCGCAAGTTATTATATAATACGTGTATGTATGTGTATGTTTAGTCCTCAGCCCGAAGGCTGATTGGATCCTCAACAGCTCCGCCATCAGCTGTCATAGATGGCCTGGACATCACTGAAGAGGCGTACTAGGGAAATGAGGAGTGAGGTAGTTTCCCGCTGCTTTCCTCACCGAGCCAGAAGTTGCTATTACATATCAGTCTGTCAAGCCCACTGAAATGCATGCACCAACCGACCCTATGAACAATATTTTCACACCATTCATAGCAGGGACTGGCTGCAGAAGGAATGGCATTACTAGCATCACTCATACCTCAGTCACTTTCATTTTGTCAAAGCCAAGGATAAAGCTGAGACAGATCAATGAAAATAACAAAATTGCTCTAGCCCATACCAGAAGACATAGTGCACTGTAAACACTACATCTTGCCAGCAAAGGCACATACGTATATCGTTAAAATCGAGGCCACAATAAACCCTTTCGACTGTATTTATTTTTACTTATTTCTTGTTTATAAAACTTGTTGCTGGTGTTTCAAATAATATTTTTAAATAGCACATATCACATGCCCCTATGGCACTACAGCCCTTGAATGGCCTTGGCCTGCCAAGCGATCGCTGCTCAGCCCGAAGGTCTGCAGATTACGAGATGTCGTGTGGTCAGCACGACGAATCCTCTCGGACGTAATTCCTGGCTTTCTAGACCGGAGCAGATATCCCATAATTAATTTGAAAATGTTTCGTTTTCAACTGATTGTATATGATTCTAATACACCGTGCGCTCACCTCGAAAACTGCCACCTTGAATACATTTAATGGCTCTACTTTGTTTTCGTACTTTGATTGTAATTGGGGAAAAACACGTCTATTTACTTTTTACGAGGGGGAAGATCAAAATCACAGCTAACAGAATTTTTATATACCAGACCTAAATTGACGTGGCTTTCCTCAATAAGAACCAAAAATCCAAAATAACAATATTACATGTATTCAAGGCGGGGAATTTTATAATAATAACGTTATCGATTTTTTGTCCCACTAACTACATTTTTGGTTTTCAGAGACGCGGAGGTGCTAGAACTTTGTCCCGCAGAAATTCCTTCACGTGCCGTTAAATCTACCGACATGGGGCTGACGTAACAGAGAGCTTTCAAATACCACTTGACTGAGTCAGGATCGAACCTGCCAACTTGGGCTCAGAAAGCCAGCGACGTGTGAGCCACGCAGCCAGGCATGGGAAGTCTTAAAATGAACGCACGGTATTTAGTATAAGGTTAATTTACTCAAGTATTAGCAGCAATTATTACAAATGTATCGGATGGTATGGCTGACGTTGCGACAGAGCACTGTTATGACGTCATAGTGCACTGGGATGAGGCTGTCTGCTCTAGGAGTTTGTAGTGGGAATTTCCGAACATTCTGTATACAGAATGGTCGGAAACAACGTGAACCAGGTATATAAGCGTTAGAGGGTTGGTAACTCTAATAAATAATTTCAAAGAAATCTTTCGATATCTCGCACCGTTGTCATTTTATCAGCGTCTGAAATTAGCCAATCAGATCACTTCGCGGGCTATTTCATACGGGCTTTGCGCTTCATTGTTGCTAAATCTGCACATGACTTAAGAACGGCTTGAAAGCCATGCACAGAAATCACCATAAAGTATAAACACACTGTTACTTGCAGCCAGTGTCACCATAACGTACTTGCTTAGGTGTGATCCCGTCAGCCCGGAGGTGTATATTCAAACCCCTCCCAGGGCGTTTTATTCTTCGACTGGTGTTCTAAGGAAGGCCTTCAGCTACGTACAGATTTAGCAACACCGTCTCGAGAAGGCCATTTGAATACGCCCGCGAAGTGATCTGATTGGCTAATTTCAACAGCGGGAAGAGATGTCGAATTATTTCTTTCAAATTATGTATCAGTATGACCAACCCTATAGGCCTATACCAGGTTCACGTTGTTTCCAAACACCCTGTATATACCAGCTGTACTACCCGTCACTGACGTGTCACTGAGCAACTCACAACCATAGGATTAGCAGAAGTTAGATCCCATTCTCACCGACATGAAAGCCCTCACCATGTATGTTACCCAAATTGAACATTTCAGCTAACTTACTGATCAATAGGGACTAATGGCCAAGTGGTTTTACAACTTATGAAATCAATCATGACAAGAACCGCCAACGACTCGTTACCATCATAACCACATTATCCGTTGGACATCGTTATACACACTGGAAGTAAGCTAGTGAATATCCCCGTTATTTTAGCTCGTACTGCAAAAAATGTACATAAAAGATCATGACAATGCTTGTTACGTGGAGTGTTTAGATAGAAGTAATATTTCCGGGAATGTCTGTTAAAAATGTAATAATAGAGAATATCTCTGTTTTCCAGTAAAAGGGACGGAACACAAAAGTTCGGAACTTATATTTTGTATAATATCCATCACACGCAGTTTTTTCATGGAGGCAATATTAATGGAAAATTGGGCATTTCCTGTATTTGCCGCTTAATATTGCAACTGCACACCAATCAAGTAAAATAGAGACTAGCTACAACCCGGCTACCCCTGAACTGTAATACACGTTTTGAGGAATTCTGTTCAGCCTTTTCCCATAATTACTTTACAAACAAACAAACTAACTGGCGGAGAGACAGACAGAAACTGAACTGGACTTACTTTCGACAACTGTGAACCTAATCCGAGAAAAAATGAAGTGCAATGAAAATATTTAAAGTGTGCAGAAAATGTATTTATATGGATTGTAATCTCTTACGCCCTGTGTACTGGTAATATATTGAAGATGAGAATGATATATATATTAAAAATTACTTTTCTACTTTCATTTCCCAGGAGTCTTTCGAGGCAGCGCAACCTGCTATGGTAATTGTCAGAACTTGGAGAAGAAGCAGCGCACCAGTGTCGTCGTCCTCCCTTTTCGCAAAAGGAAGGGAAAGAATCTAATATCGGACGTCATTTGAATTCAAAACGTCCGATCACCGTGTCGTGGGATTACGAGATGTCCCAGCTCTGTGTTCGAAAATCTAATATCTGACGTCGTTTGCTTTCCCTCTCCCTTTCTTTATCGTTATCGATCTTATTTCCTGTCCTTTCCCTTCCCAGAATTTTCTTCTATCCCAATACAAAAAAAATGCGCAAAGAAATAGAAGAATCACACGGAACTCACTCTTCTGAATCTTCCCTCTAACCCCCATCCCCTCCTCCCGACACACAGAGCTAACAGGAAGCCTGATTACTGCTAACGAAGGGTACTTGTATGATTTCAGTTCGGACTGCAACAAAACACGAAGAAGGGGAGACTCACGTCTTACATAACACGCTTACTCCTTGAACTGTTCGTCAATAATCGGTGTGCTAATTTTCTTTTCTATACGCCATTCTACAATAGAGATGTTTAACGTAGAGCACATTTCAGATACTATTCCCGGATGAAATAATCTTAGGCCTAAATCATAATGTATCTGTATAAATAACATTGTAATTTTTGTCCGTACACTTCAAATTCATGTCTTCTTAGGTGTACAAGAGCCGAAGAGAGGTTATTTTTTGCCCCTCTCGGTTGGTCTGTTTGTTTCTTCCTTTCTTTGTTAGAATATGGATCGACAGAATTTCTCGAAACTCGGAAATATAAACAGTCGAATATCTCCGTTAATAAATCATTTCGTATGGCTATACCGAGCCTAGTCCTATCTAGGAAACCAAGAATAATGGCCGAGAGGATTCGTCACACTGACCATGCGTCACCTCATAATCTGCACGCAAAGGCCTGCCAGTGCAGTGGTGACAGGTTCTTTTTTAAATTCCTAGCCTCGTACAGCCCTTGTAAGGCAGACCCTCCAACGAGGGTTAATGGCATCTGCCGTGTGTGGGAACTGCGTGTTTTTGTAGTGGAGGATAGTGTTATGTGTGGTGTGTGAGAGAGTTGCATGAATGTCCCCGAGGCAGAGGAAATAATAATTTAAGGTTAACATCTCTGACCCGGCCGGGAGTCGAACCCTATCACTCTGAATCGAAGGCCCCTACCCTGACCATTCACCCAAGGAGCCGGGCAATATCACCGTTAAAAATTAGTTATACTGAAAAATTGTAGATAACCAGAGGTGAGAAAAAATATAAAATTCTTTCTTTTGTGTTACGTACAATATATAGGATAATAATAATAGTAATAATAATCATCATTTCGTGATTATTGCATTTTTCACATACTTTCAAAAATCCCCGCAAATATTAGTTTTTTCGGTAGGCCTAGACTAGTCACACAAAGACATGGAAAGTCGTGAAAGGACGAGAAGGGAAGGAAGTAGCCGTGGCGTTATAAGCATGGTTTGAAAGTGGGGAAAACAACGGAAAGCAAACTTCATTGCATCTTCCGGATCCGAATCCACCATCTCCCGAATGCAAGCTCACAGTTACGCCAACTCGCTCAGTAAATGTTAGTTTCATATAAAAGCTGTAAATAACTTTATTTGTAGGAGATATTATCTCCGATATCTTTTGCCTTGTACATTTTTACCCTATGAGTCATGATAACAGATATATTAATGCAGTTCAAATTTTGCTGCAAAGTCAATCCGCAGTGAGCATCACTGACTTAGGAATATTTATTAGTCCTCATGGAAGGTAGTTAACTGATGACAGTGTGAAGGACTGGTGGAAATATAACGGCAAAAGTAAAAATCTAAGGCAGACCGTTCCGGGCCGTAACTTAAGTCTCACAAGCAGTGAGTGAGTTGTGATTTAACTTCGCCAGGAGAGGTCCCGTGCCTGATCTCTTATACTTAAAGCATAACACGTAGACATAGCTGTAAATAACGTGAAAAACAATAATAGTAATGGACATGTTTAAGTTCATACCTCATTAACCTGGTTTTTTAGACTATGTCCCAAATCACGAAATATTCAGTCGAGCATTTCCTGCTTAATTTCTACATGCTTTTATTGAAGCACACTGTATTATCGGTCCCTCGTATTATGTGATTTAGGGGAAAGTCTACAAATGTTCTCCAGTGAGTAAGTGGAGTACCTGGGGACCTACAGGTATTGTCTATTCACACGGTTATGAACTGACTATATGTATGAACCTCCACTCTATGAAGGAACAGCTTTCACGTTATAGAGGGGAAAACAGAGGGAAGCAGTTGGAGAGAAAACAAAGGCAGGACGGAAGAATAAGACATAACATACAGTGCTGGACAGAAAAGAAAAGAGAAGCGAAAAAATGGTCACGGACGAAGAACAGAAAAGACCGGAGTCCGAAGACACAATAGAACGAGAAGTCGTATTATAAATCTCCTCCGGATAACAAACCAGCAGCCTCTTCTTAAAGCAGAGACTTTGACGTAAGAAATTGACTTCTGTTCCTTCGATTGCCAATTTCTGGTGTCGCTCAGCAAAAAGTAATACAAGAGAAAATTCCATACAGACCTCTGAAGGGCTTATTCGGAGAGCTGGAAAAATCCCAGGCTCCTGGTCGTCATGGCAACGAAAAACTCCTGTAGGCGTCCAATATTTCTCTAACCGGGCAAGTTGGCTGTGCGGTTAGGGGCGCGCAGCTGTGAGCTTGCATGCGGGAGATGGTGGGTTCGAACCCCACTGTCGACAGCCCTGAAGATGGTTTTCCATGGTTTCCCATTTTCACACCAGGGTAATGCTGGGGCTGTACCTTAATTAAGGCCACGGCAGATTCCTTCCGAATCCTAGCCCTTTCCTATACCATCGTCGCCATAAGACCTATCTGTGTCGGTGCGGCGTTAAGCAACTAGCAAAAATAAAACAACACCTCTAACTGTGGCAGCTAAAGTCTAGTCTGAGGCCAACATCATATTTTTGTGTTCTTTCCCACTTAGAAATAATGATATAAAAATATAATTTGTTCGCGATTTATAACATCTCTACCGTAAAATTCGTTTTACGCAATTTGTTTTATTTATTTTATTACTGCCATCTTTCTAGCGTAACTAAATGCGGAGATTAAATATTTTATGAGCTGTTATAAGAATCGGCTACAACTGAACGGTCACTAGAATCGATATGATCTCATATACCTCTTAACGGCTCGTAACCAACTCATGATGTAATTGTCGAAGTTGTTTCTGTGAATTAACAATTTACTTTTCTTAGAAAACTCATCAGTATTGTTGAATTTCTACCAAAATCAACATCCTCATGTGAAAAGAGGTATCATTCTATGAATCCACTCAAATATAAGTGGAGACCTCTGCAAACAGATGGCATGAATCAGTGACGATGATCAATATGAATAGCCCAAGTCCAGAAGATTTTGTACCGATAAAATCGCACAGCAACGGAAAATCATGATCAGTGCTGCCGGCGGTGGGGTTCGAACTCTCCATCTCCCGAATGTAAACTCGCAGCTACGTGATCCGAAACATGTTGCCATCTCACTCGACGACCTCCTTAGCGAATCTCCACAGAGTTACTGATTTGAAAAACGTACTAATAGTTTCCATTTTTCACTGTATCGAAAAAGGCACAGAACCAAAATTAAAAATAAAAGATTAAAAATAATTATGTTATTTGTTTTAATTCCCACTAATTACAGTACTTTTACTGTTTCCGGAGACGCAGAAGTGCCGGAATTTTGTTCCGCGGGAGTTCTTTTACGTGCCGGTAAATCTAGTCTACCGACATGTGGCTGATGTATCTGAGCACTTTCAAATATCACCGGATGCAGGCAGGATCGAACTGTCCAAATTGAGCTCAGAAAGTCAGCAATCTACCGTCTGTGCAGCTCAGCCCGACAAGATTCTAAAATACATTTTGTTATGATCAGTTAGAGTTTCGTGGTTAGAGTTTCGTGTTTAACGTCCCGTATAATGCCCTTCTCCTACTGAATTTTCGAACCACATACTGGTAAGACCCACTCGTCGATATTCCAAACTTAAATACAATATTTCACAAAATCCATCTATCCATTTCCTCGTGATGCTGTAACAGAAAAAGAGAAAAACCTACAAAAATCCACAGTTCTATTCCTTAAGGCAAGCAATTTTATGTTGAAAATATCCTAAGAGTATGAGCTACGAATTTTAGGGGAATAAAATATAATAAAGTGTCAGAATCTATATAATAATTTTTTTAATGAAAACTAAAGTCAGTCAGTCCGGCCATTCTATCCGGTCGATTTCCTTCATTCTTTTTTTTAACTGAAAGGTATTCATGCACATATTTGTCATCAGGTACTATAAATCACTTAACTTCCGCCTTCCTCAAATTATTTTATTTTCTCAATTTTTGGTCTCTTTGAAGCAATTATATCTTTGGTTCTAATTAAGGCACGGAGTTCATTTTGGCCTAAGAACACTCAGTGGCTCAAGCTCTTTCATTTCAGCTCTCAACTATTCAAATTGGTTGATTCTGAGGAAAGTTATGAGTCCACATTCAATTTGACGTCTCATTTCTTCAACATTTTCTCTCCTTGAAGCAATAATATCTTTCGTTCTAATTGAGGTACGCAGTTTGTTTTGGCGTAAAAACACTCAGTGGATCAAGCGCGCTTTCTTTTGAGGCAGTAAGTACTTAAATTGGTAGATTCTGAGAAAAATTATAAGTACATTTGTCTCCATGACGAAGATCTCTGAAGGACTTTTTAACAGTTCGACGCGTAGAGTTGTTCCGAGGAACGTTTAATTCAATATCTTTGTGTGATGTATTTTCAAGTGTCTTGTTGACATCATATTACATTCTATTACCACAGCAGATCATGTGCTTTATTTCATTAGCTCGAAACTTTGCAAATACATCCGTGAGGATAGTAACAAATAACACCATACTTTGTACATTGCGGGCAGAGCCAGCGGGAAACTGCTAGTATATTCTTTATTTATTCCTTAAAGTGACAATATTTTTTCTTAATCATCGTTATCTGGTCGATTAGATTAGCAAGTTGCCTTCTTCTAGCACTGCGAGCACTAATGTGAGTCAATGCATTGTTTCACTTAAGCATCACTATGTGCGCTAATGTGAGTCAATGCATTGTTTCACTTAAGCACCACTATGAGCGCCAATGTGAGTCAATGCATTGTTCACTTAAGCACCACTGCGAGCGCTAATGTGAGTCAATGCATTGTTTCACTTAAGCACCACTGCGAGCGCTAATGTGAGTCAATGCATTGTTTCACTTAAGCACCACTATGAGCGCTAATGTGAGTCAATGCATTGTTTCACTCAAGCACCACTGCGAGCGCTAATGTGAGTCAATGCAGAGTTTCACTTACGGCCTTATAACCACATTCGGTGTGGACATAATAAAAATAACACCTGAGGGTATTGAACAAAGGAACAGATTACGGAAATAATTATGTAAAAAAGTTAATTTGGCTAGGATTTGAATAAAAAAGAAAAAGAGTAAAGCAGGCGCGGCTCCATAATACGATCTGCAGAGCTGCAGAACCACCACAATGAAAGATATACAGTAATATATAGCGATTAGCGATCCCATCCTTCATATTGAGTGTGTATATCGAGCCAAAGATCGATACCCACACAGCTGCTGGTGATCTGGCAACCCTGTTTAGATCTGTGAACGAGAGAATATTAGGAGAGCACACTTAACTACAGCTTTCTTCCGGTAGGTGGCTAAGAGTCGCCCATAAGGTTCTGTATGAACTGCACGCCTTGCAGTATGTCTGACCTATTCCCGTGACCATAGAGTTAGTAAATAATACACTAGACAGCGCCACCGTCCGTGAGAGAATCTCTGCAGCGAGTGCAAGGATCATGTAAGAGTGAGTGAGCCTGTTGAAATCTCAGCTGTTTGGGAAAAGCTCGCTCCATTGTACTCACCAGTGTAAATAGAGAACTTTTGAACTTTTAGAACTGTGTGGATATTGATATGGGTTAAAATTCTTACTGTCAACATTCTCACATACTACAGTAGAGTTGAGATGCTTCTGTTCAGTAGAAAGAAAGCCCAAAAAGTTTAAATACAGGATAAATGCGTGATAAAAGAGGATGGTTGTGCTTAAGTAACACAAAATCAATTTACTGTCCATGTTAAGTCTTCAAACAATGTACCTTATGATTGGGGTATGCATATTTTTCTATCTTTTGTGTAAATGACCAGGACTTCAGCAAAATTCTATCCAACGACCGAAAACATTCTCTCTCGTACGAAGCGAATGAGCGAGTTCTTAGGCTTACAAGTAATCATGACTATGTTTCTCCGTAATGGTAGTGAATTCTTCCGAGTTAGGTAGTCATGAAAATGAAAACAGAAACGCTAGTACCATCAGATGATGTTCCCCCTCCATTAAGAAAGCCGGCTGCCAAAGATGTATGCAGGTGTCAGAACCTTTGTAAATATAAATGTGTCGATAAGTCAACTTTTTTTTTTTTTTGATAAGAGGAAGGGAGGCTTTATTTTTTTTTGTAAATTTTAATTATTGTTTTTTGTACAAGTCAGTTATTTATATTTATATTCGGTACATTTTCGTGAACTTCACACTGATAGGATATGGAGAAAAGCGTTTCCGCGGGATTGGAGGACGTATTCACACGAGCTCAGCTGACACTTCCTGTATACAATACGAATTTAGATTTGTCTATTACACTTACTGCAATGGATTGGGCGTCACAGAGCAGAACCACCAACATTATTCAGCACGAGCCGCCACTGGAGTAAAGAAACAAGCGATTATAGGTTCTTTTCCAGGAAATTTTTCGAAATTTGTTCTTTTAGTTTGATAGAGCTATCTATGACTCACAATTTGAAACCTTTCTGAGCCCTTTAACCCTTCAAGGTTTGGCACAATTGAGAAAAATGACTAATTTTACGTTTCTTATAGTATGGGGCTCCTACCTTGCTAAGAAATGTCTTCAATATTAAGAATAAACTAAACTCGACATAGGACATTATTTGTCCTGTATGATTTAAAAATCCATGTATCAGGCCAGTATCGAAAAGTACTGACAGAAATATGATGTTATACACATAGACAAGAGTGAAGTGGGACTGTGGGCTGACTGCTTGCGGAGAAAGTAACCGCCAATAAGATCATCACTAGTATACTTCGGAGAGGAGAAAATAAGGAGGAAAAAGGAGATAGTCAATCCGATTTGACGATATCTACTCGGAGGCGAGTGGAGTGTCTCGGGACGTCAATTCGCCAAGTGTCTGTCAGGTGAAAAGAGGGTGGGATCAGGGACGAACATCGCAGTGACAGCTAATTTGTCACCGGCACTATCACACCAGGCAGCGCTGCAGTCACATCATCTTCGTAGCTTCTTGAGACATCTCATTAAAGCAGGATGTCAGCCTACCCCTTTCCTAACTTATAAATGAATTCCTAATCCTCGCTTTTAACGACAAAATGTCGCAGGTGGAAATCTACATCCATGTGTATGAATCACTTTCACATACATCACATACATACATTATACACATACAGTAGATACATCCATTTATATACAGTATACATGTCATAACTGACAGACAGACTGACTGACTGATTCATCATCGCCAAGCCAAAATTACTGGACATAAAGAAATGAAATTTTGGAGATATATTTATATTACAGTGTAGGTTGCTCTCTAAGGAAGGATTTTTGGATATTCGGCGCTAAGGGGGTGAAAAGGGGGATGAATTTTTAATATGAGTGTATCTATATCTCAAAAACGTAACAGGTTATAAATGTGAACATTGTTATTTGGAATCTCCTTTACAAATGAACGAACCTGTACATTTTTGTTTTCGGAAAATTCAGTTAGGCGGGAGGTGAGGGGGACTGATAAAGGTTTTTTTTATATGCGGATACCTATATCTCAAAACTGAAGGTGTTACAGACGTGGAAATAATTATTTGGAATCTCCTTTAAAAATAAAAAAAAAACACGTATTTTTGGTTTCGACTTGAGAGAAGACTGTTTCTCACATGGGCATGTTCCAGAGTTAGCTCTACCAGTAGCCTGCTCATCTTAGCCCTAAAATGCAATACCAAAAACGTTGTTTACAAAGAGATTCTGGGGTAAATGGAAATAAATTTTTCGATGAGTTTTTATACTTTGGAGATTTTTAGGTGTCTTAGTGCAGTACGGAGGCACGATACTTTTATCAAATTACGAAATTCACGCGAGCGAAGCCGCGGGTAACAGTACATTTTCAGCGGGCTTTTGCCCGCCTGGTGGCCGTAATCGTTAGGGCGTGAAGTCCCTATAGTCGAACACTGTGATTATCCGGTTTGAATTTCGTTGGTAGAAAAAAATCACCAGAATATTGGCCGGAAGGGCAGGAGAGGTGGTGCTGTACAATTTCGAATCACTTGATTGTGTGCCAAAAGCCTGGATTCAATTCTCAATGTCTCGGCAGTTTTCATATAGAATGAGGGTATGTGACGTCACTGAAGGCAATTCACCCGTCGAATGGAGACGTTAAGTCTCGAGCAGACGCCTTGGTGTTTTTTTACAGGAGTAGGCTATGTGCAGACATTACGTTTCACCCTCTCCCTAGATCATCATCATCATCATCATCATCATCATATACTCCAGGCGCGCAGGTCGCCTATAGGTGTCAAATAGGAAGACCTGCACCAGGTGAGCCGAACGTGTCCTGTGACATTCACAACATTAAAAGTAATAAATAAATAAATAAATAAATAAATAAATAAATAAATAAATAAATAAATAAATCAGGCAAATAATAAAAATCGTCTGTCTCCTTGGCTGAATGGTCAGCTTTCACATTACACAGGCAGTAGGCCCAATACAGTAATATCTTGACACACTTATAATGCATAAGTAAGTAAAAATAGAAACAAATTACAAACAAAGAAGAAGAAGAAACAAGTTAATGAACACACAGAAAGAAAATAATGACTTAAAGTATGCCTAGGACTTTTACATACCGGAATATACATGAGTTAAAACAAAGATAGAACTAAAGCAAAAAGTTATTATAAACGACAGTAATAAATACCTTAACGAAGAAGAGATTATGATAGAACAAGAAAATTACAAATGAATTTACAAACAAGAAACACTGGCCTTTAACTGTTTATTAATTACAGGACGTGTTCCACGAAATGTATCTATTTCTGCAGCAAATGTGTTATGACAACACTTCATTTTAATGTATGGACTTTTCAAGTGATGACAAGTTGTAGATAACTGAACGTGAAATAATTAATTCTTACGAGCTTTAACATTTAGAACATGAAAGGAGATAAAGTTCAGAAACCCTTGGAATCAAATTTATTGCTCACAATTTTGTTTAACGTCTGCAACGAAACACGTATTCTGCTCTTACGTAGCGATGTGAGGTTTACGTGTTGATGTTTTTATCGGACGGTTTAACATGTGTCCGATTTGTTAGTTTTCAGAGAGAAAGAGAGAGAGAATTTAAGCTACCACCATTATGGTAGTAAATTATTCGTCTTATAAAACATACTTTTTTAAATTTTAGACAACAATGTATTTTCATTATTGCTAGTTGTTGGGTGT